>NC_089249.1:101397024-101704427 GCF_963930625.1 Muntiacus reevesi | reverse complement strand
TGCATTGTCTGGTTGCTACAATTTTTCAGCATTACTTTCCAGAGTCAAGTATTCAAGACCACAGATCTTCTAAGGAGTCACTGAATAAATCCTAGCTTTTCAACTTTCCACATCTTTGTATTTTGATGGTATTTTCAAAGATACTCTGAGAAGCACAATTATTTCACATATAACTCATATGAAAGTTATAGTACCAAGTAAGTTTGGAAAGTGGCATATACCACACTCTTCCTATGAAGACCCTGACTGCACATTTGCTTAAATTGGAAGTATTAATAGTATTTTTCAAACCTAAAGATTTTGAGAATCCCCTGAGAGTTTTTTTAAGTCTGGATTCTCGTGCGTGCGTGCTAAGTCGCTCCAGTCAAGTCCGACTCTTCGCGACCCTATACCCATAGCTCTCCAGGCTATTCTGTCCATGGAATTCTCCAGGCAAGAATACTGGAACAGCTGCTACGCCCGCCTCCAAGAGATCTTTCCAACCCAGGGATCGAACCAGCGTCTCTTACATCTCCTTCATTAGGCAGGTGAGTTCTTGACGGCTAGTGCCAGCCTATTTAAAGCAAGATTCTGAATCATATATCTGAGGTGAGCACTGTGGTCTGAACGTCTGTTGCTCCCCCACCCCCCAATTCACAGGTTGAAATCTTAATGCCTAGTGTGATGGTGGCTTCCCTGTAGGCTTAGTTAGTAAAGAGTCTGCCTCCAATGCAGAAGACCTCAGTTCGATCCCTGGGTCAGGAAGATCCCCTGGAGTAGGTAATGGCAACCCACTCCAGTATTCTCGCCTGGAAAATTCCATGGACAGAGAAGTCTGGTGGGCTATAGTACATGGGGTCACAAAAGTCAGACACGAGTGAGTGACCAACTTTCTTTTTCTTCTTGGAATGTGATGGTATTAGGGAGTGTGGCCTTTGGAAGGGTCTTGGGTCATGAAGCCAAAACTTTCATGAATGAAATTAATACTTTCATAAAAGAGGATTGAGATCCCAAGCCCCCTCCACCATGTGAACACAGGATGAAAAATCTGCATCCCGAAAGATAGCTTTCACCAGAACTCAGCTGTGGTGTTCCCCTGATCTCACACTTGCAACCACCAGAACTGTAGGGAATAGATTTCTGTATATAATCTAGCCTGTGGTATTTGTTATAACAGCCTGAATGGACTAAAACAGTGAATTTGTCAAATCTGTATTAAGTGATCTGAGGTATATTTATAATCCCCCAAATTTAAGAAACACTTGCTAAAGTTTCTCAGAATGCTGCAAAAAAGAGATCTTTTACTACCTTTGTTTGCCCAGTGTTTGCCAAACATATTTAGGCATAAGCATCCCTTTTTTTTAATATGACATCTAATTCTCAGAAATGCTGGCTTATGTTATTCTCACTACATAAAATTATCATCCTAGCCAGGAAAATTCCTGGCCATCCTTCAAAATGCAGCTCAAAGCAACTTTTTCTGCTAAAACTTTCCTGAGTTTCCCTATGCAGCCCTACTCAGCATTGTAATATGTATCTCATCACTTTGCATTCTTTTAACAGTATAATTTATTTCCTTCCTCTATTTCCTTTCTCTAGTTTCTGAGTAACTTGAGGGAACTGAACACACACATATTTTATGTGTTGAATACATGTGAATGAATATTTTCATAAATGAATCCATGAATGAATGGTAAGATAGCATCAAGTCTTCTAGAGTAATTATGGATCAATCAGCACAAAATAATCAGAATTAATGGTATAATCAAATTCCAATTTTGTTCTTTATGAAAATTTAATTCATTACTAGAGCATATGTTAATGTAAGGTAATCTTCACATGTAATATTAGAAAAATCTATTCCCAAGTTTATGACTATCACCGTTCACTAGGTTCACATTTCTCTTCTAGACTTTTCTTCTTTGATCAAATCTTTTCTGGACTTTAAGACAGCAGGAGAATCAATACTTTCTCACATGGTCATCTTATGCATTTACCACATTCCTCTGAGCTAATCACTTAACTATATTTTTTAGAATTTATAAGAGAAAAAGAACAACTCTGTGAAGTATTCGTGTGGGCAGATGTTTTATATAAGATACAGAAAGGCTGACTTCAATATAAATTTATTGTAAGTTTCTTAAGGATCTCATTGTGGACTAAAAATATGGACCCAGTATTTTTTCAATTTTAAATTTTTGTTTGATTGTTTTCATTTTCTTATATAAATATTTACAGAATGCCTCAGTACAAATGAAGAGAAAATCTAAAAATGAACATTAATTGAAATTTCATGAAGATTCTTAGCAAAAGAGATACCCGTAATGTGCATTGAAATGTTTATTCTTGTGGGGTCTATTTTGGCATTATTATTTCCACATAGTTACCCAAAACAATATGCAATGTGTTTTTCTTTTTCTAGTCTGCAGACATGCACTTTATTATCCTATTGTTAACTTCTCAGTTTGAAAAATATTTTTAGAGTAGAATGCATTCAATTAGTGACTATAGCCAGTTGTGCTAGTGTTCATAAAACTAATTCTGTTCAAGTTTAAAATCCCGGATTTGTTTTGAGAAATTAATTATTAACTCTATTGCATGTGTTCTTAAAAATGTGACTTTATCCTTTAAGTCAACCTGTACCTATGTTGTTACCAATAATGTATGGATTAATGACTTCATAAAGCGTACAACCATTTCTTTGAATTACGTATCATCTGTCTTTGAGTGAAAAAAAAACAAACAGATTTATCTGTTTTAAAGCTGAAGAATTCCCACAACAAGGCTTTATATATAAAAGGCGATAAACCTCTATTGATTTTGTTATCTGTCATCTTCATTTGAGTACTCACTGAGTCAACTCTAAAAAACATACAGAAATCAACAGAAGAATGATCCTGATCTATGATGAAGAAAATAAATAGCAAAACAAAAGGTTTCAAAGGTTAAAAAAAAATAAAAGAGTTTCTACCTTCTAAATGTAGAAAGGCCTGCATAAATAACAGAGGCCTCTGGATTATTTCTAAATAGCCAAAAAGATTCTTTTGACTGGAAGTTTATCATATTGGTTCAGACAAAAATGTGACTCATTTGTATATCATTAACGGTTTTGCATTTCCCATAAGCCACTTATGAGCAGTGGTAGCCAACATATACACAAAGAAGCCACAGACAAGGAGGGAGAAAAGCCACATTCCATTTTACAAATGCATGTTCCCTGGGCTTGCTTCCTAGAGCAATGTGGGTGCAAACAGACAGGGGCTTGCCAGCCCTATTTTCACTGGTACAGGAAACCACCTGCGGACGGTTGCAAGGTTATGGGAAGTCACTGGTGGTATTTCCATCAGCGTGCTTTAGGTAGTTCAGTCTCTGTTTTCAGTTCCCATTCCTCCATTAACCAAGACAGGTGTGGCCAGTTTCCTTTAGTCTTGATTCATTGGTTCTTGTTCACGGAAAACTCCCTGGTGTTTACTCTAAGAAATAATCAAAATTCATATCAAATTAGCCATTTAATTTGTTATTGAATTCACTGGAGTGATGTATGACAGAGAATTACATTATTGGATTCCTGAACTTCCTATTTCTGTCTTTAATTCAGATTGTTTTACTTTAACCTTGCACTCTGTAGAATAGTTATGGCTTCTACAGTAATGCCTGTACCTACTTGTACAAATGCAGTTTATATGCTCCATTAGGTACTTTGTAAATTGGCTCCTTAGAAGTCCTCAGAAAAGCTTCTTGATATTTACCATTTCAGAATATGTCTCATAAATTAAATGTTACTTTGAGTTTAAGCTTACTTTTAAGTGAGTTTAAAAAGCCCCCGAAGATTTACTAGTTTTTGAAAAATTGATATTTATGGTAGTTGTATATTTACAATGTTTTTCTTTTTCTGATTCTGAGTCTTTATACTCTGCTTGTGCATTTCTATGGTCTTTGTTAATACTCAAAGTGGGTCATCTAATCCAAAACAGACTTGCTGCTATTTTCAACTATATTCAGTTTGTAGGTTAAATATATGAGATAGAAATAACTGTAGAAAATGTGAATTTCTGAGGCTAGACATTCCAACTAGGCCTTTGCAGCCAGGAATGTGGGTTAGTCTGGGCAAGGAGTGATAAACCTGGGTTATTTTAAAGTAATAGGCAATGGGTGTGAGTCCTGAATTTATAAGTTTATCTATTTAATTTATATGAAAGGTTGTGTCAGAAGAAGACTGAACTTGGAAGGTCTTATAGGAAATGTACCCAAGTGCAAACAAGTTTGGTGTGTGATGTAAGACCAAGCACACCAAAAGTAAGTGATGCAGAAGGAAATGTAGTTCAGCTTCCTCCGTCCCTGTCTAGCTATCAATCTCTAGTGTCAGCCCTTTCAGTTTAGTTGGGAAGGAAATAGGAAATTAGAGTGAGTGAACACACACATTTGTTCGAATAAGAAGACTGAAAGAGGATGTACATGCTGTGGTTAATAACAGCAAAGCACCCTTGCATTTACAATTCCTGCCCAGACTAACTCACATTCCTATGTGAACAGCCTAGTTGGAATGTCTCCTACCAGTAACCCTGCAGGCAGAAATGATGGGCACTGACAGAAGAATGGCTTCCACATGCTTCCAATATGGTGAAAGTTTCAGGTTACAGACTGGTTTGATTGGCCACCCTCATGATCTGGGTGGAGGACCAAAAAGAGATACTTTTCACAGATCCTCGTCTGTTTTTTAGGGGGAAGAATAAGGTCAAATAACAAAACTGAAAAGCTGTGGCTTCAATAATAAATCAATGAAGCATATTCAGTAGCATATGTGAAAATTCCAAACAGTAGTCAATGCAAGAATAAATGACTGAAACAAACAAATGAGCTAGTGTAAAAAAGAAGTCTTCATCCAAAGTCATTTCTTCCACTTACAGAGAACAGCTAACTCTTAGGAAGAATAAAATAATAAGTGACATTTCTATAGTTACATGCTCTTTACCTTAAGAAGTATATGCTCCAGTGATGTTTCTCAAATCAGATATATACCAGATAGCAACATAGAGTGATATGCAGCAAACCTGGGGCACTGAAGTCTATTATTCCATTTCAGAAAAACAATATGGTTTAAGATATTTAGCCTAATGAAATAGTCTACATTTCAAATTATGTTTTGCCTCATTTGCTCAGCCACAGAGGACAGCCTGACTAAAATTAGGTTTCTGTTGTAAGGAAAAGCAGACTGTCCTACTTCAGGTTGTCTTTGTTCTTGGGGTTCAGGGAGATTAGGCAACATATCCTGGGTTACATAGTCAGAAATTTGAAGATCTAACATGAGAATCTGAGACTGTTACTCCAAACCCTATGTCCTTTCTCCATCTCACATATCTCTAACATGATGATTCGATCATAATTCAAGCCACTGACCATACTAAAATAAATCATACAGGCTTTAGGACTCTAGCACTAATCTCCCAGTTCTCACTAGGACAGTGCAGAGACAGACAATAAAATGGACAATTACAATTAACTATACTAATACAGAAACCATTTTTTTTAAGAAAAGACAAAGATAAAATTCTAAAGAAAATGAATATTTAATGGCTGGCAGAAAAAGAGTATCTAGTGGAAGCCACTAGATACACACAGAAACACATAAGAACGTGCAAAGAAGAGGGCAGGGCCAGTAAGCACCCTTCTGGGTCCCATTATCCATCTGTAGACGTGGAGAGTATGAAAACTCAGAGGGTAAGTCACACTGATGGGTTAATATAGATCCAGTTCCTTATAAAATGATCCATAATGTATTCTCAATTATGTTACTATTATTCTATGAATTAATGTCCACATGATTTCACATAATTGGAAAATTTGGAATAATGTTTAGATATTTGTAGCATTTTAATTGAATTATATGTTAACATATTAAACAACCTATCAACATATTATTCTAAAAATATATTTGCATGTGATATGTAGCCAAGACTATCCCTCGAAGCTATCTGCATTTGTTCTTAAATAGACCACTGTCCCTGGTGGCTCAGATGGTAAAGAATTTGCCTACAATGCAAGAGACCCAGGTTCAATTCCTGGGTTGGCAAAATCCACTGAGGAAGGGAATGGCAACTCCCTGCAGTATTCTTGTCTGGACAATCCCATGGACAGAGGAAGATGCTGAGCTGTAATCCATGGGGTCACAAAGAGTCAGACAAGACTGAGGGACTCACACTTTTCAGACCACTGTTAAGGATTCTAAAAATGAAATTTTCAAGGATTTTTGTTCTATATTTTTTAATTTTCCTTACTATGACAGAAACCTGAATATTGTGCATAGTACTAGGGTGTTTATCCTATAATAACATTACCTGGCATTTTCCTCATTTGTCTTTCCAGTACTTCTAGTTTTATACATTTGAGCAGATATACCAGCTTAAGAGTGTGGGCCAGTGGTTCTCTGCCATGAAAGGAGATAGTGGAGACTTGGACTCTAGTCTCATCTCTGTTTATAATGCCTAAAATATTGGGTAATCCTTGGATTGAGGCCCAACATTTACTTCATAAATGAGAGATAGAAGTAAGGTACTATGATAGGCACTATAAGAGTTTGAGGGCTGATGAGCCATGGTATTGTCATTTAAGAACCTGACAACATGGCAGGAGGGATACGATTAGCATAAAATAACAAAAATATATATTAAATCTAATAAAAGCTATAGAAGTAAAATGCCAGGAGAGCTATTGAGGGAACTTGGGTTTCCCTGGTGGCTCAGATGCTAAGGAATCTGCCTGCAATGCGGGATACCTGGGTTCTATCCCTGGGTTGGGAAGATCACCTGGAGGAGGGCATGGCAACCCACTCCAGTATTCTTGCCTGAGAATCCCCATGGACAGAGGAGCTTGGCGGTCTATAGTCCAAGGGATCACGAAGAGTCAGACATGACTGAGTGACTAAGCATGCATGGCTTCCAGCAGTTGTTACCAGAACAGGCGTGTTACAGTACAAATGGGAACCCTTGTCTTCATTGCTGAAACACAATACTGAAGTATTTTTAGTGATTGAATTTTAGGCAGTGCTACAGAAAGTAGAATATAATTGTTATTTTTAACTCCTAAAACTATGAAATTGCAAGGGTCACCATAAAATGTATTTTTGTTCTTTGAACACTGAATAATGAATGTCAGAAATCATTAGATAGTGTAGATTTCACATGCATTCAAATATATACTCTCCAATATACCTTAGTATTTCACATTTACCAGCCTATAATTTTTGACCTAAGTATATATATTTTCAAATTATAGCTTGTAAAATAACCCTTTACTTATTTAAAACAAAATTATGATACTCCAACTAGCTATATTCTAGATCAAATTTTCTGCCATTTTTGCCACTTGAAAATAAAGCAGCTACCTTTTCAGTACTGAAAGAATACTTTCTTTTAAAGCCATAAAGCTGTATTAATAGAATCCCAAACATTCCATAGTGATGTCTCAACATGCTAAAATGTAAGTTCAGAAAGCCCATTTTGATCCAAACTGTTTACTGTGATTTTCAGCAAGGGACACTGAACAAGGGTCCACAGTTCAGTTCTTGAAGCTGTGGTCTAGGTAAGGAACCACAGGGAGGTGGGCTGGCAACTCTCAGAATGCCAATGAGACAGGGCAAAGGGTTGTTCCTGACATTTTTCAAATGACTTTTTAAACAGAACTCTTCTATTAAAGTTTTTGAAAGGGGGTTTCAGTAGTAACAGAGCAAGATTCAGAAATGGGGAAGTTGCTATTAACATGGTGAAAAGCTGCATTCTGGTGGATAGAATCAAGTGGAAAGGAAAAAAAGGAAAAGGACATGGAAAGAAAAGAAAGGCATGGGTTATCTGACAAAAAATGGCAATGGTAATTTTTTTTTATCAAAATATCTTATTTGATGTTTATACAAAAATGCAAAAGGTACCCCATGAATATAGTGGGTTTTCTAAGACAGAGAAAGAAAACTATGTCATTAACCCAAACGTTGAATTTCACCTATGTAACCAGAACAGGGCAGCCACATTTAACAAGATGGAACAGGCAAACATTAAGTTAGCACAACAGTCCCTGGAAAAGATGTTCCTTTAACATTCGCTCAAACATACTTCCTTTGCATAGATTGGCAAAAAGTCTTGATTGCCAATTTGGTAAGACTTTAATTCTGTTTTCAGTGGAAGTTTGGATTTAAATAACTTTTTTGCACAAATGACTGGTTCTTTGATAAACTACGGGCATTCATTCAGAAATAAGTTGTCTCTCTAACAGAAATGATTTATCTATCTCACTCACCACAAGGGAAGTTCCTTTAGAGAAGACCCTTCCTTACTTTATCTACTTCTGATACCGTGACACTTACCACAATATCTAGTACATAGTAAGAACTCATTAAGTTGGGTGAATGGAATTGAAACATCCATAGTGGAGCAGAACTACCTCCACTCAACAGCCACCAGTCACAGGCATGGGAACCAACTCCCTGTCTGAAATGCAGGAGGATTGTAGCTTCAACATAGCCCTTTGGGGGCACTTTCTGAATAATGTCTTTCTTCACCATCCTATCACAAGGTATGAAGTACAGCTGGAGAAAAACTACAAATGAAGCACCTTTACTGCTAATTCAACCGTGGAAATTCAAACATGGCAATTGAGTTTTGAAAAGCAGAGGCTATTTCACCCACCTGACTGACACACCATTATCAGTTGACAGACTCATTACCACACAGTTATCAATTTACTCAAGCAAATGATAATTTCCTGAATACCTAGCAGTCGTGGCAGATGTTAGCAGAGGCTGGCAGAGAGATTTAAAACATATCATGTACAAGTTTCCCATTTCTTATTACAAATTGTTTTCACTTTACTGATATGAACTGCAGAAATTCTCATGCTTTTATCCCTTTGTTTAGATCAGTATTCACTGCAAAACAATTCATTGCATTCAGTCCTTGCCAATTTTGATAAGGTGCAAATATTTTTTGGCAAAGGTGTAATGAAGCAGAATGAAAATTTTTATACAATTTTTGTCTAGAAATGCAATTAGTAAAACAGGTAAAAAGTACATTTAGAATAATATTATAAAGGCTATCACAATAACATCATAAAGGATATCATTGTTCTACACTAAATCACTATATTTTTAATTCTAGTTTCTTTGCCAAATTTTAATTTCTTTACCAATTAAACTGCAAGGGAAGTGCAAAAATTTTAAGGTAAACCTGATTATTAAGATCTCACTGTAAGGAAGAGTGGATATTATTTTTGTCATTTTAAAATAAACATATATTTTTGAGATTAATCTTTTGTCTGTTTCTTCATTTGCTATTATTTTCTCCATTCTGAAGGCTGTCTTTTCACCTTGCTTATAGTTTCCTTTGCTGTGCAAAAGCTTTTTAAGTTTAATTAGGTCCCATTTGTTTTATTTTTGCTTTTATTTCCAATATTCTGGGAGGTGGGTCATAGAGGATCCTGCTGTGATTTATGTCAGAGAGTGTTTTGCCTATGTTCTCCTCTAGGAGTTTTACAGTTTCTGGTCTTACATTTAGATCTTTAATCCATTTTGAGTTTATTTTTGTGTATGGTGTTAGAAGGTGTTTTAGTTTCATTCTTTTACAAGTGGTTGACCAGTTTTCCCAGCACGACTTGTCGAAGAGGTTGTCTTTTTTCCATTGTATATCCTTGCCTCTGTTGTTGAAGATAAGGTGTCCATAGCTATGTGGATTTACCTCTGGGCTTTCAATTCTGTTCCATTGATCTAGATTTCTGTCTTTGTGCCAGTACCATACTGTCTTGATGACTGTGGCCTTGTAGTAGAGCCTGAAGTCAGGCAGGTTGATCCCTCCAGTTCCATTCTTCTTTCTCAAGATTGCTTTGGCCATTTGAGGTTCTATGTATTCCCATACAAATTGTGAAGTTATTTGTTCTAGTTCTGTGAAAAATACCATTGGTAGCTTGATAGGGATTGCATTGAATCTATAGATTGCTTTGGGTAGTATACTCATTGTCGCTATATTGATTCTTCCAATCCGTGAACGTGGTATATTTCTCCATCTATTTGTGCCCTCTTTGATTTCTTTCATCAGTGTTTTATAGTTTTCTATCTATAGGTCTTTTGTTTCTTTAGGTAGATATACTCCTAAGTATTTTATTCTTTTTGTTGCAATGGTGAATGGTATTGTTTCCTTAATTTCTCTTTCTGTTTTCTCATTGTTAGTGTATAGGAATGCAGGGGATTTCTGTGTGTTAATTTTATATCCTACAACTTTACTATATTCATTGATTAGCTCTAGTAATTTTCTGGTTGACCCAATCAAAAAGTGGGCCAAAGATCTAAACAGACATTTCTCCAAAGAAGACATACAGATGGCTAGCAAACACATGAAAAGATGCTCAACATCACTCATTATCAGAGAAATGCAAATCAAAGCCACAATGAGGTACCATTACAAGCCAGTCAGGATGGCTGCTATCCAAAAGTCTACAAGCAACAAATGCTGAAGAGGGTGTGGAGAAAAAGGAACCCTCTTACACTGTTGGTGGGATTGCAAACTAGTACAACCACTATGGAGAACAGTGTGAAGATTCCTTAAAAAGCTGGAAATAGAACTGCCATATGACCCAGCAGTCCCACTCCTGGGTATACACACCGAGGAAACCAGATCTGAAAGAGACACGTGCACCCCAATGTTCATCACAGCACTGTTTATAATAGCCAACACATGGAAGCAACCTAGATGCCCATCAGCAGACGAATGGATAAGAAAGCTATGGTACATACCACAATGGAATATTACTCAGCCATTAAAAATAATTCACTTGAATCAGTTCTAATGAGATGGATGAAACTGGAACCCATTATACAGAGTGAAGTAAGCCAGAAAGATACACACCAATACAGTATAATAATGCATATATATGGAATTTAGAAAGATGGTAACGATAACCCTGTATACAAGACAGAAAAAGAGACACAGATGTATATAACAGACTTTTGAACTCTATGGGAGAAGGTGAGGGTGGGATGATCTAAGAGAACAGCATTGAAACATGTTTATTATCAAGTGTGAAACAGATCGCCAGTCCAGGTTAGATGCATGAGACAAGTGCTCGGGGCTAGTGCACTGGGATGACCCAGAGGGATGGGATGGGGAGGGAGGTGAGAGGGGGGTTCAGGATGGGAAACACATGTAAATCCATGACTGATTCATGTCAATGTATGGCAAAAAGCACTACAATATTGTAAAGTCATTAGCCTCCAACTAATAAAAATAAATGAAAAAAAAAACATATAAAAAATGTTTAGCACATAGGGTTATCGTTACCATCTTTCTAAATTCCATATATATGTGTTAATATACTGTATTGTTCTTTATCTTTCTGGCTTACTTCACTCTGTATAATGGGCTCCAGTTTCATCCATCTCATTAGAACTGATTCAAGTGAATGCTTTTTAATGGCTGAGTAATATTCCATGGTGTATATGTATCACAGCTTCCTTATCCATTTGTCTGCTGATGGGCATCTAGGTTGCTTCCATGTCCTGACTATTATAAATAGCACTGTGATGAACATTGGGATGCACGTGTCTCTTTCAGATCTGGTTTCCTCAGTGTGTATGACCAGAAATGGGATTGCTAGGTCATATGGCAGTTATAATTTCAGTTTTTTAAGAAATCTCCACACTGTTCTCCATAGTGGCTGTACTAGTTTGCATTCCCACTAACAGTGTAATAGGGTTCCCCATTATACAGAGTGAAGTAAGCCAGAAAGATAAAGAACAATACAGTATATTAACGCATATATATGGAATTTAGAAAGATGGTAACGATAACCCTATGTGCAAAACAGAAAAAATGACACAGATGTACAGAAGAGAATTTTGGACTCTGTGGGAGAAGGCGAGGGTGGGATGTTTTGAGAAAACAGCATTGAAACATGTATATTATCTAGGGTGAAACAGGTCACCAGCCCAGGCTGGATACATGAGACAAGTGCTCGAGCCTGGTGCACTGGGAAGACCCAGAGGAATCGGGTGGAGAGGGATGTGGGAGGGGGAATCGGGATGGGGAATACATGTAACTGCATGGCTGACTCATGTCAATGTATGACAAAAACCACTACAATATTGTAAAGTAATTAGCCTCCAACTAGTAAAAATAAATGGAAAAAAAAAATGTTTAGTCAAATCTAATCAAGACAGTGTGTGTTGTTTTCTATATTATTTTGCTTTTCCATTCTTTTGATTTAAGTATTTGTACCATCTTTGAGACAGACAGGGTTGAAGGATTGAGGATGGAGCAAAGAAACCAGGGTGTGAATACATTTCAAGAGTCATGTGATAAACACTCTGAGCACCTAATGTGGATCAAGCACAGTGGCCATAACTTTAATTGAACTTGTCATTTCCAGTTTAAAATGAGTAAGACAAGCATCTGTCAAAATTCTTACATCCAGACTCTCATGTTATCTCTCATAAAAGTGAAAAAGTGAAGTCGCTCAGTCGTATCTGACTCTTTGCGACCCTGTGAACTGTAGCCCACCAGGCTCCTCCGTCCATGGAATTCTCCAGGCAAGAATACTGGAGTGGGTTGCCATTTCCTTCTCCAGAGAACTCCTAAAACTTAAAAATAAAAAACAACCCAATTCAAAAATGGGCAAAA
This sequence comes from Muntiacus reevesi, assembly GCF_963930625.1. Taxonomy (NCBI): domain Eukaryota; kingdom Metazoa; phylum Chordata; class Mammalia; order Artiodactyla; family Cervidae; genus Muntiacus; species Muntiacus reevesi. The sequence continues at coordinate 101,691,795 of NC_089249.1, read as the reverse complement.
TCTTGAAGAGACATTCCTCCAAAGAAGACATAAGAATGGCCAATAAACAAATGAAGAATGCTCAAAATCACTAGTAATTAGAGAAATGCAAATCAAAACTACAATGAGATACCGCCTCACAAACTGTAGGTTTTCTATTGTCAAAAAAACCAGAAAATAGACCAATGCAATTAAGATCAAGAGGATACTATGTCTTTATATGGGATAGAACATTTCTATAGTTGATAGCTTTTAGTGACCAGCAATCCTATACAAAGGTTTCCCAGGTGGTGCTAGTGGTTAAGAATCCTTCTGCCAATGCAGGAGACACAGGAGTCATGGATTCAATCCCTGGAAGATCCCCTGAAGGAAGACATGGAAACTCACTCCAGTATTCTTGCATGAAGAATCCCAAGTACAGAGGAGCCTGGCAGGCTACAGTCCATAAAGTCCCAAAGAATCAGACACAACTGAAGTGACTTAACACACAGGCACACAATCCTATACAAAGAAGGGCCTCATAAACTAAAACTAAGGTTGCAATATTGGGTCCTTAAATCCATTAAAGCAAGAAAACACTGCCTTAAAAAAAAAAAAGATTTAAGTTTCTAAAAGTATATGTTTCTATTCATTGAACAGAAACTAAACCAATGACATACTAATAATGTGCATTTTGTTTTCAAAAACATTGATAATCAAGTAGTCCTGAATGTAGCTCTGCTATAATTGGTATTTATGGCATTTTTACATGTTCACTTCTAATTTTATAGCAATTTATTACATAATTAGAGGCAAACCATAATGATCTTTTTAATATTTTCTAGATTAATGAGCTCTTTATTTTTTTCCCCTACTGTGGCAATTAGAGTAGATAATAAATGTTTCCCCCTCCTGCACTCCATGATCTGGTGTTCACGCCTCTGTGTGATTCTGCTTCTTTTAATGTGGGCAGAACCTGAGACTGCTTCTAACCAATTGAACCAGCAAAGCCTATGGAATGTCACTCCTATAATTACATTACAGTAGATAAGACTGCCTTGATAGCAGACACTGGGGATGGTCCTTGCTTCCTTGATGAAGTAAGGGATCGTGATGGCAATGCTCACAGCGCAAGGAACTGTGGGCGGTCTCTTGAAACTGCAGGAGGCAACAAATTGCTGAGGAAGCCTTCCCAGCTGGCAGCCAGGAAAAGTTGGGTCAGATACATAGCCATGGGAAATGAATTATAAAAGCCACCCGAATGAGTTTGGAAGTGGTTTCTTCCCATGAATCTTTCAAATGAAACTGTGTGAAATTCCTAAGAAGAGGATCCAGTGAAGTTGTGCTTCGGCTACTGACCCACAGAAATTTTGAGTTAATAAATGTGTGTGGTTTTAAGCAGCTAAGTGTGTGGCAATTTGATATGCATTGATAGATAATGAATACACCAACTATTCTGCAATTCTTGAGGTCTAAATAAGTATAGCAATTTCTATAGCTAAGGAATTCATTTTTGTGTTTGATAAATATTACTTTGTGCCAGACGGTCTTCTAGTTACTAGGGATGTGGTGATAAACAGAAGGACACAATTCATATGCTTTAATGGAGGACATTTTTGATACTTAAAAATTACAGAATGATGTAATTACAGTTGTGTTAAATGAATAACAAATGATCAAATGTGTTCATGGGAAATGAGCAAAACCTCTTCCATGGTGTGCTAGTAGACAATTAACAACAGGCTCTTGGCAAGGGGAAAGGAGACAGTCCTGAAGTGCAGCATTTGCTTATTTCTATAACTATCACAACTATGGTCAGTTTTAAGATACTAATGTGATATCATTGAACATGGAGTTGAGAATAAATGGACATAATCAATTTTTGCAAACTGGTATCAGCAGCCCCCATGCACCATAGAGTGCATGTGTGCTAAGTCGCTTCAGTTGGGTCCGACTCTTTATGACTCCATCGACTGTAGCCAACCAGTCTCCTCTGTCATGAGTTTCTCCAGACAAGAATACTGGAAAGGGTTTCCATGCACTCCTCCAGGGGATCTTTCCGACCCAAGGATCAAACCTGTGGCTCCTGCATTGCAGACAGATTTTTTACCACTGAGCCACTGAGGAAGCTCTCTCTGCACACAATATTAGGGTTCCCTAGAACAGTTAAACTGAGTGGTGAAGAATGAGTCTGACTTAATAAACAATGATGGGAATAAAGAGTGATCTAGAAGAGTTTGTCAATGGTACTGAACTGGGATGAGTTTCTTTGTCTGAAGAACTGAAAGAAGAACGTGACTAGAGCTTAAAGGCTAAAGAGCCAGAAATTGAAAAGGGGAGAAGAAATAATCAGGAAGGGGTCAGACTGTTCAGATTGCCAGACATTATTCTAGGCTCTGGGGACATGAGAATAAACCAGAGACATGAAGTCTCTATCTCATAGCACTCACAGGGACCTTTATGTTAAGAATTTTAGAGTTTGGCCTGAAGCAAAAGCAAGCCATTGAATTATTATTGGCAAGAAAATAACAATTTGTATTCTTAAAAGATAACTGCTTTTTGGATGAATTCATTTCAAAAAGCACATGAATGTGTGTGAAGAAATCAATTCAGACAATATTACTCGCTCATGTGTCAATTCTTTATTCTATAAAATAAAAATAATAGTACCTTTCTCATGGTTGTTTTGAGATTAATGCATATAAATTGTCTACAAAGGTGGTCAGATCACAGTAAGAACTCAGAACATTTTAAGATATTTTTTCACCTTCTGCTTTTCTTCTTTTATTTATTTTTTTCCTTATTGCTGTATAAAATACAGGGAGAGCTTTGTGACAAAGATGCAAATTTCAAAGTGGTCATCAAATGTTTGAAATCATGGAAGACAGTATTGCAGATGAATAATGGTGAGTGAGAAGAGAAAGAGGGCCCAGTTCAGAGCCAAGAATAGCTCCAAAATATAAAGACTAACTAGAAGCAAAAGTTGGCAGAAAACTTTCATCATAAAATATGGAAATGACAGATTCTGTCTGCAGAATTATGTTGAACTCACATTTGTATTAGGAGTCTCATTTCTAAGGTCATCTTTATTAGAAGTGTGTAGAAAAACTGGGTAGAAGTTCAAAGAAAAGTAATAAAATTGATTAACAACTTAAGGTTGACGGGTTTATAATGAAAGATTAAAAATCAGAAGGGCTTCTAACAAAGGATGTGGGGGAGTGGCTATAACTAATCTCTTAGAATTTTAAGAGTAGTAAACATGGAGGAAAAAAATAATTGCTTTCTTTAGATTAAGGAAAAAAAAAGGAAAGAAAATAGTCTATTAGTTCAAATATTAGAAGAGGAAACTGTAAGATTAAGAACACTAATTTTGTAGAAAAGAATTTCAAGGAAACTGAAATATTACATTTTGAGACATTGAAAAACAAAATTGGAAAAATAGAATTTAAATTGAATTATGTAGAATTTTTCTATGTGAGTATAAAAGCCCCATATATAATGAAAAAATCTTTCTTGTCTTAACTTACAGATAAAACAGAACCTCCATGAGGGCAGAGAAATGAATCTTTTCAGTCATTATCACCAGTAGCTGGAACAGTGCTTAACCTAGAGAAGGTGCTTAATGTATATGTGCATTAAAAAAAAAGTTTCTTCAAGATTTAAAATTTAAGATTGTTTAATAGAGTTGAGGATGAATTAATGATTGATCAATGGGTAGCAAATAGAACCAAACTGACTCAAATTCAGTTGTGGGTGATAATAGTCCCAAACTTCAACTTATTATTTTAGGAAGCTTGCTGTAGAAAGCAAATTGATTGAAAATAGCTATACTACCCAAAGCAATCTATAGATTCAATGCAATCCCTATTAAGCTACCAGTGATATTTTTCACAGATCTAGAAGAAAAAATTTCTCAATTTGTATGGAAATAAAAAAAACCTGGAATAGCCAAAGCAATCTTGAGAAAGAATAATGGAACTGGAGGAATCAACCTGTCTGACTTCAGGCTCTACTACAAAGCCAAAGTCATCAAGACAGTATGGTACTGGCACAAAGACAGAAATCTAGATCAATGGAACAGAATTGAAAGCCCAGAGATAAATCCACATAGCTATGGACACCTTATCTTTGACAACAGAGGCAAGGATATACAATGGAAAAAAGACAACCTCTTCAACAAGTGGTGCTGGGAAAACTGATCAACCACTTGTAAAAGAATAAAACTAAAACACCTTCTAACACCATACACAAAAATAAACTCAAAATGGATTAAAGATCTAAATGTAAGACCAGAAACTGTAAAACTCCTAGAGGAGAACATAGGCAAAACACTCTCCGACATAAATCACAGCAGGATCCTCTATGACCCACCTCCCAGAATATTGAAAATAAAAGCAAAAATAAACAAATTGACCTAATTAAACTTAAAAGCTTTTGCACAACATAGGAAACTATAAGCAAGGTGAAAAGACAGCCCCCAGATTGGGAGAAAATAATAGCAAACGAAGCAACTAAGGATTAATCTCAAAAATATGCAAGCAGCTCCTGCAACTCAATTCCAGAAAAATAAATGACCCAATCAAAAAATGGGCCAAAGAACTAAACAGACATTTCTCCAAAGAAGACATACAGATGGCTAGCAAACACATGAAAAGATGCTCAACATCACTCATTATCAGAGAAATGCAAACCAAAACCACAATGAGGTACCATTGCACCTCAGTCAGGATGGCTGCTATCCAAAAGTCTACAAGAAATAAATGCTGGAGAGGGTGTGGATAAAAGGGAACCCTCTTACACTGTTGGTGGGAATGCAAACTAGTACAGCCACTATGGAGAACAGTGTGGAGATTCCTTAAAAAGCTGGAAATAGAACTGTCATATGACCCAGCAATCCCACCCCTGGGCATACACACCGAGGAAACTAGATCTGAAAGAGACACGTGCACCCCAAAGTTCATTGCAGCACTGTTTATAATAGCCAGGACATGGAAGCAACCTAGAAGCCCATCAGCAGACAAATGGATAAGGAAGCTATAGTACATATACGCAATGGAATATTATTCAGCCATTAAAAATAATTCACTTGAATCAGTTCTAATGAGATGGATAAAACTGGAATCCATTATGCAGAGTGAAGTAAGATAGAAAGATAAAGACCAATACAGTATACTAATGCATGTATATGAAATTTAAAAAGATGGTAACGACAACCCAATATGCAAAACAGAAAAAGAGACACAGATGTACAGAATAGATTTTGGGACTCTGTGGGATAAGGCGAGGGTGGGATGTTCTGAGAGAATAGCATTGGAACAAGTATACTATCAAGGGTGAAACAGACCACCAGCCCAGGTTGGATGCATGAGACAAGTGCTCAGGGCTGGTGCACTGGGAAGACCCAGAGGGATGGGATGGGGAGGGAGGTGGGAGGGGGGATCGGGATGGGGAACACATGTAAATCCATGGCTGATTCATGTCAATGTATGGCAAAAACCAACACAATACTGTAAAGTAATTAGCCTCCAACTAAAAAAAATAAATAAAAAAAAATTAAAAAATAAAGTATTTTAAATTCATGTCCTAATATAAATGTACTAATGTTCTCAAATATTAATTTCCCACATGCCAATAAAATATTATCAAAATATCTTACAGAAATTTAATCATAGTAAAGAGAAAAATGCAATTAAATATTATAAAACAATTTCTTATTTTAAAATATGACCCATATAAAATAGTCTGATATACTATTTTTATATTATATTGTTGTATTATAAATTCTATATTATCCTCAGATGTGATTATAGAGCATCATCTGGAAGACAAAAATGTACAATAAAATATTTTCTGTTTATTTTAATTATTCTTCAATGCATAAATGCTATTTGCCAAAATTAACCTAGATTCAGACTTTCAAATCTTTTAGATTTGAAGTCTAACAGATCAGCTCTGTATCTCCAATTCAACTGTATCATGTCAACAATTTTACTGTATGGTTGTCTTCGATGTTTAAAGAAAGTGAAGTCACTCAGTCATGTCCGACTCTTTGTGACCCCATGGACTGTAGCCTGCCAGTCTCCTCCATCCATGGTATTTTCCAGGTAAGAATAATGGAGTGAGTTGCCATTTCCATCTCCAGGGAATTTTCTGGACCCAGGGATCGAACTTTGGTCTCCTGCATTGCAGGCAGACTCTTTACCGTCTGAGACACCACGGAATCCCAATGGTAGAAATTAATAAATAACAAAAATTGACTTTAGTCTCAACAAATTAGCTATTTTTCTAATTGCTACCTTAATTTAATTTTTAATGTTGTCATTGCATTGAAATAAGATGTCTAAAATTAACGAAGTTTTCAAAGTTATTATAAGATCAATATGCTTAAAACCATTTGTAGGGAATGGATTTCATTAGATTGCAGTTTTTTATAACATTGAAAATTATATAGAAAGCAAAAGTCTTGTGGTTATTTTAGTAGCATTGTAATAATAATAAAATCATACTCATAACAATGATATTAATGAAGATTCTGTAGAAGGAATAGTAGGTTAGCCTGTGCCAAGTTTTTACTTGATAACCAGAATTAATTATAATAGCATCTTTTATGAATCATTACTAAAAATATCTTATAAATTTGGAAGTATGAATCATTTTCTATTTATGCACTGAATTATGTACTAATCTCACAGATGCCAGAAGCAGAATTAGTAAGGCAATGATAAAGTAGAAGAACTATTAACCCTAATTTTAGGAAAGTTCTGTCACTAACTAGATGTGTCACTAATTTGCAAAACAGAATAACAGAGAAAAAGCAAGTCAGTGAAACAATGGCCTCAGAAGTGTACAGTGGGATTCACCATGGATGTGTGATCCAGGACAGGATTGCCTACATACAGGGTGAAGACATGTACTTAGCAGAGACCTGATATGGGGCTGCAAATTAGGAGATAATATTAAGAGATCATGCAGTGCTGGGAGATGTTGCAATATTGTCCTGACAGACTGAAGCCATGTGGTTAAGCACATGGGCATTCAGTCAATATATTTTCAGTTTCCTTTATTTTCTGTGAACTTTGTTAAAGTTCAGTCTCTTCTCAATGGAGCAGCCAGAGTGATTCTTTCACAAGTCAGCCAGATTATATCACTTTTCTATATCCTTCTAATTAATGTGAAAATCAAAGTCTATACAATGGCTTTGTAACACTAGTTCATCTGACTTGAGTTACATCTCTTACTTTGTCTGCTCCTGTTACCTTCCCTAACTCTGCTCCAGCCAAAATTGACCAATATCTTAGCCAACATACTAGAAATGGTCCAGCCATATGATGTGTGTTGTTGCTCCCTCCTGGAATAATCTGTCCATATACCTACAGCTTGCACCCTCATCTACTTCAGGTCCTAGATCATATATTACCTTTTGGTTCATTCTTTCCTTAACAACCACAGTTAAATTTTTAAAATTTCCCCTCTGTCACCCTTGTCCCCATAGCACTGTATATTTTAAAATTGTTTTTTGCTTCTTTTTTCTTACTTAAAAAGGTTCTATGAGGGCAGATATTTCAATTTGTTTTTCTTACTGATGTATTTTTTTACCTATAATAATGCCTGTCACATTGTAGGAAATTAATAAACATCTGTGGAATGAATGAGTATTTGTAGAGGAACAACTGATATTCAAAGTAAAAATTGCAGTAGCAGTTATAGATTGGCTCCTCAGTGGGACCCCTTTCTATTTGAAAGTTCCATTAAATACAGAAATAACTATTTTCAATAATTTGATCTTTGGATTATTATTTATTACCTAAATTGTCTTGTTTAATATATGAATATTAACATTGGTTGTAGAAAATTTGGAAAGTATCAGGAAAGGTGAAGGCAGATTGCATTACCTGTAGTATGTATCACTCATCTTCTGGTTTATTTTATTCTAATATTATACAACAACTTTACATATAGTTATGTGTCCTGATTTTTACATTGATATTTAAGTTATGGGTGATACCCACACTTTAAAAGTGAATAATTGAATACTGAAAATATTTAATAAATATTTGAATATTATAAGCATATTTTAATGGCTTAAAATTGTCCAGTAATAAATGAGCATATTTTAAATTATTTCTTAAGGATCCCACCTGTTTCCATTTTTTCATTTTGATAATAATGCCATTTATTTAAATTAAAGTTATATTAAGAAATCTTGTAATTCTGTTGTCATGGAATAAAAGAATGGAATGATTGTATGTCACCTCAAAATAACAATGCATAGAAAATTTGTTTTTCTAAACTGAAATGGACCAACACACACACACACAAGAAATGACCCTTTGTTTTGCTAAACACATTGTGTGGTTGCTATATTTTTTATACCCAAGAAACCATCTAGAAAAGATTCAGACAGGTCAGTCCAATAGTAGTCAAGAAAAATGGAGACTGACCTTAAAAGAGTTGAACTTTAAATGAGGGATCTAAACTCCTAGGATGTTAAAAATATAAGAAACACTAAAGCAAAGTTTCAACAGATTTGTGAGAAAACGATCAAGCAGCAGACAACTTTAGTGGTCTATAATTTATTACACTGAGAAATTAAATTAGTTATGAAAAGGATGGTATACAAAAAAAGCATTCTACTATGTAGTATTTTATTTTCTCTTTGCAAATATTTTTTCTTCAGAGGAGTGAAATATTCATCCATGGCTATACCCTGAGCACCTAGAAGAGTTCTGGCATATTGGGGGGTGATCAATAAATAATTTTGGACTGACTGATTCTATGCATGTGATAAATATATCAATATTGGTCTATACATAATATATACTAGTGAATTATTCAGCTCCCAGATAAAGCATCTGCAAGTCTTTCCAGAAAGATAAATATGAGATATTACAGAAATTAAAATGATTTTATTTTCTTGGCAATAAACTCTGTAAATAATGGCAAATTTCTATTAAAAACAGGCAAGGAAAGTCTGAGAATCAAAATATTGATCTATACAGTTTAAAGAGAGATTTACTCTGCTTTCACTTATTGACTTCTTTCAGTATAGTCACAGATAGCTACTAAAGTAATTTCAGATTGTTTTGGAAAGTGTCAGGAATTTCTTCAAATCTGATTTAGATTTGTTATCTGCTTTGCTATCAATAATTAGAAAAAGTGAAAGTGTTAGTCACTCAGTCATGTCCAACTCTTTGTGATCGCATGAACCTGGCCCAGGAAGCTACAGGCTCCTGTTCATGGAATTCTCCAGATAAGAATGCTAGAGTGGTTAGACATTCCCTTCTCCAGGGGATCTTCCTGACCCAAAGATCGAACCTGGGTCTCCTGCCTTGTGGATTTTTTACCATCTGAGTCACCGGGGAAGCCCATAAATCAGTTACTTAGAGTTAATGAGGCTTGCACTGCAGTCAACGGCAAAGCACAACGTGAGGCACTCAATCGCTCTGTAAGCTTCAGCTACATAAATGGCATTTAGTGCAATACAAACCTCATTAACACTAAGTAACTTATTGATGGGCTTCCTTGGTGGCTCAGATGGTAAAGAATTCAGCTGCAATGCAGGAGACCTGGGTTAAAACCTTGGGTCATGAAAATCCCTGGAGAAGGGAATGACTACTTCAGATATAGAGATGACACCACCCTTATGGCAGAAAGCAAAGAGGAACTAAAGAGCCTCTTCATAAAAGTGAAAGAGGAGAATGAAAAAGCTGACTGAAAAATCAACATTCAAGAAACTAAGATCATGGGATCTGGTCCCATCATTTCAGTTCAGTTCAGTTCAGTCACTCAGTCGTGTCCAACTCTGCAACCCCACGGAATGCGGCACATCAGGCTTCCCTGTCCATCGCCAACTGCCAGAGCTTATTCAAACTTATGTCCAACGAGTCTGTGATGCCATCCAACCATTTCATTCTCTGTCGTCCCCTTTTCCTCCTGCCTTCAATCTTTCCCAGTATCAGAGCCTTTTCTAATGAGTCAACTCTCCCCATCAGGTGGCCAAAGTATTGGAGCTTCACCTTCAGCATTAGTCCTTCCAATGAACACCCAGGACTGATCTCCTTTAGGACGGAGTGGTTTGATCTCCTTTCAGTCAAAGGGACTCTCAAAAGTCTTCTCCAACTCTACGGTTCAAAAGCATCAATTCTTCAGTGCTCAGCTTTCTTTATGGTCCAACTCTCACATCCATATATGAATACTGGAAAAACCATAGCTTTGACTAGATGGACCTTTGTTGACAAAGTCATGTCTCCACTGTTCAGGTTTGTCATAGTTTTTCTTTCAAGGAGCAAGCATCTTTTAATTTCATGGCTGCAGTCACCATCTGCAATGATTTTGGAGCCCAGAAAAATAGAGTCAGCCACTGTTTCCATTATTTCCCCATCTATTTGCCATGAAGTGATCAGACTGGATGTCATGATCTTAGTTTTTTGAATGCTGAGTTTTAAGCCAGCTTTTTCACTCCCCTCTTTCAGTTTCATCAAGAGACTCTTTAGTTCCTTTTCACTTTCTGCCATAAGGGTGGTTTCATCTGTGTAGCTGAAGTTATTGATATTTCTCCTGGCAATCTTGAGTCCAGCTTGTGCTTCATCCAGTCCAGCATTTCACATGGTGTACTCTGTATATAAGTTAAATAAGCAAGGTGACAATATACAGCTTTGGCATGCTCCTTTCCCAATTTGGAACCAGTCAACAGTTGCAAGTTTGGTTCTAATTATTGCTTTCTGATCTGCATATATATTTATCAGGAAGCCACTAAGGTGGTCTGGTATTCCCATCTCTTTAAAAATTTTCCACAGTTTGTTGTGATCCACACAGTCAAAGGCTTTGGCATGGTCAATAAAGCAGTCCCATCACTTCATGGCAAATACATGGGGAAACAATGGAAACAGTGACTATTTTCTTGGGCTCCAAAATCACTGCAGATGGTGACTGCAGCCATGAAATTAAAGAAGCTTGTTCCTTGAAACAAAAGCTATGACCAACCTAGACAGCATATTAAAAAGCAGAGACATTACTTTGCCAACAAAGTTCTGTAGAGCCAAAACTATGGTTTTCCAGTAGTCATGTATGGATGTGAGAGTTGAACCATAAAGAAGTCTTAGCACTGGCTGAAGAATGATGCTTTTGAACTGTTGTGTTGGAGAAGACCTTTGAGAGTCCCTTGGATTCCAGGGAGATCAAACCAGTCAATAATCAATCTTGAATATTCATTGGAAGGACTGATGCTGAAGCTGAAGCTCCAGTACTTAGGACTCCCAATGCGAAGAGCCTTGTCATTAGACAAGACCCGATGCTGGGAAATATTGAAGGCAGGAGGAGAAGGGAATGACGGAAGATGAGATAGTTAGATAGCATCACTAACTCAATGGACACAAGTTTAACCAAACTCCAGGAGATGGTGAAGGACAGGGAAGCCTGGCATGCTGTAGTCCATGAAGTTGCAAAGAGTCAGACACAGCTGAGTAACTGAGCAACAATGTTGTTTTTCAAAAATATCTCAATAGATTAAAATGTATTTCCCATGTTGAACAACACTTAAAGCTTTCAAGACAATTGTAAATTCACTCTAATTTGCTGTTAATTTGTTTCAGCAAGTTCCTTCTTTTTTGTCAGTAGACTGTTATAGTTTAAATGTCTCTCATTTTATGTCTTTCTATAAAATGCTTTAAACATTTTGGAATAAACTGAGTATGAAAAAATCAATATTTGTTTAATAAATTTTTTTTAGTACTTTCTCAGTGTAAGACCTTGGGCTAGTTTTACAAATTTCAACAAAAATCATGAAATAAATAAATATATACCCTATAAATCAAACTAAAATGATTCCAAGCTAACAGGAATCATAAAATTAGTATCGTATATCATCACCCTTCTGACATTAATTAAATTACTCTGGCATTGTTTTAATTCAGACCTAAATGATTCACATAAAGAGTAAATGGTAACATATGATAAGATTCACTAAAACCATTTTTAAGAGATCATTAAGAGATTATTTTTAATAAGATCATTTTTAAAAGGAGACCAACAAAGGCCAAAATCCATAGTTATGTCATTATTATAACTGAGCAGGAGATTTGGCTTCATCTTTTACTATTTATGGGAAAAGTATAAAATATAAATATGTGGAAGGAAATGAATCTGGATGATTTAAGACAGAGAAGAGGATCAAAGGATAATGATACATTTATATTTAGAACAAATTTAAAACTATTATAACTCACATTATCCTATTTATAATTCATACCAAGTTCCATATTATTGTTCTATTTTAATGAGGACACTTAGGCTCAGAGGAGTTAAGTGATAACAACATCATTCAATTGTAAGCAGCATGATTGAAACTAAACTTCAAGCTCAGTTCTCAGATAGGATCAAGTATCACTATTTCAAGTAATATTGTTTAAAACAGACAAAAATTAGTTTCTGTCTATTCAGATTTTATTTCCATAAACATTTTACCTATGCTTAGCAAAGACACAAAAAGTGACTCTCTTGTCTTGTAACTATTGGATATAGACTCAAACAAGGATTGGTTATAGGGGCCCAAGGCACTAGGACAGCTGGTAAAATCTTCCTGGTCCCTCTCTGCAGTTATCAGAAGAGACAGCCACACCTTCTCCCCAACACTGAAACACTTCAATGTCTGGAAATACTGAATTGCTCTGGAAAGATGACCTCATGCCTGAGATTTTATCTTTGGGATGGGAACTTGCACTCCCCATTATTCTAAAAAAGAAAGCTGTTATAGTCTCACAGAAAATAGAGGACCAAATAGTCATTTGGGAATGCTAGATAGCACTTTCTACTAAGGACTTTCTACTAATGTCCCTTAAACATTATCTTGTTGATCTAGGAAATGGATAAGTAGTTTGTTATATGTATAGGTGGCTCAGCTGTAAAGAATGCATCTGTCAAGCAGGGTTTGATCCCCGGACCAGGAAGATCCCCTGAAGGAGGAAATGGCAACCTACTCCAGTATTCTTACCTGGGAAATCCCATGGACAGAGGAGCCTAGAAGGCTACCAATCCATGGGGTATCAAAAAAGTTAGACTCGATTTGGTGACTAAACAGCAATAGGTGAGTGAAGAGAAGTAGAGGATACACATACATATATAGTCATATATTTAAAAATATGTGTGTGGTTTTGTTTTGTTTTTTTAAGAAAAGGGAGCATATGGTTTTTTTAGGAAGAAGAAAGCACAGATTTAGCTTCAAGATATCTTTTTGCTTGTATATATATATGTGTGTGTATATATATATAGTTGGTATTGAATTTTCCTGCCTTTCCCTTTGAGAAGACAAAGCCGCATTGAAGTGCTCTCCTTATCAATGCTTTCACTGTGGTCTAAGGAAGAATCCTGAGTGCTGATGTCTCCAGGGTGTATGCCTTTAATGCTAATTGTCATTAAGGCTTCACTGGGCTTCCCAGTGGTGCTAGTGGTAAAGAATCTGCATGCCATTGCAGGTGAACATAAGAGATGCAGGTGTGATCCCTGGCTCTGGAAGATCCCTGAGGGGGAAATGGCAACCCACTCCAGTTTTCTTGCCTGGAAAAATCCCGTGGACAGAGGAGCCTGGCAGGCTGTGGTCCACAGGGCTGCACAGAGTTGGACATGACTGAAGCAACTTATACACATATGGTCTCATTGCAGCTGGCTTGAAAGGGAAATTATTTAAAAATAATTCCCTGAGTAAGCAAAAGCCGATTCTATTACAAGTAGCAAACTTTAGAGTTGACCTGACTCCTATTATTAGCTAGGAGTAGTGGGCCCAGCTGTGGGGCCAGCTGCAGCCTCAGGGAGCTGGCTGACCGCAAATATGGGAGCCTGAGCGACACAGCCAGTTAGGCTGAGCACATAGAGTTGAACTAAAACACGTTTTGCTTACCTTGGCTGAGCGCTAGGTAAGCACGGTATGAAAACCCAAAAGAAAGCTTTCTGCTCTGACAACCCTTTGTCTGTGCCTGTACTGTGGGACTTGGTAGGATACTTCTGGAACCACAAACGTTGACTGTCAGGCTGGAGAAAAAGTCTGCATGTAAAAACTAAAGCAAAAATTTAATACCGTTCTTTAGACTGTTCCTAATAGGACCTTTATATTAAACTAAAATGTCTACTTTAAATACCCACCCATTAAATGTACTAAGCATTACACTGAGTTTTGTAATTAATTAAACAAATAGTAAAATTATAAACACCAAAAAACTTTAAAGGGTCCTTTGTAAATCAAGAGAAACTTTAATTTTCAATAGTTAGTCATTTTTTTCTTAATGATTACTCAGCTGCAAGCTTATATTTCTGTTTCCTAATACACTTTGGCTAAATTTTTGGAAACAAAAATTATGGTTTTCCAAGACCATTACAGAAATCAACACAATTTTATAAAATGAATTTTATTTTCCTACTGCAAGAAAGATGAGACAATGGCAGAGATATCAAAGACAGTGTGAATTTTCTCCAGTTTAAATAATTATAAAATATAAGAAGAAATTATCTTTTCAAGTTACTAGAGGAAAATGTTAACTAATTTAACAATTAGTACACTTTATTTAAATGTTGTTTCACAGATTATAATTTGTTGACTTTACTAATGATGTCTGAAATTTTAACTCATTCATTTTTAATGGCTGCTTTTTACATTAATGACAATGATCAGTCAATAGACACACAAGAAATAATTTATAAAATTATTTTAAAAAGCTACAAGTTTCATAGACAGCAATATTTAACTCAAATTATATTGTATTATTTAGCAAAAGTAGTTTTAAAAAGCGTGATGAGTTATTTCCCTCAACAATTTAAATAAACATGTCTTTTAAAAATCTCAAAGGAAAACTAATTTCATTTTGTCATACATATCTTTTGATTATTTTTTAATTAATTAATTAATTTGATTTTTGACTGTGCCTGGTCTTCGCTGTTGCTAGCGGGCTTTCTCTAATTGTGGTGAGTGGGGGATACTCTTCGCTGAGGTGCACTGGTATCTCACTGTGGCTGGCCTTTCTTGTTGCAGAGCACAGGCTCTAGGCACACAGGCTTCAGTAGCTGCAGCATGCGGGCTCACTAGTTGCAGCACAGAGGCTTAGTTGCTCTGCAACATGTGCCATCTTCCTGGACCAGGGATTGAACCCATCTCCCCTGCACCTGCATGTGGATTCTTAACCACTGGACAACCAGGGAAGTCCCTTTCTCACTAATCTTTTACAAACCAAAAAATGTACCATTTTAACTGTATAACTTAGTGGTTTTAGTATATTCAGAAGATTGTGCAACCATCATCAGTATTATTTTTCAAATATTTTTATCACTTTAAAAAGAAACCTCATGCCCATTAGCAGTCACTCCCCATCTCCCATACCTTTAACTTCTGGCAACCATTAATCTACTTCTGTCTCTATGAATCTGCCTATCCTGGACATTTCATGCAAATAGAATCATACAATATGAAGACTTTTGTGTCTGGCTTTTTTCACTTAGTACAATGCAACCTTACTTCATTTCTTCGTGTAGCTGAATAATAGTTCATTGTATGGTAAACAACATTTTGTTTATCCATTATTAGTTGATGGACATTTGGGTCGTTTCCACTTTCAGGCTATTATGAGTAGTCCTCCTATGAAGAAGCGTTTTTTGTTTTGACATATGTTTCGACTGTCTTGGGTATTTACTTAGAGGTAGAAGTCCTGGGTCACAGGGAAACTCTATATTTAACTTTTCAAGAAACTGCCAATATTTTTCTAAAGGAGCTGTGCTATGTTACATTCTGAATAACAATGCATGAGGGTTCCATTTCTCCATATCTTTGTCAGCACTTGTCATTTTCCGTTATTAGATTAATTTTTGACTTTCATGATTTCCATGATAAAACTTGCATATGGGAGGATGGGATCAGTTAAAAATGGCTGTGAAGTTGTCAGTGATTGGTTTAGGCTGGACGCAGACAGTGAAGAACTGCAACATGTTTTGCTTCCCTCGGCTGAGTAAATGGGTGAATGATGTTGTCATTACTGGAAACAGAGCAGCAAGGGGAGATGATTTCAAGGTAGAGATGAAATTATGGGATTGTTGAAGGCATCTCATCATTTACAATACCAGGATGAGAACCTGGAACTATAACAGAGCTTATGATGAGTGGTTTTTAAACTTGGCAGGATTAAAATATAGATTGGAGCCACATGGTTGGGGTTATAACATTTATTACCTATGTGACCTGAAATATAGTCAGTGTTTAAAATACATTTGCTATTAAGTTATTAATGACAGCTATAATTTTGATGTCCTAAGTATAACAACTCTAAATTATCATTAACAATTAAAATACCATAGATAATATATGATTTCCATTACTGATGAGACAGGTAGGGGACAAAGTTCAAATTGGAAGGTTAAAGGAACTGTACATAATAAGATCTAGATTAGAGAATGAAGTGTATATTGATTTTAACCTTAATATTATATATAAAAAATAGGTATTCTGTGGTGTGGCAGTGATTTTTATAGTATAATTACATTAGAAAGGGTGAACTTGGGTGGATCACTGAGGGATTGAGGTGACTTTGGAAATTAAGAGGTCATTTAAGAGAATCTATACTATTGTGGGTGGCCTTGAAAGGAGGGATGAGAACAGATGGGTTCTCATAAGCAGTATCTGAGAAGGAAGAAAGTAGAAAACCTGGAAAAAGCTCCCCTCACATTACCACTTTGCCCAGAATACTGGGGAAGACCTAGAAATGATCTTGCTACATACTTAGGGTGCTGAAGTTGCCACCAATGTGAACAAATCCTCTGTGCCCCACCCCAAATATTAGAGTATCAGAGAAGTCTGTAGTTCTGGCACAAATTCACTGTGAAGGCCTAGTTTATATCTGGTTCTTTGAAAGGAAAATGGCAAAGACATAGGTAGAAAATAGGTGATTTATATCCATTGATTTTATTTTTGGAAGCATTAGAGTAAAATTTTCTTTCCTTTTGTGTTATTGTTGTATTAGTTACAGTAACTAGAGGTGAGTTCCATAATATTTTTAAAGTTTCTAAACTTTCTGGCATACGATAGTTTTTCAACTAATAATTGACATTTGTTCTTGAAATGCTTGCCCCAAAGATGAGCTGCAGACTAAACAGAGAATCATATTGGAATCATTGGTTTTGCTTAGTGAATCGACCAAAGACTCTGGTCTTTGGAAAATCATTTATAAGAATAACTGATAAAAGGTCAGTGTATGGTGTTGTAATTATAATAACTATAACTATAGAACTATAATAACAATTGTCATATACTTCTAGTTCATAATGTTAGTTTGAATTAGGGAGAACATTGGACTGGCAGTTTGGAACTATTAAAATTTCTATCCCTATAAAAGATATGGCAAGGGCTATACTCCCCACTCCCACCCCAGTCTTTCCTGGTGGCTCAGATGGTAAACAATCTGTCTGCAATGCAGGAGATCGGATTCGATCCCTGGTTTGGGAAGATCCCTTGGAGAAGGGATTGGCTAGCCACTCTAGTATCCTTGCCTGGAGAATTCCATGGACAGAGAAGGCTGGCCAACTACAGTCCATGGGGTCACAAAGAGTTGGACACAACTGAGAGACTATGCAGGCATGCACATTATATATAATAATAGACACACACATCAAGGGATTTTGCTTACTTGTTTGCTTTTACTAAAATACAATCATAATGCCCATTTCATTTAACAATGTGATCAAATTGGCAACATGCATTGGATCAGAGATTCCAATGATCTGCAACAAACCAAGTTCATTCCAGAAAAAAACATTTACTTCTACGTCATTGACTACATTAAAGCCTTTGACTGTGTGGATCACAACAAACTGTTCAGTCAGTCAATTCAGTTGCTCAATCATGTCCAGCTCTTTGCAAACCCATGGACTGCAGCACAGCAGGCTTCCCTGTCCATCGCTAACTCCCAGAGCTTACTTAAACTCATGTCCATTGAGTCGGTGATGCCATCCAACCATTTCTTTCTCTGTCACCCCCTTTTCCTCCCACCTTCACTCTTTCCGAGTATCAGGGTCTTTCCAAGGAGTCGATTTTTTGCATCAGTTGACCAAAGTATTGGGGTTTTGGCTTCAGCATCAGTCCTTTCAATGAATTTTCAGTACTGATTTCCTTTAGGATGGACTGGTTGGATCTTTTTGTAGTCCAAGGGACTCTCAAGGGTCTTCTCCAACACCACAGTTCAAAAGCATCGATTCTTCAGTGTTCAGATTTGTTTATAGTCCGACTCTCACATTCATACATGACTACTGGAAAAACCATAGCTTTGACTAGATGGGCCTTTTTTGGCAATGTAATGTCCCTGCTTTTTATTATGCTGTCTAGGTTGGTCATAGTGTTTCTGCTAAGGAGCAAGTGTCTTTTAATTTCATGGCTGTAATCACCATCTGCAGTGATTTTGGAGGCCCTCAAAAATAAAGTCTCTCACTGTTTCCATTGTTTCCCCATCTATTTGCCATGAAGTGATGGGACCAGATGCCATGATCTTAGTTTTCTGAATGTTGAGTTTTAAGTCAACTTTTTCACTCACCTTTTTTACTTTCATGAAGAGGCTCTTTAGTTCATCTTTGCTTTCTGCCATAAGGGTGGTGTCATCTGCATATCTGAAGTTATTGATATTTCTCCCCACAATCTTGATTCCAGCTTGTGCTTTATCCAGCCTGGCATTTTGCATGATATATTCTGCATATAAATTAAACAAGCAGGGTGACAATATACAGCCTTGACATACGTCTCACATGCTAGCAAAGTAATGCTCAAAATTCTCCAAGCCAGGTTTCAACAGTATGTGAACCACAAACTTCCAGATGTTCAAGCTGGGTTTAGAAAAGACAGAGGAACCAGAGCTCAAATTGCCAAAAAACTGTGGACAATTCTTAAAGAGATGGTATACCAGATCATTTTACCTGTCTTGTGAGAAACCTGTACGCAGGTCAAGAAGCAACAGAACTGGACATGAAGCAATGAATTGGTTCAAATTTGGTTCAAAATAAGGAAAGACATATGCCAAGGCTGTATATTGTCACCCTACTTATTTAACTTATATGCAGAGTACATTATATGAAATGTTGGGCTGGAATCAAGATTTGCAAAAGAAATATCAACAACCTCAGATATGCTGATGATACCACTCTAATGGCAGATAGTGAAGAGAAACTGAAGAACATCTTGATGAGAGTGAAAGAGATGAGTGAAAAAGTCAGTTTAAAACTCAGTAGTCAAAAACTGAAGACCATGGTATCCAGTCCCATCACATCATGGGAAATAGAAAGGGGGGGGGGGGAAATAGAAACAGCGACAGATTTTATTTTCTTGGGCTTCAAAATCACTTCAGACAATGACTGCAGCCAAGAAATTAAAAAGACACTTGCTCCTTTGAAGAAACGCTGTGACAAACCTAGATGGCATATTAAAAAGAAGCGACATCACTTTGCTGACAAAGGTCCATATAGTCAAAGTTATGGCTTTTCTAGTAGTCATTTACAGTTGTGAGAGCTGGACCCTAAAGAAGGTTGTATGTTGAAGAACTGATGCTTTTGATCTGTGGTGTGGGAGAAGACTCTTGAGAGTCCCTTGGACAGAGAGGAAATCAAACCAGTCAATCTAATGGAAATTAACCCTGAATATTCATTGGAAGGACAAATGCTGAAGCTGAAACTCCAATACTTTGGCCACCTGATGCAAAGAGCTGACTCATTAGAAAAGATTCTGATGCTGGGAAAGATTGAGGGCACAAGAAGAAGGGGGGGGGAAAGAGCATGAGATGGTTGGATAGCATCTTTGACTCAGTGGACATGAATTTGAGCAAATTCTCGGAGATGGAGAAGGACAGGGGAGCCGGATGTGCTATAGTTCATGGGGTTACAAAGAGTTAGAGAAGACTTAGCAACTGAACAACATACTTCTCACCCCCATTGAACGATTTTAGCATGAAGGTTCTTTACGTCTTAATTCAAGCAAAATAGTAAATTCAAAGTTTTTCTTTCATGATTTCAATCTCCCCATTTCACCTAGTCTATATGAGTTCATTCCCGTGTGTATCCCTCAGGTCAAGTAGACACTGCATCTAATCAGAAAATGGCAATATTTGTCTCCTTTTCCTTCTGCTGTTTATATATTTATAATTTTTGAAAACAAAATGACCATGAAAAATAAGGTAATCAGCTCTAACTTGTGCTCAGTTACTG
This sequence comes from Muntiacus reevesi, assembly GCF_963930625.1. Taxonomy (NCBI): domain Eukaryota; kingdom Metazoa; phylum Chordata; class Mammalia; order Artiodactyla; family Cervidae; genus Muntiacus; species Muntiacus reevesi. The sequence goes on along the minus strand of NC_089249.1, from coordinate 101,671,626 downwards.
TGGGAGTTCTGAATAGATATCATTAAAACATTAACTTTTTCATTTATTATCCTATTTCATTATACATATAATTAGCAATTTCTTCTTCTCAAACCCCAGACTGTTGAGAAAACAATGTGTTATTTATCAAGGTTTTAATGCTAGTTATATTGAAGCAGATTTTGTCCAAGTCTGTTCCTGTAACAGATTCAAACAAACAAAATTATTTTAGAGATACTATACTTTGTATTAAACAAACACAAATACATAATACATGCTGACATTTCTCACGGTAAGGATTCTAAAAATTTTAATATACTTTTTAACAGATTTGATGAAAAGATTTTAACATCAATGAGACAGATTAATATATGCTCAGAAATTAATCTAAATCTTATAAATTAGATTTATAAATAAGCTGACCATTATCAATATTAGACTTTGGCTTTCATGTATTTGATGGTCTTTAGCGTAGTTTGTTGATGACAGCAATCATTTGAAAAATCATTCTCAGTCAGCTAAACCTTGAGGAAAAACATCATTTCACATGGAGAAAAATTTAAGATGGTCCTCTGGGGTTCTCAAGAAGTGTTAACAGCCGTTTCCCCCTCACCTTTATCAGGAATGTGGGGTTGGCAGAAGTCTCCTGAGGTTGAAGGTATGAGAGTGAGAAAGTGATGTGCCTGATAGACTCTAGGTTTCCACTATGTATACCTGAAAAGTGAAAGTGAAGTCGCTCAGTCGTGTCCGACTCTTTGGGACTCCGTGGACTGTAGCCAATCACGCTCCTCTGTCCGTGGGATTCTCCAGGCAAGAATACTGGAATGGGTTGCCATTTCCGTCTCCAGGGGATCTTCCCAGCCCAGGGATCGAACCTGGGTCTTCTGCATTACAGGCAGACTCTTTAACCTCTGAGCCACCAGGGTGTATACCTAGAGTGACTATATTTTTTTGTTTCTCTTGCACTTCATAAGCCCAAGGGAAGTCCTGCTTTTTAGATGTTTATTTATCATAGAATAGTCTGTGCTGCATGCATAAGAATTATCTTTACTAAAAGACTGAGAGTTATTTAAATTAATACACTACCCTGGGTATAAATAGTAATGAGCGTGAATTAGTGGAGACTATTGGTATACACTGTTAAAAGAGGCCAATCTATTGGCACACCAATACTATAACCAAAAAACAAACAAGACAAACAAAAACAAAACACCAAAAAGCCAAGACGCATGCTAAAACCTGTACAGTGAAATCTCTCTTAGTTGGTCCAAGCTAAATGTTTTGCCAGATCTTAGTAAAGGCATGGATGTCTCTTAGGAGTTAAACTTGCTGAGCATTTCTCCCTGTTGTTCTGTTCCAATTACACTATACCTACAATACAGTACTATCATTTTTCCCGTCCCCCATTCTTCTTACACAACACATATTTCATATTTCTCCTAAATTCTCCCTCAGAGGCTTTCATTCCTTCTCGAAGATTTTAATCTGAGCCAACATTCCTTCTTTAATCTAGCATCTACTAATTAATTTCGAAGTTGAGCTTTTCTTATTCAGGCTTTGACACTTTGAAGAAAATATTTGGCCATATTCAACTACCTCTTTTCAATCCAGTTAAGTTTTATTAAATTATAATGAAAGTTTTAGAAGTTTTAAAATTAAATGTGATCATTTATTATAGGGAGTGAAGATACCAAGATATATGACACTTTAGCAGCATTACTTTCATTCATATTTATGCAGAGGAGTGTCAGCAGAAATTAGCATTAAATACATGATGGAATATACTTCCTAATACATCTGTAAGCATGCAATAGACCCAAACAGGAAAAAAAAACTTAATAAAACAGCATTTGGTATTGCTTATCTCTTCCACCTACACTGAATACCAGAGGGTCTAGTGGTTTCTAATGTTCCTGCCTATAAAAACTTCTAAAAGGATGCTTTGTTGTAGATTTCTCTAGAAAAAGATTAAAAATGAATTATGAAGTAACCTCTATACAATTGAACAATTAAATATGATCCTCAGTTTCCTTTACTGCAACTGAAAAATATTTAAACAAAAGTCTTTTCAGATGTATTTATAAATTCTATGATCTGTTAACCTATAACTTGTCTAGCGATGTAGAAAGTGTAAATACCAGAAGAGATTCTCTTACTTATCATTCCTACTCTCTGCTAAAAGCTAACATTACTATTTTCTGTTCTTTCTGAGCATCCTTTCTTTTTACATCTCCTCAGCATTTGTCTCTCTTCCTCTCTCTCTTTCTGGAGCTTTAAGGAGGAATTTAATGTTTTTGATTATTTAGAAGGAGAAGAATTACTACCAGATTAACCATGTTTTTTAATGGTTCATCTATTTGTTTAACCATGTTATTTCAGAATGTTGAGGCCACTTTGATTTTTTTTCTTCCTCTATAACATCATAAGTACATTAACTTTGAGTTTATTGTGTAACTATTTCAATTGAGAACATTTGCCTTTTAACTTTCTCTCAGGCATTTCTTACTAACCTCATTTACTGTGTGTGTGAATTCGAAAAGTAATATGCCCAGTGGACCCTGATAGATTTTTAACCTTTGCTCCAGAAACTTAATGTCCTTTGAACCTCCAGCTATCACGGAGGAATGAAATCAATTAAGGTATGACATAGTCTTAAAATGTTTAACATATATATTTGGGGTATGTGGAGGGAGCAAGAGAAGAGAGAGAATGACATTTGAGTTGGATTTCAAAAATTGCTGGATTTCCACAGGCAGGAATCATGGGAAGACAATTTTAAATAATCTCCACAACATGATTATTTGTGACAGCACTATCTGGAAATAATATAAATGAAAACAAAAAAAAGTATTGATTATTGTATGTGCATGCACGCTCAGTTACTGAGTCGTGTCTGACTCTGTGGACCAATGGGCTGTAGCACCCTAGACTTCTCTGTCCATGGGATTTTCTAGGCAAGAATACTGGAGTGGGTTGTCATTTCCTTCTGCAGGGAATCTTCTCAGCCCAGGGACTGAACCTGCATCTCCTGTGTCTCCTGCATTGGCAGGCAGATTCTTTACCACTGAGCCACCTAGGAAGCCCCTACATTATCATATATGCTATTGAAATTAAACCATAAGCTAATGACCCAAGAAATCACTCAAAGATATAGTATGTTTACTAAGTTTTGTAGGCAACCATAGCTATTACATACACACACACACACACACACACACACACACACACACACATATATATACACAAAAAACATACATATAATTCCTTTAAAAAGACTTGATTAAAATATATCCAAAAGTAGGATTGTTCAGAATTTTATTTCTTTTTATTACATGAATTCATTTTTAGGTTGTACCTTGTAATTTTTTAAAGGAAAAACATATGTCTATAAAGAGATGTGTAGACAGTCTATATCTGTGAAACCCTATGCATAGTTCTGGAACTGGTGTGAACCAGACTTGGGAGGGGAAAATAGAAAGAGACTATTTTATTTGTCCAAGTGAAACAAAATGAGGGTAGTAATATCTGGAAGAAAAACAAAGGGACAAACACAAAATATTGGGAGATAATGGAAGAAAAAACAACAAAAATGCTTAATTGAAATAAAATGAACAGTAAAGAATCAAGAGTGCTTGCAAAGTTTTTAGTCTAAACAGCAGTATGGAGATTCTAGATATGTGGGCTCCAGAAAGAGGACGAAATTAGTGAGGGTAGATGAAGGATTCTCTTATTTGAGATTGTTGGTAGCATAATCAGGCAAAGTCTGGCAGTGTGTTGAAAATATGATTGTGGGTTTAGCGAAAGATGGAATTCCAGATACATATACATATCTGAGTTTCAGCATCACTGGTGCAAGTCTGCTGAGTAGAAAGCTTGTGCGCAGTCGTTTCAGTTGTGTCCAACTCTTTGAGACTGTATGAACTATAGCCCAACAGGCCCCTCTGTCCATGGGACTTTCCAGGCAAGGGTACTGGAGTGGGTTGCCCTGCCCTTCTCCAAGTAATTTTCCCAACCCAGGGATCAAACCTGCATCTCCTGTGTCTCCTGCACTACGGGTGGATTCTTTACCCACTGAGCCACCTGCAAAACCCAGGTAGAAAGAAAAGAGAAGATATAAGCTTAGAGAGGGTTGGAGCAGAGGTTTCCAGGTTATTTGTGCCTTAGAGCTCTTTGGCTTTTTTATGAACCCCTTCTAGGATAATGGCTTTACATACAGAAAATAAAATACGTGGATCAGTATAGACACAAATTAGCTTAAAATAGAGCTATCAAAATAATTTAAAATGTTATATATTAATATAAATTATTCTTATTAATATATTAGATAATACATTAATATATTAGGTTTAGTGGGAGGTCTAATAGCTGTCATAAATCAAATACAATGATGAATCTAAACAATATTTAAGGGGATCTCAAAAACTTTAATGTGATATATAAACTGTCTGTTTTCCAGTGGTGCAAAAGTCATAGTATTACTAATACCAATATTATTTGTAACTACATTAATATTTTATGGAAATGAAGTTAGTTACATGTCCTTTCTTGTCATGCAAATTCATGGACTTTGCATGAATTATATCTAGTGACTCTTTGGTGGTCCACGATTAAGAGCTTTAGAGCAAGTTCACATACAGAATATGTGACAAGACATAGATTCCAAGATCTGGTTGGGACATGGTAGAATACATTTCACTGGGGAAACTTCCCAGAATGGTTAGGCTTGCGCTGTTGTGTAGCAATGCCAAAGTGAAAGTGAAAGTGTTAGTCCCTCAGTCATGTCCGACTCTTTGAGTCTCCATATACTGTAGCGCCAGGTTCCTCTGTCCATGGAGTTCTCCAGGCAAGAATAGTGGAGTGGGTTTGCTATTTTCTTTTCTAGATCTTCCTGACCCAGGGGTTGAACCCAGGTCTTCTGCTTGGCAGGTGGATTCTTTACCGTCTGAGCCACAAAGGACCTGCAGCAATGCCAAACGCAGCATTATTTTTAAGATCACAGATTCCAGGCCAGAATGCCAGACAAAACACTAAAACACTGTAGGACTTTGAACAAATCACTTAAATCCTTTGAATCTCAGTCTGTCTCTTTTCAATCCTCATAGGGTTATTGTGAGGATTAAATGTATTAGTGCTTGAAGTGTGGCATGGTGCTTGTTAAGCACTATATAAAATGTATTTATCAAATAAATACATATGCTCAGGCTAACCACCAAGCAGACTGAACCATGAATTAGTTACATGTTTACTAAATTTTGTAGGCAACCATAGCTATTACACACACACACACACACACACACACACATATACACAAAAAAAGGATCTATCTTAAAGATCCTCTGAGCCAGTGAAATAAATGAATATTGAGTAGAGAGAGAGACAGGGGGAAAAATACGTAGGAGTGTGCAAGTCAGGAGGAAACGAGTTTTTTAAGGGAGATAACTTAGAGGAACAGGTGGCACTTGGAGGTCAAGGATTAACACTGAGAACAGATATGTGGATGGGGACTGGTAGTCAGCAAGTAGATCATTGGTAGTCTTTTGAAGAGGATCTAATATATGGACAGAAGCGATGCCAGGCATCGAGCCATTTACTGAATAGGTTGATAGTCAACAAACAAAGGCAATGAATTGGATTGCTTTTCTCAAAAGTCAGTCCAAGAAAGAAAAGAGATAGAAAGTTTATCAGACTTTTGACCTAAGTACAGGAAATAGTACAGAGGAAGTAGTCAATGAAGGGAAGAAATGTAATTGATGAAGAAAGAGAAGGAGTACACAGTTGCTAGAAAGAGGTCCTGATTAACATAGAAAAGAATGACACATATGTAATGTTTCACATTGGGCTGAAAAAGAAGAGGTCAAATCCTTTTGACGCTGGGTGCAATAAGGAGAAACAGGTGAAGATAGCCATGTGTTGGAATCAAATTATAAAGAAGACCTAAGAGGATTATGCTGGAGGATCTACTTCATCCACAACTCTTGTGGGAGAGATTTTCACAAGAATAGAGGGTGAGGAGAAAGATGGAAACCTTAGGGTGAGTGAGGAGCATTTTTGATTGATTGCTGCAGGAACTGCAGCAAGTATCTAATTAGAGATTAATATAAATTTAATATAATTATACTATGTATTAAATATATAATATAAATACTGTCAAATAGCTGTGGGGACCTGTTTGGAGAATGAGAATGGTGTTAGATTTCATTCCAAAGATCACTCCCTAGGTAAATCCTTATTGATTAAACTCCCAGAATATGTTTAATCATCCCTACTGTGTGCTTTCACTGTGCCTTGCCTTTATATAATTATTTTTTGTTGTATGCACAACTTCTTGGTGAAAGTATAAGCCTTTTAAGGGCTCCTTTTCTCATTCATATACACATATTTCAAATACGGGACATAACGGATATTGAATAATTTTTCTGTTTTTAACAAATGCCTTTTATTTTCTGGATATGCTGTATATTTGAGAAGAGTCTATGTTAACTTAGTAGCTTTAATGCAATTTGAAGCATCCATTTTAACTCTAGCAAAACCGATTTTGTTATCAACAAATTAATGAAACTTCTCCCTCATTCGGTCTTACATTTCCTCACATGGTCCTCAATCATATTTCCTACTCTTTATATCTCATTTGTTTCTTGTTTGTGGCTTACAATTATCTCTCCAGTTTGACCATCATAGCACATCTTTACTGATCCTTTGCAATTACCCATGAGTGCAATTCTAGTCTTCACGGGCATCTTGTTCAGAGTCTTTTCCTGCCCTATGTGATTCTAAGTGTCCTCAGAAACTCAGCCCAGGGTAAGGCAATCTGCTTAGTTAGCTCCTCTAATGAATGAACACTGTTTCTGGAAACAAAGATAAAAATGAACAAGGAACTAAAAATAAGTCATGTGGCTTATTAAGGGTCAGGATTACCTGATTCAATGCAGGAGAACATCTAGAAGGTGAAGGAGTCAAAGTGGTAGGTGAAGTTGAACAGGAACTTGAGGATGTCAAAAGATAAGTGGTCTTTTATAAGAATATATATAAGTGGAGGATCTAATTGTTTGAGCAACCTCTATAATACCTAGCTGTCATGAAAAAAAAAATAGATTTAATAAGGAAGTAAAATTACAGATTAAAGCAAAATCTTCTAATCTAGACTTCTACAGGTCTGGTTTTGAATCTTTTAAAACTTATTTTCAAGAATTAGTTCAGTATGATATCACTTATATGTGGAGTCTAAAAAAGAAAACAAACTAATGAATACAACAAAAAAGAATCATAGTCACATATACAGAGAATAAATCAGTGATTACTAGTGGTGAAAAGGAAGGACAAGATAAGGGTAGAGGATTAAGAGGCATGAACTAGTATATATCAAATAAATAAACTACAAGAATACATTGTATAATATAGGGAATATAACCAACATTTTAAAATGACTATAAATGAAGTATAACCTTTAAAAATTGTGAATAACTATGTTGTACACCTGAAACATAAAATTTCCACTGCAGGGGGCATGTTTTTAATCTCTTATATTGGAACTAAAATCTAAAATGCCTCATGGTGTGGTGAGAAAAAATATTGCAAAGTTAGTTCAGTTCAACATACACTTAATGAACATAAATTATGGTTCTTATTTTTACATGATGGGGAATCTACTCTGTGTCTTGAGTTTGTGCCTTTCTTTTATCACTCTTGATTATGTGCACAGGCGTGTATACAGATTATTTTTTTGAGCACAGAGATTGCTATGTGATCCACTTTATTTAATAATCTCTTATTGTCTGCTATGTGTTAGGCAATTTTTTAAGTGCTTTACCAAGGCTAACTTATGAAATTTTATGACTTGGCATTTAAATTTATTTTTCAAGGTAAAATAAGTGAGGTATATGAGGTATATGAGTGTCCTAAATAATGACTCTCCTTGAACATTTCTGTTAATAGTTTTATTTAAACCAAACATACTAAGAATAAATACATTTAAATAGTAATCAAATGCTATCATGGTGACATATTGATATCCATATTTGCAGTCTATTTGAATCTTCCTTAACTCAAAAAGCACACATGTGAGTAGATTCACCTATTCATTTATTCATACATATATGCATATTTTCTTTTATTCAGTAAAGTTTTACTGAGTTCTTGCTATGTAAAAGCAACACATTCAGTGACTTTTAAAAAGAGATATGAATAGAATCCCTTCCTTCAAGAAGTTTATATACTAGGGGAGATTTGTTGGGGCAAAGAATTCAGATAAGACATGAAAGCAAATATTTACACATAGTAAATAAAGCTTGAAAAAAAAAGTTCTATAATAAACAAAAACAATGCCCATGATGGATTGTGTAAGACTACAGAGATGGGAGCATTTAAGCTGAATATGTGCCATTTTGGTGATGGAAGCTCTTGCTGTGACAGAGGCCAAGAGGGTGTAGAAATATGGATGGTCTTCAGCTGGATCAAGATTTTCCTTGGCTGCAGTCATGTGTTAACAATTGTTAGGGGAAAATCATTTGCTAAACTATCAAGAAAATGCAGCCTCTCCTGTAAAAGGAAACTTTGTCTACTAGTTTCCAGTGGTAAAATAGTCTACCAGTCTACATTTTTTTGTTTGCTTTACTGTTTCTGAACTTTGATTGCTGTTAAGAGCTAGAAATATTGTTCATCTCCAGCTGGCAATAAAGTTCTATTCCATTTTCCAAGTTGGATTGCTATAATCTGCCTTAATGAGTCTACCATAGCTCACTCTCCAGATCCTCCAACTGGTTCAAAAAAATAACTCTTAGCCAAAGGAGCAGCAGAACACCATGGTTTCTCCATCCTGATGCAATGCTTTTTTAAAATAGTTACTACTGGATTTCTGATCCAACTCAGAGGTGTTTTGACAGATTAAATAAAAGATGAACCTTGAAAACCCATGATATTTGTTTTCTTCTCTCTACAGCAACTCTGTTCTTAGAGGGGGGAGAATTGGAAGGCTACCCAGTTTTTGTCTGATACAATCAGATAACAGCAATCAGATTTTCACAGATGGTATTATATAATATCTTTTCAGACTACAGAAATATAAGTTGGTCTAAGATATTAAAACTACTAAAAATAAATTACTGAATGGAGAAGTAGTAAGTGATTAGTGTTTCATGAAAAACTAGTTAAAATGTGTAATGACAGGCTTGTTTAAAGAAAAACATAAGATACTATTTGAATTTGCCTGTTTACCAAACTGAATATTTTCCATGTAGTTAATGACATTTGAAGAAATTAATTCACATACTCATTGTGTATAATTTTACTTATTTTCCTTATTCAGCATAAAAGGCTGTTGCCAACATATGTTATTTGTAGCACCTATGGCATTTAACCTGGTGCAGAGACAGGAGGTCAGAAATATCAGACAAAACCTAGCTGTTGTTGTGGACCTGGCATTGAGAGAATCAATTCCTAGACAGATTGATAAGAAGTCCAGGGTCCCCAAGGAGGAGAAAGGGGTCTGGGGCTCTTGAAGTGGAGATAGGGGTCTGCAATTCTCAAGGAGGTGGAAAGGACAAACTTTTTTGTCTACATTCCTTAGTCTTAGTCAATTACAGAACTCAATTTAAACTCTGTACTAGGGATTAGACAACAACAATGTATTCTGCTTGCGGACAGTTTCTCCTTCCTGAAAACCTCCTGACTAATCCTGATATCTTAGAATGTATATTATGGGAGTGGGTCTGGTAGGATCTTTCTGTTGTTAAATTCTAATCATGTTATCCTAAAATGTAAATTGTGGGAGTGGGTCTGTTAAAATTTTCACAAAATTAAGACATTCTTTTCATTCATTGTAATAACTAGTTAAAAGGTATATAACTCCACTGCTAACACTAGCAAGGGGGTACTCTTTTGCCCCCTTCTGATGTCTATGTCAGAAGCTTTCTCTATCTCCTTTATACTTTAATAAAGTTTTATTACACAAAAGCTCTGAGCGATCAAGTCACATTTCTGGACCCGGATTGGATTCTTCTCCTCCGGAGGCCAAGAATCCCAGTGTCTTTCGTGGTTCAGCAACAACCTTTCAGCATCTCATTTTGGATCAGTGGAAATTCTGACTTCTGATGTCTCAAGGACTTTCTTTGCATCTTTCTTCCACATGAACACAGAAATTATGTAGAAATTATGTTTGTGATACTTTGAAACAATAAAGAAGCAGATTATAAAGGGCATGATTTTATATTTTTGACACATTGGACCAAATGTATAAGATATAATGTGCCAAAGGTCACCTCAACAATACTAGATTTCTACAATCTGATTCTTTAAAGCAAGTCTAGCAAATTGCAATCTATTAACTAGAAAACTAAATTAAACTAAAAAGAAGCAAAAACTCCAAATCGGCCTAAATTTCACAGGAAATTTGTAAGGCTAAAGTAACAAGAAGTTGAAATCATCCATGAATGGTCAGTGGAGAAGGACAATTGCTTTGGATATATTTTGCAATTTTAGTTCACACCCATCATAGCTTTTGAAATTTCACACTTACTCATACAGATACAGCACATTAGCTGTAGCCAAACCGAATAAACACATTCTGAGTGTTCTAAATCAATACTTGATTTCCAATTTTTTGTTATAGGAATGAAAATTTTCCTATGCACATAGCTTAAAATTTTTTTCCTGGTTGGTTTCATTTTTTGTGTGTGTCTTTGATTTAGCCAGCTCATTTACTTCAGATTTATTTTCATCAGTTACATAACAAGTTTTCAAAGTTATATAGCTACTAATCAATAGAATAAAATATTATGGATCATTCTAATACCATTGGGTAATGGTGGGTAAAAGAAGAATTTTTAACAAAGAATAACAGAGAAATCAAAACAGAGAGAAACAAAAGTGTGCCACAGTTCCAAAGTCTTTATGCTGTACTTACTGGCTCAGTTGTGGCCAAATCTTTGCTGCCCTGTGGACAGAGGAGCCTGGCAGTCTACAGTCCATTCTACAGGCAAGAATACTGGAGTGGATTGCCATGTCCTCCTCCAGGGCATCTTCCCAAACCAGGGATCGAACCCAGGTCTCCGGCATTGCAGGTGGATTCTTTACCGTCTGAACCACCAGGGAAGCCCAAGGTCTTTGGATGAGTATTAAATTAATTCATGTATTGAAAAGAGGATTGGTAAAGAAAAGAGGCTTGGGAATACTTTATCAGGGACCTTATATGAGGTAAAGCAGTAAACCAAAGGCAGAACTGAGATTCAGGAGGGATATCATATTTTTATTATACATTTGCAATATTTTGGTAATTATTTAACTTATAAGCCTTGGTGGGAATCAAGATCATCTCTCTCCAGAAAAGCTGAACATTCCGGCTTTCCCAGCTTCACAACCCGCCCTATATAGATTCGAATTTGGTCTCTCTCTCTCTTTCTCTCACTCTCTTTCTCTCGCTCTCTTTCTCATGACTGTGACAACAGTTTCTACAAGGCCAAGTTCCCTGTGCAGAAGGTTTTGTGATTTATTTTTTAGTTGGGAGCTCACATTCCTTGAATCTTTGTGGGAATAATTCGAGGCCCGGGCAAAGGATGTGTTCTTTTGAGAGGTTACAAGGCAGACTGTTTTCACAGGCACAACCTTGGTCATAACACTCTGGGAACTGCCGAGAAATCAATTTGACTCGTCCATTAAATAGCGCCTTAAATAGGCTTGTATTTAAAGAGTCATTAGCATGTCTTCTTGGCATGTTGTGGTGCTAGCTGGTGAACATTATTAAAGGCCTAGAATTAAGCTTGTTTAATAGTATTCAGAGGTGAGAATGAAAAATACTGGGCAAAGGGGAACTATGCTTGCCAACATGCACTTTCTGATTTTTAATCTCATTTGATGTCTAGTTGAAGTCTTTTGCTACTCTTAATAGTAATTTTTCCCTTCAGTGTAACTTTTCAAATTGAAGCAAATGTTATCTCTAATTGAAGGTATTTGGACATAGATTGTGATTCAGAAACCATAAATTCAAGTTTCCTCCTTTTTTTGAGAAACACTTTTTTGGTAAACACATGTGAGACTGTATTGTGGACATTTGCTTATGAATGGAATTGATGGGTCATGTGGTATCCTAAGGATGAAGCTTCCCAAAATGGTTGTATCAACTTACATCCCAAGTAATCTATGATATCCCAGGCACACCACATCTTTAGGAACATTTAAACTTGCAGTCTTTATCATTTTAGCCATTCTGATGAGTAGCAATGTCTCATTGTGATTATAATTAGCATCTTTCTGATGAGCTTGAACAGCCTTAATATGTCTATTAGCCCTTTGGATAACTTCATTTGTAAAATGTTTAATTATTTTTTGCCTATTTTTCATTGGTTATCAGTATTTTTATTGATTTGGTAGGATTTCTTTATGTATGCTGAATACACATTTCTCTTGATTAAATATGCATTATGTAAAATTGCTAATGTCTTGCGACTTGATTTTGATCAACAAAATTTTAAATTTTATTTTGGTAAATTTTTTTCATATAGCTTTTAAGCTAAGAATTTTTTAGGTTAGTATTTAAGAAATCTTTGTCTACATCAAATCTTGAATATATTTTCTCACAATCTACCAATTGATTTTGTGTAGGTCATAATGGAGAAATAAAGATTCATTTTATTCCATATACAAATCCAGTTGACTCAGGATTAGGACCAGTTTTTGAATAAAACCAACATTCTATACCACTCTTCAGTGCTGTTGTTATGTTAAATCAAGTACTGCTTAATGCCCTGTTTGTGCTGTTCCATTACATGGAACAACAGACTGGTTCCAAATTGGGAAAGGAGTACATCAAGGCTGTATATTGTCACCCTGCTTATTTAACTTATATTCAGAGTACATCATGCAAAATTCTGGACTGGATGAAGTACAAGCTGGAATCAGGCTTGCCGGGAGGAATATCAATAACCTCAGATATGCAGATGACACCACCCTTACGGCAGAAAGTGAAGAGGAATTTCACTTGGCGAAAGTAAAAGAGGAGAGTGAAAAAGCTGGCTTAAAACTCAAAATTCAAAAAATGAAGATCACAGCATCTGGTCCCAACATTCATGGCAAATAGATGGGGAAACAATGGCAACAGTGAGAAACTTTATTTTCTTGGGCTCCCAAATCACTGCAGATGGTGACTACAGCCATGAAATCAAAAGGCACTTGCTCCTTGGAAGAAAAGCTATGACCAACCTAGACAGTGTATTAAAAAGCAGAGACATTGCCGACAAAGGTCCGTCTAGTCAAAGTTATGCTTTTTCCAGTACTCACATATGGATATGAGAGTTGGACTATAAATAAAGCTAAACACTGAAGAACTGATGCTTTTGAACTGTGGTGTTGAAGAAGACTCTTGAGAGTCCCTTGAACTGTGAAGAGATTCAACCAGTCAGTCCTGGAGGAAGTCAGTCCTGAATGTTCTTTGGAATGACTGATGCAAAGCTGAAACTCCAATACTTTGGCCACCTGATGTGAAGAACTGACTCACTAGAAAAGACCCTGATGCTGGGAAAGATTAAAAGCAGGAAGGGAAGGGGCTGAGAGAGGATAAGATGGTTGGATGGCATCATCGACTGGATAGACATGAGTTTGAGCAAGCTCCAACAGTTGGTGATGGACAGGGAAGCCTATTGTGCTGCAGTCCATGGGGTCACAAAGTGTTGGACATGACTGGGTGGCTGACTGCACTGAACTGATTACAAATATAATTTGTACCAATACCACAATGCCCTAATTGTTGAAATGTTGTAATAAACCTTTATCTCTTAATGTAAGTATTCCATTTCTTTCTATAAGTTATCTTTGCACTTGCATATGCATTTTAGAGGATTTCCCTGGTGGCTCAGACAATAACAAATTTGCCTGCAATCCCGGAGACCTGGATTTGATCTCTGCATTGGGAAGATCCCCTGGAGAAGAAAATGGCTATCCACTACAGTATTCTTGCCTAGAGAATTCCATGGGCAGAGTAGCCTGGAGGATGACAGTCCATGGGGTCCCAAAGAATCAGACATGACTGAGCAACTCACACACACACATACACACACACACAGACACACACATGTCTTAGATCACCCTCTCAATTATTGAAAAAACCACCTGTAGGAATTTTACTGGGGATTATTTTGAGTCTTTAGATCAATTTTGTTAGAATAGACATCTTTATAATAATGAGTCTTCCAATAATAAACATGTTAAAGTTTTATTGACTTGAGTCTTTTTAAATTTATCTCAATAGTATATACTTTTCTACATAAAAATCTCACATCAGGACTTCCCTGGTGGTCCAGTGGTGAAGAATCTGCCTTGCGATGCAGGGGATATAGATTGAGCCTTGTTCAGGGAACTAAGATTCTACATGTCATAGAGCAACTAAGCCACAAGCCACACGCCACACGCCACACACCACAACTACTGAACCCAAACCCTGTGACTAGAGTCTGCACACTGCAACAAAAGATCCTGCATGATGAAACAAAGATCCTGTGTGCTGCAACTAAAGAACTGAGGCAACCCCCCCAAAAATCCAACATCTTTTGTTAGAGTTATTACTATATATTTGTTATTTTCTGAGGCCATTATTGCAAAAATCAGACAAATTGAAGAAAGTAGGGGAAACCACTAGACCATTCAGGTATGACCTAAATCAAATCCTTATGATTATACAGTGGAACTGACAAATAGATTCAAGGGATTAGATCTGATAGAAAGAGTGTCTGAAGAACTATGAATGTAGGTTCATAGCATTGTACAGGAGGGGGTGAGCAAAACCATCCCCAAGAAAAAGAAATGCAAAAAGGCAAAACTGTTGTCTCAGGAGGCCTCGCAAATAGCTGAGAAAAGAAGAAAAGAGAGATGCAAAGGAGAAAAAAAGATATATGCATCTGAATGCAGAATTCCAAAGAATAACAAGGAGATATAAGAAAGCCTTCCTCAGTGATCAATGCAAAAAAATAGAGGAAAGCAATAGAATGGGAAAGACTAGAGATCTCTTCAAAAAATTAGAGATACCAAGGGAACATCTCATGCAAAGATGTGCATGATAAAGAACAGAATTGTTATGGACCTAACAGTGGCAGAAGATATGAAGAGGTGGCAAGAATACACAGAACTATACAAAAAAGATCTTAAATGATCTAAATAACCACAATGGCATGATCACTCACCTAGAGCCAGATATCCTGGAATGTGAAGTCAAGTGGGCCTTAGGAAGCATCACTATGAAAAAAAGCTAGTGGAGGTGATGGAATTCCAGTTGAGCTATTTCATATCCTAAAAGATGATGCTGTGAAAGTGCTGCATGCAATAAACCAGGAAATTTGGAAAATTCAACAGTGGCCATGGAACTGGAAAAGGTCAGTTTTCATTCCAATCCCAAAGAAAGACAATGCCAAAGAATGTTCAAACTTCCCCCACACTTGCACTCACTTCATGCTACCAAAGTAATGCTCAAAATTCTCCAAGCTAGACTTCAACAGTACATGAACCAAGAACTTCCAGATGCTCAAACTGGATTTAGAAAAGGCAGAGGAACCAGAGATCAAATTGCCAACATCTGTTGGATCATAGAAAAGCAAAAGAGTTCCAGAAAAACTTCTATTTCTGCTTCACTGACTACACTATAACCTTGACTGTTTCGATCAAAACAAACTGTGGAAAATTCTTAGAGATGGGAATAGCAGGCCACCTTACCTGCCTCCTGAGAAATCTGTATAGAGGTCAAGAAGCAACAGTTAGAACCGGACATGAATCAACAGACTGATTCTAAACTGGGAAAGGAGCACATCATGGCTGTATATTGTCACCTTGCTTATTTAACTTATCAGTTCATTTCAGTTGCTCAGTTGTATCTGACTGTTTGAAATTCCATGGACTGCAGCATGACAGTCTTCCTTTTTCATCACCAACTGCTGGAGCTTGCTCAAACTTTCATGTCCATCGAGTCAGTAATGCCATCCAACAATCTCATCCTCTGTCAGCCCCTTCTGCTATCAATTTTTCCCAGGATCAGAGTTTTTTCTAATGAATCAGTTTTTCACATCAGGTGGCCAAAGTATTTAAGCTTCAGCTTCAGCATCAGTACTTCCAATGAATATTCAGGATTGGTTTCCTTTAGGATGGACTGGTTTGATCTCTTTGCAGGCCAAGGGACTCTCAAGAGTCTTGTTCAACACCAGAGTTCAAAAGCATTGATTCTTTGATGCTCAGCTTTCTGTATAGTCCAACTCTCTTTTCCATACACAAGTACTGGAAAAATCATACCTTTGACTATATGTACCTTTCTCAGCAAAATAATGTCTCTCCTTTTTAATATGCAGTCTAGGTTGGTCATAGCTTTTCTTCCAAGGAGAAAGTGCCTTTTAATTTCATGGCTACAGACATCATCTGCAGTGATTTTGGGGCTCCCCAAAAATAAAGTCTCTCACTGTTTCTATTGTTTCCCCATCTATTTAATGTATATGCAGAGTGAAAAAGTAAAAGTGAAAGTCACTCAGTCATGTCCAACTCTTTGCAACTCCATGGACTATATAGTCCATGGAATTCTCTAGGCCAGAATACTGGAGTGGGTAGTCTTTCCCTTCTCCAGGGGATCTCCCAACCCAGGGATCAAACTCAGGTCTCCCGCATTGCCGGCAGCTTCTTTACCAGTTGAGACTCAAGGGAAGCCCAAGAATATTGGAGTGGGGATCCCCTCCCTTCTCCAGTGAGTCTTTCCAACCCAGGAATCGAATCAGGATCTCCTGCATGCTAGGCAGATTCTTTACCAACTGAGCTATCAGGGAAAACCAATATGTAGCCCTATATGTGAAATGCCAGACTGGATGAAGCACAAGCTGGAATCAAGATTGCCAGGAGAAATATCAATAACCTCTGATATGCAGTTGACACCTCCCTTATGGCAGAAAATGAAAAGGAACTTAAAAACCTTTTGATGAAAGTGATGGAGGAGAGTGAAAAGCTGGCTTAAAACTCAACATTCCCCATCCCAATCTCCCCGGGGAACACATCGAAATCCATGGCTGATTCATGTCAATGTGTGGCAAAAACCACTACAATATTGTAAAGTAATTAGCCTCCAACTAATAAAAATAAATGGAAAAAAAATTCAACATTCAAAAAATGAATATGATGGCATCTGGTCCCATCATTTCATGGCAAATAGATAGAGAAACAATGGACACAGTCACAGACTTCATTTTCTTGGGCTCCAAAATCACTGTATTTGGTGACTGCAGCCATGAAATTAAAATGTGCTTGCTCTTTGGAAGAAAAACTATGACCAATGTAGACAACATATTAGCAATCAGAGGCACTACTTTGTAGATAAAAGTCCTCCTAGTCAAAGCTGTGGTTTTTCCAGTATTCATGTATGAATGTGAGAGTTGGACCTTAAAGAAAGTTCAGCACCAAAGAATTGATGCTTTTGAACCCTGGTGTTGGAGAAGGCTCTTGAGTCTTTGGTCCACAAAGAGATCCAACCAGTCAATCCTAAAGGAAATCAGTCCTGAATATTTATTGGAAGGACTGATGCTGAAAATGAAGTTCCAATTCTATGGCCACCTGAAGCAAAGAATTGACTCATTGGAAAAGACCCTAATGTTGGGCAAGACGGAAAGGAGGAGGAGAAGGGGACAACAGGGGATGAGGTTGCTGGATGGCATCACCAACTCAATGGGCATGAGTCTGAGCAATTCTGGGAGTTGTTGATGGACACAAAAGCCTGGCAAGCTGCAATCCATGCTGTCACAAAAAGTCTGACCTGACGAGTGACTGAACTGAACTGAAATGTGGCCACTGTGAATAAAACGTAATTTTTAAATGTTGTTTTCTAAGTGAAAGAGAGCTATCATGTTAGATAACAGTAGTAAGAACTATGAACTGGGTGTGTAGACAGAGAGGAACCTGGCAAACTCTGTTTGTTAAAATACCTCCCTGTCCTGTTGTCTCTGCAGGATTCAGAATCAGTCCTGAGTTTATTTAGGAGTTTATGTAGAGTTTATTTACCAAATATTTGCTTTTCCATCTCCATGTCAATTGTCTTCCTCCACTTTGAACTCACAACAACTATTTCCACCATACTCTTTTGTCTTTAGTTTAAGACTACATACATATCTGGTTAGGGCTTTGGCCATTTTGACAAGTTACTTAGTTTTGGAGTCTTTTTCAGGTATACATGCTATTAAACTGGCTTTTTTCCTTTTAATCTGCTTTATGTTTCTGAGAACCTATGAAGGTACAGGAAAATTCCTTTCTCTTTGACTTTGCCTTTTTTCAGACAAAGAACATTCCCTTCCAATACCTAGAATTGCTAAAACCTTTTATTTTTACATAGTATTGAGTTACTTGAAATTATTTTTCTGCTTCTATTAGTGTAGTCATGTATTTTTGCTTATTCATTAATGTGGTAAATTAATTGATTTTTCACAATGTTAAACCAACACTTCTTTATTAGCATAAATTGTACATTTTTAAAATGTATCACTCCTTAATATAGTACTGGATTTAGTTTATTAACATTTTGCTTAGAATTTTTATATTTATGTTAATGAGAGAGATAAATTATACATATTTGTAATATTTCAAATATTGATGCAAGATAATCTGATTTAGTAAAATAGGTTTGGAAGTGTTTTTTCATCTTACTTTCTAGGATATTTTGAGTAAATTGTATTTGTATTATTTGTATATTATTAAGTGTTTGAAATAGTTCACCAGGGGCATGGAGTTTTGGTTGGGAAGTTTTTAAATTAAGGATTTGAGTGCTTAAATGGATATGACTATTTTTCTCATCAGTTATAGCAAACAGTTCTAGACGTTTGTCAAATTCATATAAAGTTTCAAAATCTTTGGCTTAAAGACATTTATTACATTCTATTATTACCTATGTAATGCCAACAAAGTTTGCAATTATACTGCTTTTTTATTCATTACATTGGTTATGTAGGCTTTGTCTTGTCGTTGCTAATAAGTCACTAAGAGGTGTCCAATTCTTTGTGACCCCATGTACTGAAGCACCATAGGCTTCCTTGTCATTCACTATCTCCTGGAGTTTGACCTTACTCATGTCCATTGAGTTGGTGATGTCATCCAACCATTTCATCCTCCATCGCCCCCTACTTTTCCTGCCCTCAATCTTTCCCAGTAGCAGTCTTTTCCAATGAGTCAGCTCTTCACATCAGGTGGCCAAAGTATTGGAGCTTCAGTTTCAGCATCAGTCTTTCTAATGAATATTCAGGCTTGATATCCTTTAGGATCTCCTTGCAGTCCAGGGGACTCTCAAGAGTCTTCTCCAACACCACGGTTCAAAAGCACCAATTCTTCAGCACTCAGCTTTCTTTATGGTCCAACTCTCACATCCACATATAAATATTGGAAAAAACAATAGCTTTGACTATACAGAACTTCGTTGGCAATGTGATATCTCTGTTTTTTAATATGCTATCTAAATTGGTCATAGTTTTTCTTCCAAGGAGCAAGTGTCTTTTAATTTCATGGCTACAGTCACCATCTACAGTAATTCTTAAGCCCAAGAAAATAAAATTTGTCACTGTTTTCACTTTTCCCTCTTCTTTTTGCATGAAGTGATGGGACCTGATTGTTTTGTTAGGGGTTTACAAAATGTGTTTATCTGAGCTAAAAAAAATATATTCTTTGTGATTTTAAAGCTTTAATATTCATTGCTACTTATTTTATGGTATGTGTGCATATGCTTATTCACTCAGTTGTGTCTGACTGTGACCACATGGCCTGTAGCCCACCAGGCTTCTCTGTCCACGGGATTTTCCAGGTAAGAATACTGGGAAGTGTTTCCATTTTTTTCTCCGGGGGATCTTTGAGACCCAGAGATTGAACCAGCATCTCCTTTGACTCCTGTATTGGCAGGCAGATTGTTCACCACTGAACCACATGAGAAACCAAATATCATTAAATTTAATATATGTGTATACCTCATTTAGGACTTTCCTGGTGGCTCAGACAGTAACGTGTCAGCCTACAATGCGGGAGACCCATGTTCAATTCCTGGGTCAGGAAGATCTCCTGGAGAAGGAAATGGCAACCCACTCCAGTATTCTTGTCTTAAAAATCCCATGGATGGAGGAGCTTGGCAGGCTACAGTCCTTGGGTTGCAAAGTATTGGAGATGATTGAGCAACTTCACTTTTCATATCTCATTTAAACTCAAAAAGAATATGTAATCTTCAGTGTTTAGAAACAATTTTAATATTAAATATCTTTATTGATTTTGTGCCTACTTGACTCATAGAAAGATGTTTTAAAATTTCTGACCTTAATCATAGATTTTTCTATTTCTCCTTTTAGTTCTGTTTTACATATATAGTGAAGCTATAATTGGGTATATATACATCTAGATTGTTACATTATTATAGAAAACAGGTATTTTCATCTTTTGAATTGTCATAAGGGTATATGGGAAATATAGAAGAGAATTTGAGGAAAAATTAAAGCAATATAAGAAGAGGTGCTATTTCATTGAAATATATGGCAAAAGATTTTGAGCAGTTTCTTAGATGGGAAGATGGAAGACTATATCAGAACCAGAACTTTATGATGAATTAGACATTCATAATTATATAACTGTTTTCTGCATAGCAGGATACATATAGATTCTATTCCATAGTGTTGGTGTAGTCATTCACAAATAATCATTTCACTACCTTCATGAGTTAAAAATTAATGAACCAAACCAGACAAATGGGGTTAGGGCAGAAAGGACATACAATGTTTGAAAAATACTACTTTGAGTGACTACTATGTACTAAAAACAAAAAGAACTATACACAAATTCAATAACATCAATGTGACATGCACTAACATTTTTCATCGCATTTTTTTTTACAGATGGTAAAACATAGTTATATTTTGACGTATGAGAAGCAAATTATAACTCTTGCAAAAGGAGAAATTGTTTAGAAAACCTCAGCTAGAAACTGAGTGATGAGGCCAAAAAACAGTTCACAGGCAAGAACTGTTCAAAAGACAGTTCACAGGCAAGAACTCAGTGGCAGAGTGAGGGAAAAGTACATATACAGTTGAAGAGTGAATAACAGCTGCAGAAATGGAAACATTGAGATGAGTCAAGAGGCTCAAGAAACTTGAAAAGAAAATGAACGGAAAGGTAGTGTAAAAACTAGAGGGTGACACAGAGTTAAGGAAAAAATTTGTTTTCTTTCTAATTGGGGAGCTCAGTTGTATATGTACATACATATTGTTTAGTCTCTAAATCCTGTCCAACTCTGTAGCCTGCCATGCTTCTCCCTCCATGGGATTTTCCAGGTAATAATACTGGAGTGGGTTACCATTTCCTTTCTCCAGGGGATCTTCCCAACCTAGGGATTGAACATATGTCTCCTGCATTGGCAGGCAGATTCTTTACCACTGAGTCACCAGGGAAGCCCCTTATTTTGTCATATACAAGATCAATTTTATTAATAGTTTATTCCTACAGTATAGGTTTTTTTCCCCATAAACTTGTGAAATGAGAGGATGTACACTAGATTTTTATCCTATGTTCAGAAAGCGGATCCAAAATATAGCAGTGTCAGAGTTCAAACCTAGGTTTCTCTTGACCTAAAACTGATTTCACATTACCACATCCCCTTACAATGACAATCAGATTCTCAACTCAGACATTTAAATTCTGATATTTAAAAGGGACCTTAGAACTTGAGCTGCTTAAAATATTTTTTTTCCTTTTGGTATTAAAACTAATACTTTGCTATTAATTCACTGTAATCATTCACTGTCTGAACATGCTGACTTTCTTCTATAACATATTCAATCCCTACTAGAATAGTTAAACAAGTGAGGTTATGTTTTAAATTTTCATTCAATGTGATCATTGTGATGCACTTAACCAAAACCATGAGACCTAGTCATTGATGGCCCAGTACTCTGATGACAGTGCAAATTCTGCCACAAAATTGCAATTAGGGCAATAGAATACAGGATATGATGTATATACACATGAAATGCCTTCAACCAGACTATAAAAAAATTCATGAAAAGTAATCATAGAAAGACTATCCCATAAATTCCTTTCTAAGTTTCTGTTATCATCAAGTTAGTTATTGAAATTGTATTCCAGTTAGAATAGTAAATCTCATTGGCAGATTTCTCATTCACTTGAGTTTATAAGGAAAAATGTCTATATTTTGAAAAGCTTTTCATTGTACTTAATACAAATCAGAGAAATGTGCTTCTTTTTTAGAAGAGTATACTACTTAGTGTAAAAGACTAAAATAAGAAAAAATTATTCTAATGCTCTGAATGCTTTGAGATACTTTAAATGTTCCCATAAAACAAAATGATTAACCAGAATTGATTTGAAAAAAGTGGCCTAAAAAAAAGTTCACTTGTATTACATAATTCATAGGTTATTTTTATCATTTGTTAATAAAGTTCTATATATTTAATTTTTTCCCCTAAACTGTCATATATTTCTTTATCCACATATAATTTAACAATATCCATTGCTGTGTGTGGATAACAACAAACTATGGAAAATTCTTCAAGAGATGGGAATACCAGATGACCTTACTTGCCTTCTGAGAAACCTGTATGTTGCAAGTCAAGAAGGAACAGTTAGAACCAGACATGGAATAACGAAGTTTCCAAATTGGGAAAGTCGTACTTCAAGGCTATATACCCTGTTTATTTAATTTATATGCAGAACACCTCATGCGAAATGCTGGACTGGATGAAGCACAAGCTGGACTTAAGATTGCCAGGAGAAATATCAATAACCTCAGATATGCAGATAACACCACCCTAGTGGCAGAAAGCGAAGAAGAACTAAAGAGCATCTTGATGAAGGCGAAAGAGCAGAGTGAAAAAGCTGGCTTAAAACTCAACATTAAAAAAACTAAGATATTGTTATCCGGTCCCATCATTTCATGGCAAATAGATGGGGAAACAAGGAAAACAGTGACAAACTATTTTCTTGGGCTTCAAAATCACTAAGTTGGTGACTGCAGCCATGAAATTAAAAGATGTTTGCTCCTTGAAAGAAAAGCAACAGAAAAACCTAGACAGAATATTAAAAAGAAGACATATCACTTTGCCAACAAAGGTCCGGCTAGCCAAAGCTATGGTTTTTCCAGTATTCATGTATAGATGTGAGAGTTGGACTGTAAAGAAGACTGAATGCCAAAGAATTATGCCTTTGAGCTGCGATGTTGGAGAGGATTCTTGAGAATCCCTTGGACTGCAAAGAGATCAAACCCATCAATCCTAAAAGAAATCGACCCTGAATATTCATTGGAAGGACTGATGCTGTAGCTCCAATACTTTGGCCACCTGATACAAAGAGCTGACTCATCTGAAAAGAACCTGATTCTAGGAAAGTTTGAAGGCAGGAGGAGAAGGGGGTGACAGAGGACAAGATGGTTGGATGGCATAACTGACTCGATGGACATGAGTTTGAGCAAGCTCCAAGAGATGGTGATAGACAGGGATTCCTGGCATGCTGCAGTCCATGGGGTCGAAAAGAGTCGGACACAGCTGAGCAACTGAAAAACAAATTAATCAGTGCAAAATTACTAATATTTTATTCAGTTAATAACAGAGTACATTTTAGTATTACAAAATATATTGTCAAACCATAATATCTCCCTTTTCATTTAAGTTTTAATTAACCTATAGTCTTCCATAATGTAGCAGTGTACAACTCTGGATCGTTGAAGTGTCAATGGATTAATTAATCACTGCTTTTTTAGTAGCATAGTATTTTACTTTCTTAATCTGTTTTCAGAATTTTGCTATTTATTAGGCTGAGACTATAAATTACATATATATAATTGATGAACAAACCCAGATCTTGATTTTTGATAAAAAATAATAATTGGTCAGCCATGTGTCTGAGTCAACTTTAGATAATCATGTCTAACTTCCTGAGGGGAAATAAATTAGCAAATAATCCATTTTATTAGAAGTGAGAAGCTGTCTTTGAGACAGGAAGAATATGAAGATCTACTGCTGAAAATCTGATGCTGGAAATCCCAGGTAGCATAGTCTATAAAAGTAAACTTAAGAGAAAAACAAAAAGTAAACCAAAGGATAATCAATGAAGAAAATAAAGATCACATATTCAACTAAAATAACCAAAACTTACTAGCAAATCAGTCCCTGGAATAATAGGAATGGAATTTTTTGATGAAAGGATTTCTTAAGACACTCTATAGGATTAAGCATTGAGATAAAGTTCCTTTCTCACACTTGGTAAACCAATGAGAGAAGCCTTCTTGGTGGAATTCAGAGGCATACACCTCAGACAGGAAACAGGTATACTGTTCATATCTGGAAAACAAAAAGAATTAAATTAAAAAGAGGAAATAAACATGCACAGCTTGCTCTCTAGACTTCATATAAGGCTCTAAGACACCACTCCAGTTAGGGTGCCCCAACCAGGGACTGTGCACATCCTCATACATCAGCTAGTACAGAATTGTTTCTGGTGCATTAGGGTCCTGGCTTCTTTCAAATAGCACCTCTTCTGCCTTAATGCCAATTGCAGTCACAGATTTGGGTTGCTTTCTACAGGAAACCAAAGTTCTGATATAACAAGACTGGGAATAAAGATAGTTTCTTTCACATTGCCAACAGATGGAAAAGAAAGAGATTAGTAAAAGTATTAAAGTCTGAAAATGATTTCAAGTATGAAGGTATCTGTTTTTCTTTTCTTCATTTAATGCAAGACTTCAGTCAACAAATACTTGTTGAGTGTATAACTTGTGCTATAATTTTTAGATGTGAGTATTCAGCAGTATACAAAAAAGACACTAAATCCTGCGTTCATAGTGCTTACATTCTGTTGAACTTGTCTTATTTTAGATCTGTTTTATTCAAGGATAAATCTTTCTGAGTTTGTGAGGTTTTTTTTGAAGCTTTATTTTTATATATTTCACATCCCATACAATTCACCTACATAAAATAAGCAATTCAATAGCTTACAGAACATTTACAGACTTGTGCAACCATCAGAACAATCTAATTTTAGAACATTTCCATCATTCACCCTTTGAAAGAAACATAATACCCATTAGAAAACACTCCCTTCCCTCCCCATCCCCTTTGCTTAAGGGAACTGGTAATATAGTTTATGTTTTGATAGATTTGCCAATTCTGGATATTTCCTAAAAATGAAATCATACAATATGTAGCTTATTTGACTTAATGTTTTCAAGTTTCATACATATTGTACATGTATCAGTACTTAATTCTCATTTGAAGTTATCTGCTTTCACAGTTATTAATTTAAAGTAAGACTTATCTTAGTTTATGCCCTTTTCAGACTTTCCCAAATTCCATAGAACATTTTCAACTTCAATTGAAAATGAAACTTCAAATGGGATGGTTTATTTTAGAACTGAAAAATATTTGAAGATCATCCAGTCAATTTTTAGATGAATAGATAGAGAAGTACAAAACCAAAGTGGCTTGCTGGAAACTCTTTCTTCCCACTCCTCTTAACTTTTTATCATAGGGCTTACTCAGTATGGATTTTGATAACTTTTTATTTATCTGTAGGATTTTGTAACCTCTTTATTGAAGAAAACAATTTTGATACATTTCAGTTTATAGACTATTGGTTTTTCCTATAAAATCAGTGTTTTTGTTTTTGTTCTACAATGCAAATAAAGAAACTATATAAGTCAAGCAAATACAATTTTCCTTGATTACAACCTAGAGACCCATTTTACATTAGTCTTACAACAAAGTATTGCAAAAATTACTCATCAAATTGTGCTGCCTATAATTTGCACTAGCACTTTCTCTAACATTCATTTTAGTTGGGCTCCCACTGCATACATTTTTAAAGGGACCACAGCCTGCAAAATAAAATTTCTCCATCATCTATGTCTGTCTTTTCACCTGTTTGTCTGAACTACATGAAATAATTCAGAATACTTCTTTTAAAAACTCATAATGAACAATACTTGATATTATGTCAGCAAATGATTAAATATGTCAGTCTTTTCAGAATCCACACTTCAGCTCATTAGCTTCCAGATGAAATGACTATAGCAGAGTACTAACCAGCACCTACCACAGTCAGCCTTTTAAAAGGATTCAGCCTCCACTTATACCTGCATTCCAAAGTAAAAGATCTATTTGAACAATTACTATATCAAATTTCTCAGAAATTTCTACAGAAATACCTTCAACATTTTCTGAACTTCATTTATCTTACCCTGAAGTTTTCATATGGTTCTCATATTTACTTTATATTTTATTTCCTATATGGCTTCTGGCATTGCAGCATTTTACTGCCATTTTATTTTTTCCAACTGAAACCCTCCTTCTTTTCCCAACAACAACCATTAGAATCCTGAGTATTATGTCTTTTGTTTAGATTTCTCTTCTTCTGATTACTAGAGGTATCACGCTCAGATTTGTATTTCAAAATTATACTACCTTACAGAGCACTAATAGGTGCTTACATCAGAATTATTTTGCTCAGAATTATTTTGTAGTGTTCATTTTAACTGACTTCCTATTTTACTGCCAAAGGTAGAACTTGCAAAGTCATATGAATTCCATCTAAATATTCAGGTTCTATTTGATAAAGGTAAAATAGTGCAGTAATTTCTTACCTACACAGGAAATCAGCAGTAGCTATTATCCAAGTTGGTTATTTTTCTATATTTAATATACTCTCAAATTCTAATCTATATCCTAATACTATTTTTATCAGTCCTTAAGTTATATATTAAGAACAAAAAAATTTGATGGAAATTGAGAGAAGTAATAGTAAAATAGTATCTCAAAGAGAGACCTAAGAACAATGCGTCAGAGGGACACTTGAATGCACATTTTGAAAGAGCTATTTCTTAGATGTAGCAAGATTTCTCTGTATCCAGAGACCTCAACTCCACTTTTTCTGCATTCTTTCTATCAAGGCCTCAAGTTTTTGCACAAATCTCACCCCTAAGGCATAATGGAGAAGGAACTGAGGTGCCTAGGCCAGCTGAGCTGTCTAGTGCTGAAAGCTTGTAGGCTGGATTCGTAGGAAACATTTATTTTACAACACAAGCCTTTTCACGTTGAGTCCAGCAAAAAGCAGCACATAACAATAAAAATCTATTTTGGTTGGCAAGCTGAGCATGAATCGAGGATTGTTTGCCTGGATTCTAACTCATCTTTTCTGCTTTTCTGGAAGGTCCCCTCCCTGTAGTCTCCAGGTGTGCAAAGTGAATAATCGGACCCTTCATGGGGTTGCAAAGAGTCGGAAGCAACTTAATGACTAAACAACAACATTCTTTGTTTCTCAGGTCAGCAATGTTCTAATTATTCTCTCTCCATTGTTCCCAAACCTGAGTCGTTCAGCAGACCCTTTAGAAGCTCCCACAAAGATCCTCTAAGTTCTGCAACCTTTAAACTAGAGGTTATAATTTTATAAATAAATGAATTGAATTTTCATGGCTCTTTTGTATTCTTTTTTTAGTCACAGCACAGCAATTACACATTTTATTTAAGTTTCTTTAAGGAATTTTTGTATTAATATTCTACATACTTTAAATTTTATAATGTATATATAAGAACATATTTATCAAAATATATAGAAATAGAAAATATGTAACTTGGAGGGACAGTTCTGAAACACCAGATCCTAAATGCTACAACATCCCTTATGGACAAAAGTCCCACCTGCTATTTTTCTGGTTACCAATTCTTATGTATTGTGGAGAGGAAAGGGATTTCCCTATACCACCAGGCAATTCTTGAACATCAGCTATCCTAAAATGTAACTCAGTTCTGACACTATCTACCCAGAGATAGCATTAGATTGCATAAGTTAAGGACTCAGTCCTTCAGAGGCTAGCAAGTCCAGATGTGTCATCTGTGCTTCCAACCTATAGCCTAAAAATGGGAGGTTCCTATGACCTCCCTCCAGAGATTCAATTAATTTGCTAGAGAGGTTCACAGAACCCTCAGAAACATTTTGCTTACTAGATTATTAGTTTATTATAATAGAGCACATTAGTAATTCAAGAACAGCCAGATACAAGAGATGCATAAGGACAAAGTATGGGGAGAGGGTGAAGAGTCTCCACATTCTGCCTAAAATCCTACTCTTCCCAAAACTCCACATGATCACCAACTCAGAAGCCCTCCAAACCCCATTATTTTGGAATTTTATGGAGGTGTCGGGGAGTGTGTAATTTCCTCGGTTCTGTCTTGCCACAGCAAAAATTTGAAGCGATGGATGAACCAGTGTTACAGCTCAGTTTTATTTAGAAAGCAAAGGAAAATACATTCTAGATGCATGGGGCGGGAGCGGGGGTGGGGGAGTCGGGGGTTGACCCAAAAGACATGAAGAGAAGAGAAGCCCCCAGCTCAATTTTGGCTCCTCTTTTTACATGGCTTTTCTCCCTCCCCTGAGCCTGCCCTGTGTAAGTGGAGCTAGCCAGGAGGACTGTTTGTTTTACGTGAGGTCCTCTCTCTGGTCCTTGGACCTTCCTTTGCTCTATTTTTGTGGGTTTTCCCCTTCATTGTCTTTCAGTCAGCACCATTTTGAACTCCTTTTTCCTATTCTAACTACCTAACATTGGCTTCATTATATAGGCATGGTTAATTAAATCATTGGCCATTGGCTATTGATTCAAGTTCCAGACCCACCCCTCTCCCTGTAAATCAGGGGTTGGAACTGAAAGTTAAAACATTTTATTCATGGTTGATTCTGCTGGCAACCAGCTCCCATCCTTATGTGCAGTATAAAAGACATCTCATAAATGTTGAAAAACAAAACTCAACCCAGTAAATTTGGAGATCTAACTATTAGGTGATTCATGAATCAGGCAGCATCCCCTCTAGTAAATAGAAGGGCTTTCTGAGAAGTTGTACAAAGTAGAAGGCTTTTATAGGCAGAAGGAGGGTGGGGATGAAGGTGCTAGCCAACAACAACAACATAGGGAAAAAAAGGAAAAAAGGATTGGCTTAGTCCAGGCCATCTTCTTGGAGGTGGGGGAAGGAAAGGGAAACAGAAAGGGTCCCTATCATGCAAATTACCTCACTAGTGTAGATCAGGAAATTTCAGATTAGCTGCTTGAAAGGTCAGTTACTGGTAGAGGTTGAAACTGAAATTAAATCTTGGTTTGGGGCCTCCCTGGTGGCTGGTAAAGAATCTGCCTCCAATGCACGAGACCTGGGTTTGATTCCTGGGTCGGGAAGATCTCCTAGAGAAGGAAATGGCAACCTACTTCAGTATTTTTGCCTGGAGAACTCCATGAACAGAGGAGCTTGGTAGGCTGTAGTCCATGGGGTCACAAAGAGTCAGACACTGAGCAACTAACACTTTTGCTGCATTGGAGGCAAATGACTCTATTTGGGTCTTATTATTTCTTTTTTAACATTAACATGATAAAAGATACCTTTGTTGTTCTCTATCGTAGGAAATTCCAAGAGTTTTAGGAGCCCTGTGCCAGAAATGGGGCAAAAATCAAATATGTATTACTTTTTATAAATACCAATATCATACCTGAAAATTATTGATGCCATTAACTTACTTTTGAAACGAGTTAGATCAAGTAAATTCTTTCTTATAAAAGACACAGCAGTTTCCTATCCCCCCTCGGTTTAAAATCTAACATTCTTACTGTTGCCTATAAAACTCTATATTAAGAGTTGGCAAATTTTTTTTGTGAAGGCCTAGACATAAGATATTTTCTGTAGAAGTTACCAAACTTGGCTGTTGTAGCATGAAAACAGTCATAAATAATGCAGAAACTGAAAAGAGTGTGGCTGCATTCCACTAAAACTTTATGGACACTAAAATTTGAATTTCATACAATTTCCAAGCATCATAAAATGTAGTTTTAGTTTTGATATTTTATTCCAAACATTCAAAATTTTAATAATCACTTTAATGGTCCACAAGTCATATAGAAATAGTTGGTGGGTCAAACTTGGGCTGCAATTTCTACTCTGGATGAGCTACCCTCTCACAGATTTCATTCATTCTGCCACATTTCCCCTCCTCATGGACTCTCGGTACCTGACATCCTTGCTCTTCCTTGCATGCAGTAAGTGCCTTCTTACTTCAGTGCCTTTGCCCAATCTGTGTCCTTTGCCGAGAACACACTTTCTCCTCATCTTTGAATAGCTCATTTCTTTCACTTTTGAAGAATAATTATTCTCTTATCATCCAATCCCAAACACGCATTTCTACACTATTACTCTTTATCCTCATGCAGCACTTCAGTTTTCATTTAATACTTATTACTCCAGTATTCTTGTCTGGAGAATCTCGTGGATAGAGGTGCATGGCGGACGGAGGTCCATGGGGGTCACAAAGAGTCAGACACGACCGAAGCTACTAGCACAGCACGGCTCAGCACCCACTGAATTACATGTTTCGTTTATTTTCTGTTTTTTTCTCACTAGAATGTAAGCTTTGAGAGAGGAGAGATTTGGCTTTCTCCACTGTTTCATCCAGAATAATGCTTGGCACAAAATATGCACTCCAATGAATACTTCTCCTTGAAAGGATTGTTGTTATTTATATTATCAAAATTCTTCTTCCTTCTCTTCATCTCAACTATCATTTTGAAGTTCCGTGTGATTGGAGCTAATAACAATCTGTGAATTCTCATCGTCTGAGAGTTTCTTTGAAAAATATTGCTCAGTGGTGTCCAACTCTTTGTGACCCTATGGACTGTAGCCTGTCAGGCTCCTCTGTCTGTGGACTTCTCCAGGTAAGAATACTGGAGCGGGTTGCCGTGTCCTTCTCCAGGGGATCTTCCCAACCCAGGGACTGAACCTGGGTCTCCCTCATTGCAGGCAGATTCTTTACCATCAGAGCCACCAGGAAAGCCCCTACCTTCAATATTTTGTACTGTTCTGCCACATGATTGCTGCACAAATCTCCTCTCTGCTAATGCTGGTCTTTAATCTGGCTGATCTGTATTCAGTGCAAATTTCATTATTAATACAATGCTATTATTGTGAAGCTAGGTAATCTTTATGCAATCTTTCTACCTCTCATGGCTTGTAGAGGGTACTGTGGTGCCCTGGTTAGCTGTCCTATAGTGACATAACACAGCTGAATCAGTTGTGTTAGCAGCAAGGAGTTCACAGGTGCCCTATGTCTTCAGAAAATTGCCCTGAACAGATGGAAACCACTTCAGTAGGTCATAATTCAGGAAATGGCCTACAGTTTATGACTAATAAGGTATAAGCACAAAAAGTTATTCTTTAGGCCTCAAGAGGAAATTATTTTAAGGTATAGTTTATGCTCCAGAGACATTATCCTGTGGTTCAGGCCAGGGTAAACAGCCTAAGACTTTTCCTAAGACCACGTCCTTGCTCATCCCTTTATCCTTTCAACCCTGCTTCACTCCATCCCTTTACATTTTTCTGCCATGAATACTTCCTCAGCAAATCATGTGCATCTGGATCTTTACCTCTGGTTCTGCTTCTAGAATAAAGTTCCTACTGTAATAAACCCATGAACTCTTACCCAATTCCCACTAAGCAGGTCCACCAAAATCAATCCTTAGCAAACTCAAAACCATAGCATTATGTAACAGTTATCTTTAGATATCTTACTTTTAGAGTTCAAAGTAGGACACCTTCCAGCTACTGATAAGCCTCGGCTAGAATGTGGAAGCATCAAAGAGTGATTAAATTATCATATGCAATTTATGAAATACCTTGTGTTTAGCAATGTGCCAACCAATTTCTCATTAATTGATTTTGCTAAATGAATAACATGCTTAAAGTCATATTTAGTAATCTAGACACAGATATACATACAAAAATATCTTTGGGTATGTATACATTCTCAGGTTAGTATACACACACTTATTTCCTTGTTCTGTTAGCTAAGTGATCACAGAATCAATGACACCTCAGTAGCAGCAAGCACACCTGGTCCCTGGATCTTGGTTTCTAATACCATTATTCAATAAAGAAAATCTGGACTTCATGAGAAAATGGCTAATTCCGTGACTGATAACAGGTGGCCTGGAGCATTTTGTAGTACAAAAGTAAAACAACAACAACGAGGTATGGCAAAGCAGCATATGAGACAAATGCCAAATGGCCAAAGCTAGAATAATCTGGACAATGGAATAAAAGAAATTTTTGACTTTAGTCAAAGTAGAAAATAAATATCTATGAATCTGTACTGACATAATGAAATAAATAAGAGAGAATAGGCAAATCTCTCCTGCAGAAGAATTTCAAGTATTTTATGTAGAATAAAATGCTTCAAGGAGGCAGAGAAAAGCTCTCACCTTTTAGTGGGAGCTACTCATACTGTCATTTTACCAAAGAGCACTGTATGGAAAAAGAGTGTAAGATAATTTTATAGTTAAGAAACCTGGCAAACATTATCTCAGCCAGATGACAAGGTTAATGTTAGCAGTGCTGTGAGTTGACAGACAGCTTGATATGATACCAAGAGAATAACACTTAATTTCTGTAGTCTCCCCCCACCCCTCAAAATCCACAATTCCAATCTCAAGGGGAAAAAAGTCAAATAAATCCCAATCAACAATCTACAAAATATCTGACTCCTCAAAACTGCCAAGGGAAATAGGAAACAAGTCTGAGAAATTTTCACAATCAAGAGGAGCTTAAGAAGACATAGCAAGTATAATGTGCTATCATGATGGGATTCTGGAACAGAAAAAGAACATTAGGTAAAACTTCAAGAAATATCAATAAGTATGGACTTCAGTTAATAATAATGTTGATTCATTAACTGTGATGTGTAGCCTACATGTAAGATGTAGAGGAAACTATAGGATATATGGGAATTCTCAAAACTACCTTCACCAACTTTATATAAATCTAAAATTTTAGAGTTTATTTAAATTTTTAAATATTAAATTTATAACTGCAACTTTATAATTATGCTGTTCAATAAATTTTAAATTCAAGAAAATGCCTAATCTACAATAGATTGTCTTGAATACATTTTTGATTATTTTTGGAGGAAACCCACTTTGAAGCTTCTAATAGCCTTTTAATATTATGTGCCTGTACATAGTTGCTCAGTCATGTCCAACACTTTGAGACTCTTCAGACTGTAGCCCACTAGCTTCCTCTGTCTCTGGGATTTTTCAGGCAATAATACTGGAGTAGATTGCTATTTCCCTCCTCCAGGGGATCTTCCAACCCAGAGATCAAGCCTGAGTCTCCTGTGTCTCCTGCATTGCAGGCAGCTTCTTTACCTGCTGAGCCACCAGGGAAGCCCATAATATGGTATACATCCAATTTAAAATATTTTTGGTATTAAGATCAAATTTTTTTTTCATGAGAGTGAAACTCTTAATCTTTTCAACAATACTTTGGCATTATTTTTTCATATTATCTACAACAAAGTCATGAAATATTTGCTATGATGCAACAAAATTGGAAAAGGAGTGTATCAATTCTGGTTCAAAATTGGGAAAGGAGTCCATCAAGACTGTATATTGTCACCCTGCTTAATTAACTTATATGCTGAGTACATCATGAGAAATGCCAGGCTGGGTGAAGCACAAGCTGTAACCAATATTGCAGGGAGAAACATCAGTAACCTCAGATATGCAGACGACATCACCCTGTGGCAGAAAGTGAAGAGGAACTAAAAAACCTCTTGATGAAGGTGAAAGAGGAAAGTGAGAAAACTGGCTTAAAACTCAACATTCAGAAAATTAAGATCAAGGTATCCAGTCCCATCACTTCAAGGCAAATATATGGGGAAACAACAGAAACAGTCAGAGACTTTATTTTCTTGGGTTCCAAAATTACTGCAGATGGTGACTGCAGCCATGAAATTAAAAGACGCTTGCTCCTTGGAAGAAAAACTATGACAAACCTAGACAGCATATTAAAAAGCAGAGACATTACTTTTCTGACAAAGATCCACATAGTCAAAGCTATGGTTTTTCCAGTAGTCATGTAAGGATGTGAAAGTTGGACCATAAAGAAGGCTGAGCACTGAAGAATTGATGCCTTTGAACTGTGGTGTTGTAGAAGACTCTTGAGAGTCCCTTGAATTGCAAGGAGATCAAGCCAGTCATTCCTAAAGGAAATCAGTCCTGAATATTCATTGGAAGGACTGATGCTGAAAATGAGGCTCCAATATTTGGCAATCTGATGCAAAGAGCTGACTCATTAGAAAAGACCCTGATGCTGGGAAAGATTGAAGGCAGGAGGAAAAGGGGATGATGGAGAATGAGATGGTTGGATGACATCACTGACTCAATGGACATGAGTTTGAGCAAGCCCTGGGAGATAATGAAGGACAAGGAAACCTGGCATGCTGCAGTCCATGGGGTTACAAATAGTTGGATGCAAATGAGTGACTGAATGACCAACAATATGATGCAACATGTTTTTATTATATGACTGTAAAAACATTGATGTTTAACTTACTTAATCTAAATATTTTCTGCATTCTTTAGGAATAGAACTTGGTGGAAGACAAACTACCACTTCTTGAGCATTTATGTTCCATCATGTATTTACTACTCAAGCCTCATATGTGTTATCCAGTTCACTCCTCATACACTGTAAGAGATCCATAGTTTAACACATTCAGAGAAGGGGAAATAGACCTATTGACGGTCAGGCAGTCCTACTGAAATGTAAGTTACCAAGTAAAGGCACATTCTTCATCTTCTGTGCTCACTACTCTATTCTTTGGACCTAGAACAGTGACTGGAAGATAGAAAATCATTATTAAATATGTATTGAATAAATGAATGAGACTAAAAGACCTTGTCCAAAGCAACACAATTACTCATGAGAGAAACAGGATGAAATATAAAGTTACTATTTTTTTCCTACAAGGCCCTATCATGAACCCACTACATGGCAGTTGGACACTAAGCTACTGAAGGAGAGGCCCTAAAGGAAAAACAGATGCCAAGCAGTTCATGGCTAACAGGGCAGTACCCTGAACTTTTGTTGTTCAGTCGCTAAGTCATGCCTGACTCTTTGCAACCCCATGGAAGCACTCGAGGCTTCCCTGTCCTTCATCATCTCCAAAAGTTTGCTCAAGCTCATATCTATTGAATAGGTGATGCCACCCAACCATCTCATCCTCTGTTGCTATAGTACATATCAAATCATAGAATCTCCACTGAGCTCATTAATGGGCCACAAATAAAAGAGAGATTTAGATAAATTGGGGAAAGAGGTATAGACTTTCTTAGATTTAACTCATGAACATATTATTCTATTCTTTCATTACATGAAAACTCTGATTTTATAGTGTATTCAAGCTCCTAATTTTCAGAAGCTCATTAGATTGCACACTCATTCATTGCATACTTTTCTTTTTTGCCAGATTGTAAAGTTTTTATGCTGTGTACCACATAAAAAGAAAGAAAAAAAAACACTATACTATCTAGTGACTTCAACTATAAACAACTTAAAGAAAAATATAAAAATAAATATATTTTTTAAATGCAGATATATTTTGAGGCAATATTGTATAATTACCAATGAAGGCAAAGAGGAGAAAGCTTCTTTGATATACAAGCAGTAAAAAATTAAGTTCTGTCTGGAAACTCCATTTTATTACACACTATATTTGGGGTGGGGTGGGAAGAATCAATAGTAAATATAGAGCCAATGTACAATAAGTAGAATTTTCATTACTGTGAAATCACTGCTTTAGCAATTTCCTACTTTAAAAATATCAATAAATCATAGAAAAATATTTTTTTGCATTAAAAGCTAGAAAATTTTAATCCCCCAAATTATCCTTTAAGTACATGTTCTAAAGTCATTTTAAATAAGGACAAATATAAAATTCATTTGTTTGAAAATCCTAAGCTAACTTATTGTCTATAGCAGTGTTCTTATTTATTTATTTAATGTACTTACTGAATAGCTATTATGTACCAGACCCATATTAAGCTGGAGACACCTTAGATTTCATATTCTCATAGAGTTCATATTGTAGTAGGAAAATTTAGGAGACTAGCAACTATTAGTAAACATCACTTGAGAATAACAGTATGAAAAACTATTCTTTCAGAAATAATAATAGCAGTTACCATTTTGAGTGTCGACTCTGTCAAATATAGTACCATAATTTTAATCTTATTCATCTCACAGAAAACACTGGAGATACATATTTACAAATGATACAATGAGATCAATAAAGATTCAATAATTTACCAAAGATGTGAAAAGTAGTAAGTGGTAGAGTAGGATTTGAATCTTGGTCTACTAGTAAAAAACCCAGGCCTTTTAGCTTTCTTACACTGACTTTCAAAACTAGCTAACAGTTTGCAGTGAGAATCAAAGTCTTTCATAAAAAAGAAAAACATGATGTTTCATTATAGAAATACAATGTTTAGAAAGGAGAGAACTGTTATAACCTAGAATTCTTAATAGCATAGTGGTTAATGAACCAAAAATCTGAAGTCAGATGTTTGAAGTTAAACTCTAGGTTTGTTACTGACTAACTGTGAAACTCTGGACCTGTTAAACTTTGACCATCCATATACTATTTTAAAAACTTTTAATTCAATACTTAATCATTGTCTACCTTAGATTACTCATCCATAAAGTTTGTATAAACACTGAATGAGTTAGTATATGTAAAGTGTTTAGAACAATACTTAAGTAACTAGTTATATAAGCAATAAAGAAATATTATCTATTTTTTTGTCATCTAATCCTTATTCTCTGGAATAAGGGAATAGACCTGAAATGGGCACCTCATTTTTAAGGGCTCTTAACAGTCCTTCTCGGAGAAGGCAATGGCACCCCACTCCAGTGTTCTTGCCTGGAGAATCCTAGGGACAGAGGAGCCTGGTGGGCTGCCGTCTGTGGGGTCGCACAGAGTCGGACACGACTGAAGCGACTTAGCAGCAGCAGCAGCAGCAACAATCCTTCTACCTCTCCCTATGGATTTCAGGTTGCTCTATCCATGTTTCTTTCAGTACTAGTAAATATTGGTCATTTATCTATGTAACTCTCCATCTCAGTGGCTTCTCTAAACTCTTCAATCTTCCATTCTTATCATTCTCTTGTTATGTTCTTTAATCTCTATATTTTCACTCTTTCTTCTTTCTCCATTTCAAACATTCAAAAATTGATTTATAATTTACAATTTGTACATAGTTTTCCTTACATTGATTCTACTCTACAACTCCTGCAACTCAATTAGTATTTTATAATGTTCTACAAACCATTCCTTTCTTTCCTTTTCTGAGGTATCAGTGTAGCATCTAACGGTGTTACCCAGACAGGCAAGCATTGACCATTTCTCCATTAGGCGAATGAGCCTTTATTGATTACCATTTTGTAATTTCACATCCGATATTCAGAAGAGTAATTAGAAAGATGAGGAAAAACAAACTTCTTTGCTACCATCTTTATTTTATTAATTTTATATTTTGGATTCAGATTTTTTTCTGCAAGAGCTTTATTATATTGTATTATATTAAGTTGAAGAGCCAACTCTTTGGAAAAGACATTGATGTTGGGAAAGATTGAGAGCAGGAGGTGAAGGGGGTGACAGGATGAGATGGTTGGATAGCATCACTGACTCAATGGACATGAGTTTGATCAAACTCTGGGAGATAGTGAAGGACAGGGAAGCCTGCAGTGCTGCAGTCCGTGGGGTCACAAAGAGTCAGACATGATTGAACAAAAAATATTATGTCATATCATATCATCATATCATATTATATTTTATTTTGGGAAACATTCACTTTGATTTGTATGAACTCTTTCCAACTTTAAATCTCTCTCTTTCACTGTCCTTTGGATACATTGCAAATGAACATGAATATTTTCTGAACTGTAATCTAGTGCCAAGGTGGAGTGGGTTCTTCTGACCACTACATTGTTATAAACAAAACTCACACCGTAATTTTCCCTCAAATGACATCACAGGATTTTCTATCCGAAGCACAAATATCTTTGGAAGAGGGAGGCAACCAGAAGTGAAAATAGATGTAGGAAAATTATATATCATACTTTGTAAGGTTTGTATTCAGCATAATTTGAGACAACATCTGCCCCTTAGATATAGCCTTTCAATCCCTTTGAATCTTTAATGATTGGTATCCAAGCATAAAATACTTTGAAATAATTGATTTTCCATTAAAATCTTTTGCAATTGCATGGAAATGAACAATTTTTACTTCAGATATGAATAGTCAATTATATTATTTTAAAAATGGAATGAAAATATAATCAATATGTACCTAGGTGATTTACACTAATTTTGAAAACATTTTTTTCCAAAGGCAACATGAAAATCTTCTCTAAAAGTACATTCTCTTATAAGTTTCAGCTTTTGGCACTCTTTCGGAAGAAAGCTATAAGCATTAACCACCAACTCAGTACTATCCCAGGAAAAACACTGATGGGGTAAAAATACACCAGGGCCTCCCTAGGCTGTCTACTTGTTTGCTACTTAAAGCATGGTCCTCAGACCAGAAACAACAGTACCTCCTTTGGAGCCACCATGCTTCTCAAATTTGAATGTGTTATGATTCAGCCTTGGCCTGTAGTGGATTAAGATTCTGCTTAAGGTGATATTAAGGCTGATAGCCCATGGTCCACATTTTGAGTAGCAAAGATTCTAGAAAGTCAAGGGTAACTACTGTGAATGATGTACTTTAACAGCCTCTCTGTAATGATGTTTTATGATGGTACAATCATATATATATATATAGATGAAGTAATTTGGAAATAGCAAATGCTTGTTAAGTATACATTTATGACATAAGATTTAGAGGTAAAGAGGTATGATAGGAAGAATTAAAGGACAGATCAAGTTTTCTAAGGCATGAAAATCATTGTGGTAAAAGGTCATAAGAATTTTATCAGACTAGACCTGAAAAGAGAAATGCATCTTTTTACTGAAAAAATGGCCCATATTATGTTGAAGTCATGATTTTATTCAACCTCCCCCTTGATAGCCACATCCTGCTAATGAGTAAAAAAAGTTACGATTTCTTGAAGAGTTTGCAAAGAAACACTTATTGTTAGTGGTGTATGAACAGCCTATTCTGTTCATAAGGGAAAAATAGCAAAATCAGAATGTTTTGTATTATAACTTGTCAAGGTTTCTGAAATCTGTATCTTAATACTTTAAGAATGTGTGTTTATTTTTGACATTTCTTTATTCTGAATGAAATGGTTGTTTTTACTGACTGATTGATTTAATTCCGGGTATACAGGGCATATCATGATTGTGCAGTCTTTTGGGAATATTGCTATGTATATAAAATATTTGTAACAAATACATGTGAGCTATGAGTGCTGCTAAAGTCTTTTGGAATCATCCAGTACAATTCTTTTA
Source organism: Muntiacus reevesi (assembly GCF_963930625.1). Classification (NCBI taxonomy): domain Eukaryota; kingdom Metazoa; phylum Chordata; class Mammalia; order Artiodactyla; family Cervidae; genus Muntiacus; species Muntiacus reevesi. The sequence continues at coordinate 101,632,365 of NC_089249.1, read as the reverse complement.
TTTTAAAAAGGAAAAATCAATGTTCCAATGAAATGAAACCACATGATATATCCAAGATCCCACCCAGCTAGCTAATGGCAGAACTAGCCCAAAACTCTTGATGCCTAAGAGGTTTTGCTTTTTCATAATAGTTTGAATATTTGCTTTGTTTATCTGAGTTCAGCTTTCCAAAAGCTCAGAAAATAATAATAATGATGATAATGATAAATGTGTGTAATAGCTTACAATTATTTGTTTGACCAATGTTTTTGCTGCTTCTGTTCAAATTAGATTAAAATATTTACTAACATATACACTGACTGTAAAAATCAACAATTTTAATGGCAAGTTATCAAATAAGAACTGGTATATTTGTTGGAAGAAACATCTTCAAAATTAGAGGAACTGGGAGTTTAAGCTGAAAAAGTTAGAAATTCAATACACACAATTGAAATATGGATGCTACTTCACCTGTTTGAGTACAAAATAATACCCTAATTTAAATATTTTTCATGTTATGACAACTCTGGAGTCTCATCTCCCCTTCATATCAGGGAACAGCTTTTCCCCAATATCCTAAACTATTTCTGAAGACCCCACACTTGCTTGCCCTGGTTCATTAAATTCTTCCTCTTTTCTGCTGGTCTGGCTAAACTGACAAGAGACTGAGAACTCAGGTGTACCTCATTAAGTCAAATTTATGTAAGAGCTGGTCTTCTCAACAGCCTCTCTTTGCGGTTAAAAAGTTCTCCAGTACCAAACTGCTCTCCTGGCTAGAGTTCAGAGCAGTTCAGCAATCTGGTGCAAGGCCATAAGCAATAGAAATTTGCCACAGAGCAGAGGCTGTGTTAGGCAGAAATGAAAGAAGTCCAAAAGTCAATCTGGTAAGGGCTTTTTCAGTGTGACTGCTCATCCTTGGGGGAAGGATTCCTCCCAGTGTCAAGTTTGTTGAGGAGGTCCTACAATAAAAAGAATTACCTTGAGTCTTAACTATGACAGCTTATTTATTTTTTAGGATTTCTTTTTTAGAACAATTTAAGATTTGCAATAAAATTAAGTGGCAATTACAGAGATTTACTATCTATACCCTATCCACCACCCAATAATCATAACGATTATCAACATCACCCAACACACTAGTACAGTTGGTACATATGATGACTCTACACTGACACATCATTATCATCCAAAGGCCACAGTTTACCTCATGGTTCATCCTTGCTGTTACACAGTCTCTGGGTTTGGATAAGTGTATAATGTCATGGATACATCATTATGGTATTATGCTGAGTGTTTTCACTGTGCTACAAATCCTCTGTGCTCTTGCCACTCATTTTCCTGACCCCAACATCAGGTAATCAGTGATATTTTTTTAACTATCTTCACAGTTTTCTCTTTACAATAGTGTCATATAATTGGAATCATATAAGATGTGGACTTTCCAGATTGACCTTTTGTCTTTACATGATTTGATAGCTCATTTCTTTTTAGTGCTGAGTAATATTCCATTGTCTGGATGCATCATAGTTTATTTATCCATTCACCTACTGAAGGACATCTTGGTTTCCTCCAAGTTTTGGTAACTGTGAGTAAAGCTGCTATAAACATTCATGTGCAAGTTTCTGTGTGGACAAAATTTTTCAGCTTCTCAGAGAAAATACTGAGGAGCAAGATTGTTGACTCACATGGTAAAAGAGTGTGTTTAGTTTTTTAAGAAATTGCCAAGCTGTCTTCCAAAGGGGCTGTTCCATTTCTCGTTCCATCAGCAATAAATGAGTTCCAGTTGCTGCATAGCCTCACCAACATTCAATGTTATCACTGTTCTGGGGATTTGACCTTTCTAATAGATATGTAGCAGTAACTCACTGTTGTTTTAATTTGCATTTCTCTGAAGACATACAATATGGAACACTTTTGATACATTTATTTGCCATCTGTTCATCTTTTCTGGCAAAGTATCTGGTAAGGTTTTGACCCATTTTTTAATGGGGATGTTTGTTTTCCTGTTATTGATTTCTGAGTATTCTTTGTATATTTTGGAAAACAATCCTTTATCAGGTGTGTTTTTTGCAAATATTTTTCTCCCAGGATATGGCTTGCTTTCTCACACTCTTAATTTTTTTTTCAGAAAAAATAATTAACACCAAAGCTTCAGAGTTTGGCACACAGAAAGATTTATTGTAATGTCATAAAAGGAAAATATGTGTCTCTTGCCCTCAATACTCCAAACTCCCTGAAGGGTTTCAGCAAAGCATTTTTTTTTTCATTTATTTTAATTAGTTGGAGGCTAATTACTTTACAATATTGAAGTGGGTTTTGTCATACATTGACATGAATCAGTCATGGATTTACATGTATTCCCCACCCCAATCCCCCCTCCCACCTCCCTCTCCACCCGATCCCTCTGGGTCTTCCCAGTGCACCAGGCCCGAGCACTTGTCTCATGCATCCAACCTGGGCTGGTGATCTGTTTCACTATAGATAATATACATGTTTCAATGCTGTTCTTTCGAAACATCCCACCCTCACCTTCTCCCACAGAGTCCAAAAGTCTGTTCTGTACATCTGTGTCTCTTTTTCTGTTTTGCATATAGGGTCAGCAAAGCATTTCTAAAGGAAAGACGAGGGAGGGGCAGTCACAGGGTATGTGAACAGCTCCTGTACAATTCTTCAATTGGTTGATGGTTAGGTAATAGGGAGGTCAACATTATTAATCCTTAGGGACTGGAAGTTCGGGGGCTACATGCTCATGATCATCAAGCAGTTAATTTTTTCCATTTGGTGGTGGCTTTAGCATTTGAACTACTCAGGAAATATGTATGAGATACTATTGTTTGACTACTTCAGAGAGAAGATATAGCAGAAAGTATGGGGGAAAGGTCTTTGTTGGAAATGTCTCATAAGATCCTGCTCAGTTACAGGTCTATGATCTATTTGGAGTTAATTTTGTAAAGCATGTAAGGTCTAAGTCAAGATTCACTTTTTTGTACATGAGTGTCCATTTGTTCCAGCACCATTTGTGGAAGAGATTAGCTTCGTTCCATTGTATTGTCTTTGATTCTTTTTTTCAGAGATCAGTTTACTATGACATCTCTTAAAAGAACAGATTTTGCAGCTTGCTTGTCATTTTTTTTCAAGTACATACACAGTTGTAGGTCTGAGTGAAAAGTGAAAGTGTTAGCCACTCAGTTGTGTCCGACTCTTTGTGAGTCCCATGGACAGCCTGTCAATGGAATTTTCGAGGCAAGAGTACTGAAGTGGGCATCCACTTCCTTCTCCAAGGAATCTTCCTGACCCAGGGATCAAACCCACAGCTCCTGCATCTCCTGCATTGCAGGTAGATTCTTTATGATGTGAGCCACCAGGGACACTGGGTAAATTTCAGCGTAAACTATTCACTGTGCTCAAATCCAATCTTCCCTAAGTCAATGTCAAGAAAAAGAGTATAATTCCACTTCTCTTATAATCTGAAGTCTCTTTGGCTCTTAGATAAAATTCTGGCTTCAAATACTGTTTACAGAAGTGTACTGCCAAAAATGAACATAGCATCAGAAGGGCTTTTGACATGCTGGAGTTTAAAGAGTATACTTCTTTCAGAAAAGTATATATATATATATATAAATTTGCTTCATATCTTTCTACATAACTAAAGAGGAAGGGGGAACTTGTTTCAAAGCTGATGTGTGTGTGTGTGTGTGTGCTCAGTCACGTCCAACTCTTTGCCAGTGATGGACTCTGGCTCACCTCTGTTCATGGAATTTTCCAGGCAAGAATTTTGCAGTTGGGATGCCATTTCCTACTCCAGGGAATATGCCCCAGTCAGGGATCGAACCACATCTCTTGCATCTCCTGCATTGGTGATAGCATGTAATTTGAACAAAGCATATTACTACTAACTTTTACATATCAGTCCAAAATCTGAAAAAAAATATGTAATACTCCATGTATTACATATACATATTCATATATCCATAGTGTTTATCTAGTAGACATGTATCTACTTGAGGTAGATACAATGATAGAGCTATAAATTGTCCTTTAGAACACTGAAAATAACTAAATTTGAACAATGGAAAACATATTTTCTATAATAGAAAACACATTTTCTTCTTTGTTTCAACTTGTGCATGCATGCTGCTATGTGTACACATATAACTATTTATAACTGTGTCTTTAAGGTATCCTATATATTTAAAATTCTCATAATTATCTTCATGCAATTTATAAGACAACATTTATTGACTGTGTAATAAAATACAGAATGCAATGTGTAACCCTGAAAGAAAAAATTCTGCTAAAACCTCAGAATATTTCTGTATTTTTGAATTTTATATATATATATATATATATATGTAAAAAATAAATTTGATATCTGGCTAATAATACTTTTCACTAAATACTTTAGATCTTAGATAATTGGCACATCATTAATGATCTCATCCTTCAGTATAAACTATGGTCATGCACTGACCTAAGTGCCAGGATACAGTACTGGATAAAGCATAGGCAGGTATTTAAACTGAGATTCAGAGACTACTCTAGCCCTCATTGATCTCAGTGTCCTAAAGGACTTAGTCTACCATGCAATTTAAAATGAATCATAATCAGTCAACAATTTTGTATGTGTTCTCTTTTTCTTCTCCAATAATACCATCCTAACACAATCAGTGTCCTAAAGGACTTAGTCTACCATGCAATTTAAAATGAATCATAATCAGTCAACAATTTTGTATGTGTTCTCTTTTTCTTCTCCAATAATACCATCCTAACACAATCTAATAAGAGCAGAGTAATTAAGTATGCAAATAATGAGAGAATTTAAAAGATATTTTGAACCTGATTTAGGATGTAAATCATCAATTTACTAAGTTTAGCCTTTATCCTATCCTCTAGTAAATAAGGAAACTTATTCTTCAGTTAAGTTAAACAAATAGCCTTATTATGTCCGCAGTGGCTAAGAAGAGGCTCCAACTAGAGTCAGAAAAAAATGTTAGAAGTTTATAACATACAAGATGAATGATAATTAGGGACTGATCTGGGTAATAATGGAAGAGATAAACTGAAAATAATGGCTATGAAACATCTACTTGGTTCTATCCTATTCCTTTTGGCTCCCCTGCTCAGCTCTATAAAGCAGGGGACTGACCCTTGGAGGATCCATTTCCTATGCTCCTTTGTTACTGGACTTCTAACAGGGTTAAGTCAACAGGAAACAGAAAATCTTCACTTTTTTACTGTTATCACCAACAGGAACTGTTCTTCTTCTGTGGTTCCAGCATCCTTGCATAGTTCAGATACCAGCTTCTGCCTGGGACTTAGTCCTGGCTCTGACAACTCTACCTTCTCCTTTTGTCCCCACAGACTATAGGTAAAAGCAACTTCCTGCTGCTCCTAATCTCTAGGTCCCTTCACTTTTCCCTGGTTGGCTTCTCAGTCTATTCCATTAGCCATGTAACCAATACCCTGCATTAAATTCCCTCTATTTTTAAAACTTTGAATGATGTCTTTGTTTTTGTATTTTCTGAATGGACCCTCACCTGATACACACATGCAACATGTTCAATGTTTCTGGACCAGTATGTTCATGAACTAGTGAGCTATCTGTTTAACTTAAGGCCACAGTTATATTCTGTCAAAAGCAGCTGCAAATGGATTTTTCTAGTTTGTAGATCAGCTTTTCTTGTTTAAAGTTCTTTAGGGTAAGCAACAGAAACCCACCACTATTAGCTTAATTCACAAAGTTTGTGTGTGAGAGTTAAATTGAAAACCCAAAGGCAGGAAATAAAGCTAATAACTTGAAACAGTAACATTGTGCTGTCATTTCCTAGGACTATGGTAACATAGTACCACAAACTGGATGGCTTGAAACACTAGAAATGTATTTTCTCATAGCTCCAGATGCTGGAAGTGTGAAACTAACTCTAAAGGCTTTGAGGAAGAATCTGTTCCATTCCTCTCTTTGCTTCTGATGTTTGCTGGCATTCTCTGATGTTTCTTGCCATTAGTTGGCTTGCAGACTTATCATTCAAGCATCTGTTTCCCATCTTCACCTGGTATTCTCTTCTCTGTGTATCTTAGTGTCTAAATTTTCTTCTCCTTTTAGGGTACACCTTGTTATAGTGTGCCCTAATTTTAACCTGAGAACATCTGCAAATACACATTCTGGACTCCAAGTGGACATGAACCTGCAGGATACATTATTCAACATAGTACTGAAGATCAAAGTTACTGTGTATTGCAGTAAATTTCAGTCACTGAAGGTAGTCTGGGAGGGTCTTTTCCACAGAACTTTAACGCATGTAACTCTGAAGAAGGACACTTTGTCAATCAGCTGGCATTTTTTGAACATTCCAATAGTTAAGCACCTACTAGGTATTTAAATATACAGGCACAATATTTTATAGTAGATCTCTAGAACACGTTTGTCTTTTACACTGAAGGTTTATATCTGCTAAACAGCAATTTCTCACTGACTTCTTCCTATTGTGTTAGGTGTCTAACTAGTCAAGCTCATGAAAACAAGGAGTAGAATGGTAGACCTTATATTTTAAAGGGAAAAAAAAAACTTACAGAAAGTAAGATAGGATAAAATTTTGAGAGAACAAAGTTTATCTTAGTTAAAAGATTTAGCTTAAATAAAGATATTTATCTTATACTTATCCACTGTGAAGCTTGGAGTTTAAAATAGTAAATGGGAATTTTTAAATTTTCACTTTAAAATCCCTAGTTAACCAAATATCAAATTCCTTATATCAAATAGTCTATACATACAGCAAATAGAATAAAATTATCTTAGTACTTTTTTCTGAACTGTATTCACTATTGAAATACAGTGGTATTTTACTTGAAAGTGGTATTATTTTCTTTTCAATATTGATTTCATCAAAAATGGTTTAAATAACCCTATTGCATATCATCAGTTTATTTATACTCCTAACCCCTGAGTAGTACTTCATCGTTGATTTTGTTTCAAAAAAGATGAAAAAATATTTTTTATATATTTTAAAGAAATTTAGAGTTAAATTTTCATATATTAATAAAGTATCTTAAAGCTGTTGGAAGTGTACAGTTTCTAAGTTATTTTTCTATTCAAGTTTTCCTTTTAAAAAAATGTAAGTATGCTAATTCACAAATAGCTACAAGTATTCATGACATCATTAATCTTTTCTGACATAAGAGTTGTAAAAACTACAATAGTGAATCTATACTGATTGAGCCTCACCTTGGTTATTTTATCACTTTTTATAAGTATTCAATAACTACTTTGAAAAAACACATTACACTAACTATATAAATACATATATATACATGAATATATATATGTATATGTATGTGTGTATACATACATACATACATACATATATATATATATATATATATGTAAAATGTATGCTGTTTTTGTTATTTAGTTGTTAAGTTCTGTCTAACTCTTTTTGCGACCCCATGGACTGTAACCTGCCAGGCTCGTCTGTCCATGGGATTTCCCAGTCAAGAATACTGGAGTGGGTTGACCTTCCCTTCTCCAAGGGATCTTTCTGACCCAAGAATTGAACCCACATCTCCTGACCTGGCAGGCAGGTTATTTATCACTGATGCATATATATATGGGCTTCCCTGGAGATATATATGTTTATATCTCCAGAAAGAAAACTGATTTTGCTCAGCATTTGCATTTTAGACACCTCGGAGCTACTATTAATATACCCTATCAGGAGTTTTGTATTGGTAAGTGTACCTTCTTCTGATTGGCTTTGTAATAGGGAATAACAAATCTGACTCCATATCAGATCTGTTTCTTTTACTTTAAACTTTGTATTCTAATACTTTTGCTATAGGTTAATCACTAAAGTGATGTTGCCTATAGCTTAAAGTACATATAATGGTCCATTTCCAGGAAACCTGCCTACCAAGCCTAATGTTGAGCTAAAATACCTTTGTTTAGCTCACAGGAAACTTCCTGATCAAGCGCACCTGTGAACAGCTGCAGGAAAGAAGAAAGTAACACACCCCTTCTGGAGTTGGACCAGAACCAGGATGTATTTGCAACAATGTATCACCTTTTCTACTTTACCTCCTTACCTCACCTTTATTCTATAAAATAAACTAGCATCCAAACTCAGCAAGATGATTATTTGAGACAGTAGTCCACCATCTCCTTAATCTTCTGCCTTTCCAAATAAAGTTGCCTCTCCTTTTCCCAACAACTCATCTCCCCATTTACTTGTCTGTCATGCAGCGAGCAATACAAGCTTGAACTTGGTAATAAATTTTATTACCAAAATAAGTTTTATTGTCTTTTGCATATGCCCCCATGAATATCTGGAGGAAGAAATAGCAGCCCACCCCAGTATTCTTGCCTGGAAAATCCTGTGGACAGAGGGGCCTGGTGGGCCATAGTCCATGGGGTCACAATGAATCTGACATGACTGATCTTGGAGGTATACATGCCCCATGAATATAACAGTTGCCAACATAATAAAAATTTCCTCAGTTCTGACTGGCATATGCCCTGGTTCACATTACTAGGCAGAATTTACTAAGATAGATACACTAATGCAGAAATACCTAAAAATGCTGAAATACCTGTGCTGGCTAGACTTGATGCACTCTAGTGGTATTTGGAATTAACAACCATAATTTTAAAAAATGTTAGATTACTTACGGACTGGCTACCTGCTCATAGGTATATTCTCAGTATCATCACTATACTGCTATAAGCAGGCCTGGATAATGCATTTGTGCAATTGTCATGTACTCATTCATTAGACAAACATTAAGTGATGCTTATTGTGTGTAGTAAATTGTGTCAGATGCTCAAGATAAAAGCATAAAAGTCTTGACCATGTCCTTAGTGTTAGTAGCTCAGTCATGTCTGACTCTGCAACTTCATGGCCTGTAGCCAACCAGACTCCTCTGTCTGTGGGATTTTCCAGGCAAGAATACTGGAGGGGGTTGCCATGACCTCCTTCAGAGCATCTTCCCAACCCAGGGATCAAACCCTTGTCTCTTGTGTTTCCCGAATTACAAGCAGATTATTTACCAACTGAGCTACCTAGGAAACCCAGCTAACATCAGGCTTAGTGATAAAAGACAAAAAAAAATTTCCCCAAGATTAGTAACAATTCAGGGGTGTCTCCTGTCAAACTTTCATTTGACATCACACTTGAGGTTCCAAACCAGTGCAATAAGGCAAGAGAAAAGGTATGTGTGTGTTGGGGGTGGGGTAGGTGGAAGAGTAAGACATTGAAATTATAAAGGAGAAAGTAAAACTGTTCATGTTTATAAACTACTTTTTCTATGTAGAAAATTCTTTTGGAGATTTAAAAAAGTCTACTAAACCTAACGAATGAGTTAATGTTGAATAATAATGGATCAATATAAGCTAATCAATTGTTTTTCAATATACTAGTAAAAATCCACTCAAAATAGATTAAAAACAATGCCATATAAAATAGCATCAAAAATATGAAATAGGGATACATCTGATGAAATATATGCATTATCTATATACCAAAAACTGTAAAATCAATCCTGAGAAAGTAAAACACACAAATAAATAAAATTACTTAAAATGAAATAAAATAAATGAAACATGTATACATATTTTGGGAGATTCAGTATTGTTAAGATACCAATTCTCCCCTAATTGTTCTCTAGATTTAATTAAATCTCAGTCAAAATCCCAGAAAGTAGTTTTGTAGGAATCAATAAGTAACTTCTAACAATTATATAGAGCTGGAAGGTGTTTAGAATTAACAAAACAATTTTTATAAAGAACAAACTTAGAAGACCTACTATCTAATTTTAAGACTCATTATATAATTAGAATAATCAGGGCAGTGTGATTTTGGCTTATAGAACAGTATAGAGTTTAGAATTAGATGTATATGGACTTGGGTTTCCCAGCTGGCTCAGTCGGCAAAGAATTCAGCTGCAAAGCAGGACACAGGTTCCACGCCTGGGTTGGGAAGATCCCCTGGAGAGGGGCTTGGCAACCCACTCCAGTATTCTTGCCTGAAGAATCCCTTGGACAGAGGAGCCTGGTAGGCTACAGACATAGCATCCAAAAGAGTCAGACATGACTGAAGTAATTTAGCACACACATTCACGAACTTCCTAGTGGCTCAGATGGTAAAGACTAACCCTGCAACGTAGGAGACTTGGGTTTGATCCCTGGGCTGAGAAGATCCCTTGGGGAGGGAATGGCTACCCATTCCAGTATTCTTGCCTGGAGAAGTCCATGTTCAGGGGAGCCTGGCAGACTTGCAAAGAGTTGGACACAATTGAGCAACTAACACACACACACACGTATATATATATGTATATATAGTCAATTTAGTTTTGATTATATTGCCAAGATACTTGAATAGAAAAAGCAAATATTTTCAACAAACAGTGTTAGAACAATTGAATAAGCATATACAAAACACATAAAAACAAGCCTCAACTGGAAATAGTTTGAGGACCTAAATCTGGAAAACTTCTAGAAGAAATCATTGACCAAAATTTTCAATGATAATAAGTTTGATATATATTTCTTAAACATACAAATAGAGCAACTATAAAGGAAATAAATCACTAATTTGGACTTTATCAACACTGAAACTTCTGTTCTTCAAAAGACAACTCATGTGAAAATGAAAAGGCAAGCCCTTTCTAAGAGAACATATTTGCAAAATATATCTGTGTATTAAAAATTAATTTTGTCCGAAAAAAAATGTCAGAGTCTATCCAGTGTTGTTAGCAGTGTCCCCCTGGCAAACTGACATCCAATAAAAACTTGTAAATGTTGTCATTTTTGGAAATAGATATTTTGCATATATAATCCAGTTAGGAGATCATACTTGGTTACAGAGAACGCAATGGTACCCCACTCCAGTACTCTCGCCTGGAAAATCCCATGAACGGAGGAGCCTGGTGGGCTGCAGTCCATGGGGTCGCTGAATCGGACACGACTGAGCGACTTCACTTTCACTTTTCACTTTCATGCATTGGAGAAGGAAACGGCAACCCACTCCAGTGTTCTTGCCTGGAGAATCCCAGGGACAGGGGAGCCTGGTGGGCTGCCGTCTATGGGGTCGCACAGAGTTGGACACGACTGAAGCGACTCAGCAGCAGCAGCAGTAGTAGCAGCATACTTGATTAAAGTCTATCTAAATCTGATATTACCGTTGTTCATACAAGAAGAAAGTTTGGTCCCAGAGACACAAACACACAGGACTGAAGGCCATATGAAGACACAGGCAAAGAATGGAGTATACCACATACAAGCCAAGGAATATAAAAAATGTCATGAATGTCAAGAAATGCCAGAATGTAGCAAAGGCAAAGAAGGAGTTTCCTTACAGCCATTGGAAAGAGCATCACTCTGTCAGCAATTTTGAACTTCCAGCCTCCAAACTAGGAGAGTCAATTTCTGTTATTTTAAGCCACCCAGTTTGTGGTACATACTCCTAGATATTTACAGGAGAAATTAAAGCATAGGGCTTCCAAGGTGGCACAGTAGTAAAGAATCCACCTGCTGATGCAAGAGATGCAGATTCCATCCCTGGGTTGGGAAAATACCCTGGAGAAGGAAATGGCAACTCACTCCAATATTCTTGCCTGGCAAATTTCATGGACAGAAGAATTATAGCCGGGTCAGGTATAGTCCATGAGGTTGCAAAGGGTCAGATACTACTGAGCCACTGAGCACACACATCACACAGTTACAGCATATGCTTACACAAAGCCTCATATACAAATGTACATAGTAGCATTATTTGTAATGACTCCAAACTGGAAATAACACAAGTATTTATCAACAGGTGAATGAATAAACAAATCATGGTATAACCATACAATGAATACTACTCATAAATAAAAATGGGTGAGCTATTAATACTTGAAACATTGAGAAATCTTAAAAGTAATTATGCTGAGTGAAAAAAGCCCAAAATAAAAGAGTATATATTGTAATGTTCCATTTATATAAAATTCTAAACAATCCAAACTAATCTATCATGATGGAAAACACATCAGTGGTAGCCTGGGGATACACAAGGAGGGTAGAAAGGATAGGAGGAAATACAAAGAGACACAAAGAAATTTTTGTGCGTGATGGAAAAAGTTCATTATCTTGATTTGAAGTGATGGTTTCATGGCTGTATACATATGTCAAAGCTCATTAATTTATACACTTTTAAATGTGCTGTGTATTGTATATCAATTAAACTTCAATAAAGCTAAAAAATGAATTCAACTTGGATGAATACCATGAGAAAGAAAACCCTGAGATATTTGGGGGATGTACTGGGAAAGTGCCTAATCCAGGCTCATGCTCAGAGGCACAAAAAACTACATAGAGAAGCCAACTTTCTTTAACAGTGAAGGTGGAATAAAACTTATCCGGAAAAGTGGAACTTGCTGGGGAGAAATTCCTAGCTTAAGGAACCAAAATGAACAAAGACAAAGAAAGAGATGACTTTGAAGACCTGCCACAACATGAAGACAGAGACAGAACTTATCAGGAGAGAGATTGGAAAGACTAAGTTAAAGAGGTAAGAAGAAAATATGACACCTACATTTCAATTAACAAGCTTGAAATTTCTCTTGAAAGTTTATGGGAATTTTGAAGGTTTTTAAACACAACATGCTCTACTTATGCTATTTGTTTAAGGCAATTTTGAGTATAGAAATAAGAAAAATAAAGACCTTTTTAGTCATTGGTAATATAAGGAAATTATTGGCAATTGTAAGGAAAGAAAATTTTCAAAATTCTATCATCAATTGTAATTTGGTCTTGTTTATTCTTACCACAGTTCTTTGGAATCATTGTATTTGTTTACAGAAGACTCCACTGCAATCTTGGAGTCATCCTTCCAGTAATATACACATTAACTGGTATCATATTACAATGAACAAAATTTGTATTTAGAATAGTTTTCTGTAGTCTGGTTTTTAGATTAAAGACATTGCTTTATTTCATTTTAAATCTTAAAGTGCCTCATCCAAAATTACAAACATAACATCTTTTAACCTCAAGAAGGAAATAAAACAAAACAAATACATCAGAGTAATATGGAAGAATAATGGTTCTTTTAAATAAACTATATTCAAACTCCTGCTAAACTTTCCTTTCTACTAGTCTCACCCTATAAATATTAATGTTAATACCTATTGTATATCTTTCTTCACCCTCAAATATATACAAATACACACTCATCTAAAGAATCTTGATACCATTTCCATTTATAAAAATCATACATATATATGCAACTTGTTCTCACTTACCAGTACATCATGGACATCTCTACACAATGTATGTTTCTACTTTTACAAGTAAAAAAATACAAAATATATACCTCCTGTTTTATATAAAAATGATATATAGTTCTGACTTTAAATGGGCTTTCCAGGTGACTCAGTGATTAAAGAACCTGCCTGCCAATGCAGGAGATGAGGGTTCAATCCCTGGGTTGAGAAGATCCACTGGAGAAGGAAATGGCAACCCACTCCAATATTCTTGCCTGGGAAATCCCATGGACAGAGAAGCCTGCCAGGCATGAGTCAGACATGACTGAGAGAATAAATAGCAAACAAAAGACTTGAAATGACCTAAAGATTAAACTTCTACCCAGATTTGGAACTGATGAATTACCTGCAATTCCAGCCAACTGCATCTGGAAAAGTCCGAAGTAAATTACTATCTTGGATAGTGTGAGGATAACGTCACTTCCATCTTGCAATACATACTGTATTGGGATGATGAGTTTGTGTAAAACTGATGAAATTATTCTTGATGCACACTTGAACCCCTGCAGACCATCTCTCCCAAAACTTAAGGAGTTTAATGGTGTTATATCCTATATGTAAGTCTTCAACCCATTTTGATCTTTTTTCTTCTTTGTGTGGTGTAAGCGTGTTTTCTAACTGCAGTAATTTACATATGGCTGTCCAACTTTCCCAATACCACTTGCTGAAGAGATTTTTTTTCCCCCTCCATTGTATATTCTTGCCTCCTTTATCAAAGATTAATTGACCATATGCATGTGTATTTCTTTCTTTTTTTTTTTTTTTTTTTAATTTTATTTTATTAGTTGGAGGCCAATTACTTCACAACATTTCAGTGGGTTTTGTCATACATTGACACGAATCAGCCATTGAGTTACACGTATTCCCCATCCCGATCCCCCCTCCCACCTCCCTCTCCACCCGACTCCTCTGGGTCCTCCCAGTGCACCAGGCCCGAGCACTCGTCTCATGCATCCCACCTGGGCTAGTGATCTGATTCACCATAGATAATATACATTGTTGGTGGGAATGCAAACTAGTACAGCCACTATGGAAAACAGTGTGGAGATTTCTTAAAAAACTGGAAATAGAACTGCCATATGACCCAGCAATACCACTTCTGGGCATACACACCGAGGAAACCAGATCTGAAAGAGACACGTGCACCCCAATGTTCATCGCAGCACTGTTTATAATAGCCAGGACATGGAAGCAGCCTAGATGCCCATCCGCAGATGAATGGATAAGGAAGCTGTGGTACATATACACCATGTGTATTTCTTTCTTGGGTGTCTCTTCTATTCCACTGATTTGTTCGTGTGTTTTTGTACCAATACCACACTGCTTTGCTTACTGTAGCTTTGTAATACTGTCCAAAGTTGGAGAGTTATGGCTCCTGTTTTGTTCTGTTTTCCTCAGTATTACTTTGGCAATTCTGGGTCTTTTATACTTCCATTAAATGTTAGGATTATTTGTTCTAATTCTGTGAACAATGTCATAGGTAATTTGATAGTGCATGTGCGTGCATGCTCAGTTGCTAAGTCATATCCAACTTTTTTCAACGTCATGGATTGTAGGCCACCAGGCTCCACTGTCCATAGGATTTTCCATGCAAGAATGTTAGAGTGGTTTGCCATTTCCTCCTCCAGGGGAACTTCCCAACCCAGGAATCAAACTTGCATCTCCTGCACTGGCAGGTGGATTCTTCACCAATTTGATAGTGATTCCACTAAAATCTATACATTGGTTTGAGTAGTGGGGCCATTTTAACAATATTAATTTTTCCAATCCAAGAGCATGGAACATGTTTCCATTTATTTGAATCATCTTCAATTTCCTTTATTAATGTTTTATAGTTCTCAGTGTATGTCTTTCATCTCCTTGGTCAGGTTTACTCCTGAGTATTTTTTGATGTGATTTTAAAAGGGTTCTTCTTTTATATTCTCTTTCTGATATTTCAGTGTTAGTGTAAAAAAATGCAGCCAATTTCTGCATGTTAATTTTGTATCTGCTACCTTGCTGAATTTGCTTTCTGTTCTGGTATTTTTTGTGTGGAGTCCTTAGGGTTGTCTATATATAGTATTATGTCATCTGCATATAATGACAATTTAATCTCTTCCCTTCCAATTTGTATATCTTTTATTTCCTTTTTTAAAAATTGCTGTGTCCAGGACTTCAAATACCACATTATTAATAAATAGAAGTGGTGAGAGTGGGCATCCTTGTACCAGATTTTAATGCAAAGGCTTTCAGTTTTTCATTCCCTGAGTTTTACATTGGCCATGGAGAAGAGAACATAGGCAAAGCATTTTTTGACATAAATCATAACAATATTTTCTTAGGTCAGTCTCCCAAGGCAACATAAATAAAAACAAAAATAAGCAATTGGTACCTAATCAAACTTACAGGATTTGTATAACAAAGGAAACCATAAGCAAACCAAAAGACAACTACACAGTGGGAGAAAATATTTGCAAATGATGAGACTGACATGGGCTTAATTTTCAAAATATACAAACAGCTCATTTAACTGAATAACAAACAAAATAATATTGAAAAACAGGCAGAAGACCTAAATAGACACTTCTCCAAAGAAGACATGAGGATTGCCAACAGGCATGTGAAAAGATATTCAACATTGCTACTTGTTAGAGAAATGCAAATCAAAACTATAATGAGGTACCTCTTCATACTGGTCAGAATGGCTGTCATTGAAAAGTATACAAATAACAAATGCTGGAAACGGTGTGGTAAAAGGGAATTCTCCTACATTGTTGGTGGGAATGGAAATCAGTACAGGCACTATGGAAAACACTATGGAGGTTCCTCAAAAAACTAAAAATAGAACTGCCATATGACCCAGAAATCCCATTCATGGGCATATATCCAGAAAAGATGAAAACTGTTCTTTGAAAGTACATGCACCCCTATGTTCATAACAGCATGATTCACAATAGCCAAGATATGGAAGCAATATAAATGCTCATGAAAAATGAATGGATAAAGACTATGTGATTATTTATTATGTATCTAACCAATCAATATTTACTGAGAAGTGCTGAATTCTTGGATTTATGCTTGATTCATGGATGGAGTAGTGACTAAGACAGTTACAGTTACAGAGCTTACATTCCAGTGGGAGAATATGGACAATTAAAACAAGCAACTACAGTTTTGCCCAAAAGATGACACAAACTAAGATGTCTAGAAACATAAAGAAAACTCCAACTAAAACAGAGGAATTAGGGAATATTTCAAGAAGTAGAAAGCCACTTAATTAGAAATCTAGCAATTAGTAGATGATAGCCAGGTGAAAATAGAAATGAAGATACCAGTATGATGCTTTAGGAACCTAAAATCAGTTTAATATGGCTTGTCCATGAACTGAAGAGCCTGGCGAGCTGCAGTCCATGGAATCACAAAGATTTGGACATGACTAAGCGACTAACACACACACACACAACACTGAATGTGCGTTTTTTATTTGTAAGAGGCCCTGACCATATATGTGTAAATAGGAAGAGCAGAATATGAGACCAGTAATATAACCAAGGCCTACATAATGAAGGACCTTGGGAACCATGCTTGGATTTGGTTATAAGGACAATAAGAGTTGATGAACAGGTTTTAATTTTTTTAGAAAAATTACATAATTAGATCTTTGTTTTTAAGAAATGTTGCAACTGTGCTCTAAAAATTAACTGTTGAAAACAAGACAAGAATTAATGAAACTAGTTATGGGCTTCCCAGGAGGTGCTAGTGGTAAAGAACCCACCTGCCAATGCAGAAGATAAAAGACTTGGGTTGGGAAGATCCCTTGGAGGAGGAAACGGTAATCCACTCCTGTACTCTTGCCTGGAAAATCCCAGGGACAGAGGAGCCTACAGTCCATGAGGTCACAAAATCAGACATGACTAAACCAACTCAGCAATGAGACTAGCTAGGAAATCATTTGAATGTCCAGGGGAGAGACTATGGTGGTTGGGACTAATATAGAGGCAATGAAAATGAAGAATGAAAATGGCAAGGTTTGTTAATTATTTGGATTTGAGAATGAAAAATATGAGCAATCAAAATTACATCTTTATTTATGGCTTTGGGAAATTAATGTTATTTGTAGAGATAAATAGAAGAATCATTTAGTGGGTGGAAGACTGAGGAGAAGGTGAAAAGTTCAGTTTGGAAGATGTTAAGCTGAAATGCCTATAAGACATTTAGGCAGAAATGTAAAGAAGATATTTTAATATGTACACCTGGACTCCCTAGTCCATGCTCTCATGGATATGGAGGTACCATGAAATCAGATTTTTTTAAAAATTGTGTGAATTGATATAACCTTCCAAGGAACTATGCAGAGGAGATGGAGAAAGAGGCTAAAAATACAGTCCAAGTTGCCCAAAACAAACTCAAAGGAAATGTAAAGAAAACTGAGACAGCAACCATAGAGGTAGGGAATACAGTAGACAAGCTTGCTGAATCAGAAAAAAAAACTGGTTTAAGAAAGAAATGATTACATTATTAAATATTGCTATAAAGTGAATAAGAATAAGGAGTAAGAGATCACTGGTTTCAGCAACAAATCATTTCCTTAACAAGATCAATTTTAGTCACATGATAGAAAGGTAATCCAATCATCCTGGGTGAAATAAAAAGTGAAAACCAAGGATATGGAAAGGGACTGTAGATTACACTTTACAAGTATGACTGTGAAGAAGAGAACTATAAGACATCAAAATGGATATGTGTGTATGTGCATGTGTGTCTGATATTCTTTAGAATAGACTCTCTTTCAGCTATTTGAATGCCTAGAGAATGAGCCTAGGCATAAAAGTAGAATTTAAAATATAAAAACGAGAAAGACAGTGAAACTAGCTATTATTTGCCTGAAATGTTGAAGCATAATGATTGAAATTAAGCATAGGAAAAACAAATTCTTTTTACCAAATATATAAGATGAGGCTAAATTCAGAGTGACAGTTTTTGTACATTCCAAGAGAGGAAAACATCCTTGCTATCAGAATTAATATGTATGAAATACTATTTGTATCTATCATAGCAGCCCTGAAAAGACAGGAATAGGTAAGTATGTGACTAATTCAGGGAATCAAAATCAAAATAAATCCTTCTCCCGAAAAAGCTCATCCATCCATTCACAGGTAATACACTATTTCTAGATCAATGATTTATTCGGTAAAGTGAAGGCAGTATAATAATTTCTGTAAGTTTTAAGATCCCTTTTTCCAACTTTGTTACTACTCATTGTAGTTGCATGTAATCTTAAAGCAAAATACATATCCTTAATCACACTTCTTTCCTCTTCTGATAAAACTTTGGCTAAAGTCCCCAGGGATTTTTAATACTTCCCTTTAGGCTTATTTATACAGCAGTTTTGCTAATAAGTAGTGTATTCATGAACCTGCAACACAACAGTCAATTCAAAATAATTTGGATTTCTTCTTAATGTGAAAAATATGCAAATGGAACTTTTAATATGAGATGAGAAATAAAAGTAACTTGGCAAGCCAGTTATTTCTAAAAATGTGATTGCAAATATGGAAAAATAAAACTTCAATCAAGTGTAGTCGTTGGAATTTTTTTTTGTTTTGTTAATTAGTATGCAGGCATGTGGGCTCTTTGATAGCCCATGGACTGTAGCTTGACAGGCTCCTCTGTCCAAGAGATTTTTCAGGCAAGAATATTGGAGTGGGTTGCCATTTCTTCCTGCAGGGGATCTTTCTGACCCAGGAATTAAACCTGAGTCACCTTTCTTGCATTGCAGGTGGAGTCTTTACCACTGAGAAACCTATTAGTATTCATACTTGAATAATTACATCTACTGTCAAGATATGTTCATTTGACTAAAAGAAAATAACAACTGTAAATGTTTTATTAATCATATCAATGAACAAAAAGAAGTAAAGTATGAGTAATTATATACTTTTTTCTATAGTAATCTCAGACTCTGTGACTAGACTTTGAGAAAAATGAGGAAACACTGTCTTAAACAAACTAACCCAACATGCTGCAAAACACTAAAATAAATAAAAACAATCCTTTTGGGACTTGGAGTCATATTTTCCAGAAGTAATCTCTTTTAAAAGCAGTGGATACACCAAAATTAGTCCCAATGAGTTAAATTTCTTCTATGTCTTTTTCCTTAGCTATATAATTTATTTTGTCTCTTTCCATTGCTTCTTTAAACAATCTTTCAAAAAAAGTGTCAACCTACTTTTTAGCTAAAGATACAAAACTCGGAACTAGAAAGGGGATACTTTTGGCGATTTGTTCCCTTCTTTTTAGTAGTACTCAGAGAGTAGAATAGAAGGGCTATAATTTTACCTTTGGATAGAACTGATTTTCATTTGTGTTAAATTACTCTGTGTGTAAAATTTTGGTAAAACTGCTAGACTCAGTTTAATGTGGACAAGTGTGTTTTGGGTCAACTGTTAACATCTCAAAAATCATTTCAATAAATGAATTAAGTTCATTAATTTAATCCTCATAAAAATACCTACAACTTTAGCATTAATTTTATGAAGAAAAAATATTAGAGGTATTAAAATTCAGGGTCAATAAACTTGAAAAGACTCAAAATTGGGAAGTGTCTCAGTTAACACTCAAACCTGGGTCTTCTGAAACTTACTTGTGACCTTTAATACCGTAGAATAGGTAGAATAGGCACTTTAGCTACTATTGCATGATGTACATACATTATCTCATTTAATTCAGATAATACTCTCTGAGGTAAGTTTCATAATTACATTTTTTAATGAGAAAATTAATACATGGAGATGACACAACTCAGTAAGTGATCAACTTGGGAATCATACCAGCTCTTTCAAACTCAAAAAACTAAAACAATTTGGGATTATCTAAATTATTTGATCATTTGGTTGTAAGGTTAAAAGAAATCTCATTATATAGGAGTCAACTATCCTATTTAATTTATATTTTGCTATTATATTGATTAATCATATTTTATTACCTGATGTTTATTGCTAATTTATCAGGTCTAGCTTATGACTGATTTGATTTTAGGGTTGAGGGCTCTTAAATTCTGGAAATGTGATAAAGATAAGTATGTTAATTTTTATAACCTGTAAGTCTCTATAGTATTTGTAATCATTTTTTTTCTTTTCAATTATGAAAATAGTTTCTAACTAATAAAATAAACCAGGAAACAAATATTTTGTTGCTCATTGCTATAAAAATTGTGTTGCTGGCTTAACAGCTGCTAGCTCCTGACCTCTTTAATTTTCATGTTTTTTCAGCTTTATTTTCTCCCCAGGGAGAAGAAAAATGAGGCAGAAAAGATTTTTAAAAGAAAGTCTCTCTTAGAACATACTGACTAAACAATACCTACATTTGAGCAGAAGCTCCAAAACTATGTAAATGCCACATTTTTCATCTCCCACCTTCAAGGACCAGAATCTGTATAGTCCAACTGTAGGAGAGTGAATCAATGTGGGAATGAATGGACCTGAAAAATGGCACATTTTCTACTGCCCCTAACATGCGGGTATTTCTTTGTCCATGGCAATTACTGGAATTTAAAGAGTATTGGCACCATTTCTACCATGCATGCTACCTTCCCTTCCTCAAAGACTACAGCAGTACAACAGAATGAGGAAAACTTAACAAAAAATCAAAGAGAGAGAGAGAAAGAAAAAAGGCAACCTGAATAATTGAGCCCACTAAACTTATTGTTGAACTAAGTTTACAGGATTAGTTAGATCATTAAAGCAAGAAAAACAACATATTTCAACCTGGAGTGGATGAGACAAAATACATTTTCCCCTCTCCTTTCTAGCTATAATGACTCACAAATTTGATTTATGCTTGCAGGGAAGTTTCCTAAGTTTTGTGGGTAGGGCCTATAAAGGATTTCAGGAGATGTTTGTGCCTCTGAAACGTGTGTTGGGTTTTTGGATTTTGAGGGAGAGGCCAAGTTGTGAAGATGTTTACGAGTTTGAGTACTGTTTGCTTTCATTCTGCCGGCTTAATTTTTTCTTTTTAATTTGTTTGTTTGTTTATGGAAGCGGCAATTCCTTTTTAAAGCTTAGCTTGAATTTTTCTTACTGCCTGTGTCTTGTTAATACAGGAAGAATTTGGAAATCTAATACAGGAAGCAGAGAAACCTCAATAAATCTATTAATTCTGAAACAGTTTCCGAGCATCCATAAGAGAGAGCTGCTTTGATGGCTCAGTGATAAAGAAGATGCTTGCCAATGCAGGAGACACAAGAGACATGGGTTTGATCCCTGGGTTAGGAAGAGCTCCTGAAGAAGGGCATAGCAACCCACTCCATTATTCTTGCCTGGGAAATCCCATGGACAGAGGAGATTGGCAGGCTACAGTCCAGAGCATCGCAAAAGAATCAGACATAACAGAACTAAACAAGGGCAGTACATAGGAGAAATTAGGTGAAAACATAAGCTCTTGAAAGTCTCCTAATTGAAATATTATTTGAGGACCTACATGGTAGACTGGGCATACCTCTTTCCCCCTCCCCATCAAAGCTCTTTATTTTATTTTTTTTCAAAGCTCTTTAAAATGCTAAGAAAATGATATTGAAACAACATATATCATGGAATTGTTCATCTTATTTAATTATCATTTCTCAAAACATTGCCAGAAGGCTACATGGGAACATCTCCTTCGAGGAGATTCAGAAAGCCTTGCACAAAGCTAGCTGGTATGGATAGAAGTAAGGAGTTTTGAACCACATATTTATGATAATTAACAAAAAAGGCCATTTGTAAAACAAATGGGACTGAATCCTTTGCCTTTCCATGTGTGTCAGAAAGCTGGTTGTAGCATGTGCTCCCAGCATAGCCTTGAAATTGATTTCTAAACAAACAAACAAATAAAAAGAGTTTTTCCTAACTTGTACTAGTGTTTATATGCTCACTTGCTCAGTTGCGTCCAACTCGGTGACCCCATGGACTGTAGCCTGCCAGGCACTTCTGTCCATGGGATTTTCCAGGCAAGAACACTGGAGTGGCTGGCCATTTCCTCCTCCAGGGAATCTTCCTGACCCAGGAATTGAACCCGCATCTCTTCCGTCTCTTGCAATGGGTTCTTTACCACTGCACC
The DNA here is from genome assembly GCF_963930625.1 of Muntiacus reevesi. Classification (NCBI taxonomy): domain Eukaryota; kingdom Metazoa; phylum Chordata; class Mammalia; order Artiodactyla; family Cervidae; genus Muntiacus; species Muntiacus reevesi. The sequence goes on along the minus strand of NC_089249.1, from coordinate 101,610,018 downwards.
ACTTGTGAAGCCCTGACTTGTAGCAGAGGGGCAGATCTGAGGTATTTCTGTACTACCACAAAGGGAGCAGAAAGGAAGAAACGGATAGCGGAGCTCTAACCGTGCCCTCCTTACTCTCCCAATGAAAGAGAGTCTGGGCTAGTCTGTCCTCTCCCCAACCAAGGTTCAGAAAGAAAAGCTTGTTTCTTGACTAGCTCCAGGTATTTATACAGCCCAGGGTTCAGCTTTCTCATTCAATGTGTGTGTGTGTGTGTGTGTGTGTGTGTGTGTGTGTGTGTGTGTTGGGGGGCAAAAAGGGGAAACAGCAGCATATATTTGTGATTTATTCAATAAATAAATATTTGTTTGTGTGTACTCAGTCATGTCCAACCCTTTGCGACCCCCTAGACTGTACCCCACCAGGCTCCTCTGTCCACAGAATTTTCCATGTAAGAATACTGTAATGGGTTGTCATTTCCTGTTCCGGGAGATCTTCCCAACCCAGGGATAGAACCTGCATCTCTTGTGTCTCTTGCATTGCAGGTAGATTCTTTACCACTGTGCCACCTGGGAAGCTCTAAACTAATATTTACTAAATGCCTTACTAGACTGCAAGGAGATCAAAACAGTCAAACATAAAGGAACTCAACCTTGAATATTCACTTTAAGGACTGATGCTGAAGCTCCAATAGTTTGGCCTCCTGAAGTGAAGAGCTGACTCATTGGATAAGACCCTGATGCTGGGAAAGACTGAGGCAAAAAGAGAAAGGGGCAGCAGAGGATGAGATTGTTAGATGGCATTACCAACTCAATGGGCATTTGAGTCCATTTGAGCAAACTCTGGGAGATAGTGAAGGACAGACAGGAAAGCTTGGTTTGCTGCAGTTCATGGGTTGCAAAGGGTTGGACAGGACTTAGCAACAGAACAACAACAATAAATGCCTAATAGGCATCAGAGAGTGTTCTAAACAGGGAATATGACAAAGTTCTTGGCCTATGGACCTTCCATTTTACATTCTTACTAGGGAAATACATGAAACTAAGTTGAAATACTCTAATTACATACTATTCAATATGAAGTGAGAGAAAGAAAATTAAAGCAGGAGAGGGAACCTACCAATTAAATGGTGCTGTAGTGATAAGGAGTCTGGCCAGGAAGGGCCTCCTGAGAAGGTGATTTTGAACAGAAACCTAAAAAATTAGAAGAGGAAAGCCATGCAGAGGAAGAACATTCTAGTCAAAGGAAAACTACTAGTGCAAAAGCTCTGAAGCAAGAGCGGAATCAGTGTGTACAGAATCAGCAATAAGGCGAGAGTGCAAGCAGTGAGTGACTTGCACAGTGAACTAGAAACACAAAAACTTTCTATTCTGATCAGCATTGTTCCTTATATATAAATTTGAATAATCAGCTAAGGACCAAGATAGTCTTTACAAAGCCAAAATTGTGAAATAAAAAGTCCAGGATGAATGAACACCTCAAGTCTGATGGATAAAGGGGTTGTATAGGGAATAAAGGTAAAACTGAACTCTTAAAATTTAAATTTAAATTGAGATGCTAAGATAGTCATAAAACACTAATAAGCAACTATAAAAGATATAGGACCAATATGGAAATCTTAGAAATAGAAATGTTAAAATACTGCTTTTAACTTTTATACCTGTAACTCTAGCTATAAAACTATAAATATTCTTTATAATGAAGTAGAACTAGCAAAGGATTCCCAGAAGCTAATCAAAATAAAACTGATCTGAGCCAAAAGCATAGGGAATGGACTTCAAAGGAAGAAATCTGGGGCATCAAGCACTATTTCTTCATCTTGTTGAACTTATAGGTTTTCAGACACACATCAGTAACACTTAAGACTGTGATTAGAATTGAGTTTTCCACATTTAAAAGACAAGTTCTTAATTTTATTCTTATGAATCAAATAATTACATTTGTGAACAAACACAACAATTTTCAGACTTAAGTATTTAGACTCTGAGCATTGAGTAGATTTTTAAAAAGTTATGGCTGATTCATGTCAATGTATGGCAAAAACCACTAAAATAATGTAAAGTAATTAGCCTCCAACTAATAAAAATAAATTAAAAAAAGTTATCAGAAACATTTTCTTTTGTATCTAGAAACTATTTATTATTGGGGATCGGGGGGGAGACATAGGGGAAGAATTTAGGGCAAATAAAAGATACTGTTAGAATTAATATTTCTTATTAAAATTATCTTTGAAGGCTATCCCCAGACTTGTCTTGATTATCCATCCTTTGGTGCCTTTGTCTTTCTTTTACTTTATCTTTGATTAGTTCCCCTTCAAACTAGGGCAAATTTTTCTTGCTCTCCTAGACCTCTTGGATTTCAGTCCTAAACATGTCAATGTTTGTGATTAGGGTGATGAATCTGTCCATTTATATTATTCCTTTGAATAGCACTTACACATATGAGAGGTAGACAGGGGTTACTTATTGGCCACAATGATGAAATTTTGCCAACATTAATATTGGCAATATTGTTGGAATAAATGTTATTTCCTTCTGTCAGCTCAAATAAAATGCAAAAACCCAGAAAGTTTAGTTTTTCAGAACCTTCTGCCACTGTTAAATCAGATCACTTTCCTCAATAGCAGTAAGAGTAATAAAGGAACCACACAAATTTGTTAGCCTGCGAATATTTAGCTATAAAGAATAGAGATTAAAAACTATGAATCATGGATAAAAATATAGAAATGGATTTATGTATACCTATGGCAGACTACTTACATCAAAATTTTCCAAATCTTAATTTTAGTTTTACATTGGTCTGTAATTTCAGCTTATGTCTTTTCTGCCTAACAAAGCTGCAGTTTTCTTTAAGGGAAAATCTACTGTAAGCCAAATATTGCTTCTATAGTAGTATGTAGACATATAGGAATTCAGAATATGTACTTGATATTTTTAAAACTCTTTTGCTTATTTTCAGTTTTCTACAATATGACTAATGAAATATTATAAGTAATATGGCATGTAATAGCATAATCAGTAATGCTATAAGAATTGTATTAAAATTATCATTAATATGTGTCTTAGTCTACTAGGTGCCAATAGATATTTATTTTTCACAGTTCTGGATGTTAGAAATCCCAGATTATGATCCTTGACCAATCCAGTTCCTGATGTGAGTTCCTTTTTTCTTGCTTGCAGACAGTTGCCTTCTTGTTGCTTCCTGACTTCCCCTTTCCTGTGTCTACATACGTGTGTATGTGTGCTTGTGTATGTACATGTTACACACACACACACACACACACACACACAGATAAGCTCCTTTCAGGTATATGGTGTACATTTAAAAGCATAGTAATCCTTTTTCTTAAAAAGCAATAATCCTACTGGACTGGGGCACCATCCATATGATCTCATTTAACCTTGAGTTTGTCCTCAGTCTCAGTCATGTCCCCAACTCTTTGTGACCCCGTGGACTGTAGCCTACCAGTCTCCTATGCCCATAGACTTTTCCAGGCAAGAACACTGGAGTGGGTTGCCATTTTCTTCTCCAGGGGATCTTTCTGACTCAGGGATAGAATCTGTCTCCTGTATTGGTAGGCATATTCTTTACCACTGTGTCATCTGGGAAGCTCCATTTAACTTTATACAATACTGCTCAGTTGCTTTACTCGTGTCCAACTCTTTGTGACACCATTGGATCATAGTCTGCTAGGTTCTTCTGTCTGTGGGATTTTCCCAGCAAGAATGCTAGAGTCAGTTGCTATTCCGTTCTCCAGGGGATCTTCCTGAAAGGGATCGAACCAACGTCTCCTCGATCTTCTGCATTGCAGGCATATTCTTTACCACTGAGTCACTTGGGAAGCTGTCACTTAACCTTAGTTACTTCCATTCAGCATTAGTTACTCTATTTCCATAAAGGCTCTATATCCAAATGTTGTCACAAGCAGCAGGTTAGGATTTCAAAATATGATTATTGGAGGGATAAAAGCTTTCAGTTCATAACACTATATAAGTGTTGGACAAGACTCAGGGATATCCAATATTAACTGAATAACAAATATTGAAACTTGCATCCTATTGTTCAATAAATAAATATTGCTAGGATTAATATTTTTATTAAACTTGTTAATATTTAACAGATTGTTTAATGTTGCCAAACCTCTTAGTATCTCTTATAGTTATGCAGAAAGGTGATACAGAGATATTTTATTGTTACATCTCTCAGGATTATTGCTAGGAGAAATATCAGTTACCTCAGATATGCAGATGACACAACCCTTATGGCAGAGAATGAAGAGAAACGAAAGAGCCTCTTGATGAAAATGAAAGAGAAGAGTGAAAAAGCTGGCTTAAAACTCAACATTCAGAAAACTAAGATCATGGCATCTGGTCCTATCATTTCATGGCAAATAGATGGGGAAACAATGGAAACAGTGACAGACTTTGTTTTCTTGGGCACCAAATTCACTGCAGATGGTGACTGTAGCAATGAAATTAAAATGCACTTGCTCCTTGGGAGAAAAATTATGACAAACCTAGACAGCATATTAAAAAGCAGAGGCATTACTTTGCTGACATAAGTCCATATAGTCAAAGATATGTTTTTTCAGTAGTCATGTACGGACGTGAGAGTTGGACTATAAAGAAGGCTGAGAACCAAAGAAATGATGCTTTCAAACTATGGTGTTGGAGAAGACTCTTGAGAGTCCCTTGGACCACAAAGAGATCAAACCAGTCAATTCTAAAGGAAATCAGTCCTTAATATTCATTGGAAGGACTGATGCTGAAAATGAAATTCCAATATTTGGGCTACCTGATGTGAAGAACTGACTCATTGAAAAAGACCCTGATGCTGGGAAAGATTAAAGGCAGGAGGAGAAGGGGATGACAGAGGATGAGGTGGTTGGATGACATCACTGACTCAATGGACATGAGTTTGAGCACCCTCTGAGAGCTGATGATAAACAGGGAAGCCTGGTGTGCTGCAGCCCATGGAATCTCAAAGAGTTGGACATGACTGAATGACTGAACAGCAACAACATCTCTCAGAATTATTAGTATTTTAAGTAATATTTGGGTTTTCCAGTGGTGCTAGTGGTATTAACTCATTTAATTATCACAAGAACTCTACAGAGTAATTACCATCTTTTTCTAAATCAAGATGAGGAAGAAGTTCAGAGAGAATAACTTGGCCATAATTACATAGAAAATAAGTGTTAAAAGATTATAGATTAATAAAAAAATAATACTGCATGTGTTTATTTCATTTCCATTTTTGCTGTACCTTTCAGGTGAGACTCAATATAAATCAGTCTCTAGCTTATGACAGTTTGGTCTTAATTCAATTTAAAAATTAAGACCCTGTTTAATTATTCTTGAGGAAGTTAAAAAGCATTTTTAGAGGCAGTATTTTCAAGATAATTTTTAAGGAATGTGTATTTAAGGCATATGCAGAAAGAAAAACATTCAAGAAAGCAGGGAGAGTTTGTTCTATTTAAAGTATCATGGAGAATTATGATTTAATTAGAAATTAATTTAAAAATTTTCTTTAGTATGATGATTACACAACAATATTATAGATAAAATCTTAGAAAAATAATTTAAATGTACTTCACATTTTCAAACTTGTCTCTTTTTATGTTCTTTAAAGAAAAAGAGGATGTGTTTTTTTTGTAATAGATAATTTATCCAATATTACTTATATTCTTTTAATTTTAAATTAATATTATCCATTAGTGATGCTATCAACATATTGGCAAAATAATCTTGAATGAATTCCTCTTATATGAAGGGTAATATGGGCTTCCCAGGTGGTGCTAGTGGTAAAGAACCTACCTGACAATGCGGGAGACCTAAGAGACACGGGTTCAATCCCTGGGTCGGAAAGATCCCCTGAGTTGGAAATGGAAACTCTTTCCAGTATTCTTGTCTGAGAAATCCCATGGACAGAGGAGCCTGGCAAGTTCCAGTCCATAGGGTTGCAATGAAGCAACTTAGCACACGCGCACTCAGGGTAATACAAATTCACCAGTTTCATAAACTCCTTGCTGAAATCTCAGAGGGGTCTTAAAATTTAAATAAGCTATTTTGTTATATTGCTGAAGAAAATATAATTAAGTTATTCTTCATTAATTTCATTCAGTGATTACTGAGTTACTAATTTCCTCAAATGATAAATAAATCTTAATGCTTCCATTTACTATTAGTGCTTTAATTAAGCATTACTAACTGCTGTGGCATTTACACAAGCCCCACTAAATTAGCATCTTAAAAACTCAGTGTTCTTGTGCGCATACAGTCGCTTTTTGCTGCATGTGCTTTCTTTATGGTTCAGACATGTAGAAGTTCAGGTCAAGTCAGGAAGATGAGTTGTCAGAAATGTTTAGAGTAAAGCAACAGGACAAACAAAGCCCCCTAAAGATAAGCTCTTATGGCTACAGAAAAGTCTTTGAGAAACTGAAAAATATTTGTTTGAAATCAAGGAAGGAAAGTTGAACTCTGAGAACTATAACCATATTCACATTTTCTGAGGATTAAGTAATATAATTAGATATATACTTAAAAATGAGTAGGGGATGTGGGCTAACTAATGATGGTAAATGGAAATGTCTGATCATGTTTGGATACAAATTAAGAAAATTTGGGTTAAAAAAAAGACAAGACCAAAAAGTAAAGCTAAGCAGAATAAAATAAGAAACAATCCTTTACAAGTATTATCAACTTCAAAAATAAAAGAAATATAATTTCTTTTCCTATTTCAAATATAAAGTAAAGGGGTAGCCAGTGGCATAAGCCCTCTTGGAGGAGGTCACCATTAACCCCACCATAGAGCCGCAGAGCAGACGGCCCACAAACAGGAAAACAATTATACCAAAGAAATTCTCTCACTGTTAAGAAAATTCTAGGACCCACACCAGATTTCTCAACCAGGGGATCTGGCAAAGGGACTGAGAATCCCCAAGGAATTTGACTTTGGACGCCAGTGGGATTTGATTACAGAACCTACACCGGAATAGGGAAACAGACTCTTGGAGGGTACAAACAAAACCTTGTGTGCACCAGGACTCACAAGAAAGGAGCAGTGACCCCACAAGAGACTGACCCAGACTTGCCTGTCAATGTCCAGGAGTCTCTGGTGGAGGTGTGGGTCAGTGGTGGCAAGCTGCAGGGTTGGGGCATTGGGTGTGGCAGTGTGTGCATGGGACCTTTTGAAGGAAGTTGCCATTAGCTTTATTACCTCTACCATAGTTTGATATCAGGTCAAACATCAAGAAGGGAACACAGCTTTGCCCATTAACAGAAAATTGGATTTAAGATTTACTGAGCATGGTCCCGCCCATCAGACAAGACTCAGTTTTCCCCAGTTTCTTCCAACAGGAAACTTCCATAAGCCTCTAATCCTTATCCATCAGAGGACAGAAGAATGAGAGCCACAATCACAGAAAACTAATCAAACTGATCACATGAACCACAGCCTTGTCCAACTCAATGAGACTATGAGCCAGGCTGTGAAGGGCCACCAAAGATGGATGGGTCATAGTGGAGAGTGCTGACAAAATGTGGCCCACTGGAGAAGGGACTGGCAAACCCTTAAGTATTATTGCCTTGAAAACCCCATAAAAATATGAAAAGGCAAAAAGATAGGACACTGAGAGATGAACTCCCCAGGTTGGTAGGTGCCCCATATGCCACTGGAGAAAATTGGAGAAATAACTCAAGAAAGAATGAAGAAACAGAGCCAAACTGAAAACAACACCCAGTTGTGGATGTCACCAGTGATGGAAGTAAAGTTAAATGCTATAAAGAACAATGTTGCATAGGAACATGGAATGTTAGGTCCATGAATCAAGGTAAATTAGAAGTGGTTAAACAGGGGATGGCAAGAGTGAACATGGACATTTTAGGAATCAGTGAACTAAAATGGACTGGAATGGGTGAAATTAACTCAGATGATCGTTATATCTACTACTGTGGGCAAGAATCCTTTAGAAGTAATGGAGTAGCTCTCATAGTCAACAAACCCATGAAAAGCGGTGCATGGGTACAATCTCAAAAATGACAGAATGACTTCTGTTCTTCTCCAAGGCAAGTCATTCAATATCACAGTAATCTAAGTCTATGCCCCAACCAGTAATACCAAAGAAGCTGGAGTTGAATGGTTCTGTGAAGACCTACAAGACCTTCTAGAACTAACACCCAAAAAAAGATGTCCTTTTCATCATAGGGAACTGGAAAGCAAAAGTAGGAAGTCAAGAGATACCTGGAGTAACAGGCAAATTTGGCCTAGAAGTACAAAATGAAGCCAGGCACAGGCTAACAGAGCTTTGCCTAGATAATGCACTGGTCATAGCAAATACCCTCTTTCAACAACACAAGAGAACTCTACACATGGACATCACCAGATGGTCAATACCAAAATCAGATTGATTATATTCTTTGCAGCCAAAGACGGAGAAACTCTATACAGTCAAGAAAAACAAAACCAGGAGCTGACTGTGGCTCAGATCATGAACTCCTTATTGGCAAATTCAAACTCAAATTGAAGTAAGTAGGGAAAACCACTAGACCATTCAAGTATGACCTGAATCAAATCCCTTATGATTATATAGTGGAAGTGACAAGCAGATTCAAGGGATTAGATCTGATAGAGTGCATGAAGAACTAAGGACAAAGATTCATGACATTATACAGGAGGTGGCGATCATGACCATCCTCAAGAAAAAAGAAATGCAAAAAGGCAAAAGGGTTGTCTGAGGAGGCCTTACAAATAGCTGAGAAAAGAAAAGAAGTTAAAGGCAAAGGAGAAAAGAAAATATCTACCCATCTGAATGCAGAGTTCCAGAGAACAGCAAGGACAAATGAGAAAGCCTTCCTCAGTGATCATTGCAAAGAAATAGAGGAAAACAACAGAATGGGAAAGAAAATTAGAGATGACAAGGGAATATTTCATGCAAAGATGGATACAATGTAGGACAGAAACAGTATGAACCTAACAGGAGCAGAAGATATTAAGAAGAGGTGGCAAGAATACACAGAAGAGCTATACAAAAAAGATCTTCATGACCCATGTAAACGCGATATTGTGATCACCAACCTAGAGTCAGACATCCTGAAATCTGAAGTCAACAGTAAGAGCACCATGAACTTCCAGATGTTCAAACTGAATTTAGAAAAGGCAGAGGAACCAGAGATCAAATTTCCAACATCTACTGGATCATCAAAAAAGTAAGAGAGTTCCAGAAAAACATCTACTTCTGCTTTATTGATTATGACAAACTCTTTGATGTGTAGATTACAACAAATTGGAAAATTCTGAAAGAGATGGGAATACCAGACCACCTGACCTGCCTCTTGAGAAAAATGTATGCAAGTCGAGATGCAACAGCTAGAATGGGACATGGAACCAAAGACTGTTTCCAAATAGGAAAAGGAGTACATCAAGGCTGTATATTGTCGCCCAATGCTTATTGAAAAAGCGTTATTCAACTTATATGCAGAGTACATCACGAGAAATGTTGGGCTGGAGGAAGCACAAATGGAATCAAGATTGCCTAGAGAAATTTCAATAACCTCAGATATGCAGATGCCACCACCCTTATGGCAGAAAGTGAAGAAGAACTAAAAAGCCTCTTGATGAAAGTGAAAGAAGAGAGTGAAAAAGTTGGCTTAAAGTTCAACATTCAGTAAACTAAGATCATGGTATTCAGTCCCATCACTTCATGGCAAATAAATGGGGAAACAGTGGCTGACTTTAGTTTGGGGGGCTCCAAAATCACTGCAGATGGTGATTACAGCCATGAAATTAAAAGATGCTTACTCCTGGGAAGGAAAGTTATGACCAACCTAGACAGAATATTAAAAAGCAGAGACACTATTTTGCCAGCAAAGGTCCGTCTAGTCAAGGCTATGGTTTTTCCAGTGGTCATGTATGGATGTGAGGGTTGTACTAAAGAAAGGTGAGCACCGAAGAATTGATGCTTTTGAACTGTGGTGTTGGAGAAGACTCTTGAGAGTCCCTTGGACTGCAAGGGGATCCAACCAGTCCATCCTAAAGGAGATCAGTCCTGAGTGTTCACTGGAAGTTCTGATGTTGAAGCTGACACTCCAATACTTTGGCCACCTGATGTGAACAGCTGACTCATTTGAAAAGACCCTGACGCTGGGAAAGATTGAGGAGAAAGGGATGACAGAGGATGAGGTAGTTGGATGGCATCACAGACAGACTGGGCGTGGGTTTGGGTAGACTCTGGGAGTTGGTGATGGACAGGGAGGCCTGACGTGCTGTGGTTCATGGGGTCGCAAAGAGTCAGACACCACTGAGTGACTGAACTGAACTGATACCCTGGATAGTAAAAATGGAAGGTTCTGATTATAGTAGAGCTGACAGAATGTGCAAGCATCTTTTCAATAGCACCAGTGGTACATATCCACTAAGTAAGCTAGTATTTCAATTTAATTGATTTGTGAGACAAGAATAAGATATTTTCACCCCATCACAAGGATGGATAATGATATGTAAAATATGTCTTTGTAAATGTTCACTTTTGGAGTGAATCAAACCCAAGCATTAAGAGATAAGATTCAAGAGATAAGATCTGCATATCTGAGGTTACTGATATTTCTCCCAGAAATCTTGATTCCAGCTTGTGCTTCTTCCAGCACAGCGTTTCTCATGATGTACTCTGCATATAAGTTAAATATGCAGGGTGACAATATACAGCCTTGACGTAATCCTTTTCCTATTTGGAACCAGTCTGTTGTTCCATGTCCAGTTCTAACTGTTGCTTCCAACCTGCATACAGGTTTCTCAAGAGGCAGGTCAGGTGGTCTGGTATTCCCATCTCTTTCAGAATTTTCCACAGGTTATTGTGATCCACAAAGTCAAAGGCTTTGGCATAGTCAATAAAGCAGAAATAGACATTTTTCTGGAACTCTCTTGCTTTTTCGATGATCCAACAGAGGTTGGCAATTTGATCTCAGGTTCCTCTGCCTTTTCTAAAACTAGTTTGAACATCTGGAAGTTCACGGTTCACGTATTGCTGAAGCCTGGCTTGGAGAATTTTGAGCATTACTTTACTAGCGTGTGAAATGAGTGCAATTGTGCAGTAGTTTGAGCATTCTTTGGGATTGCCTTTCTTTGGGATTGGAATGAAAACTGACCTTTTCCAGTCCTGTGGCCACTACTGAGTTTTCCATATTTGCTGGTATATTGAGTGCAGCACTTGCACAGCATCATCTTTCAGAATTTGAAATAGCTTAACTGGAATCCCATCACCTCCACTAGCTTTGTTCTTAGTGATGCTTTCTAAGGCCCACCTGACTTCACATTCCAGGATGTCTGGCTCTAGGTGAATGATCACACCATCGTGATTATCTGGGTCATGAAGATCTTTTTTGTAGAGTACTTCTGTGTATTCTTGCCACCTCTTCTTAATATGTTCTGCTTCTGTTAGGTTCATACTATTTCTGTCCTTTATCAAACCCATCTTTGCATGACATGTTCCCTTGATATCTCTAATTTTCTTGAAGAGATCTCTAGTCTTTCCCATTCTGTTGTTTTCCTCTATTTCTTTGCATTGATCGCTGAGTAAGACTTTCTTATCTCTCCTTGCTATTCTTTGGAACTCTACATTCAAATGGGAGTATCTTTCCTTTTCTCCTTTGCTTTTCACTTCTCTTCTTTTCACAGCTATTTGTAAGGCCTCCTCAGACAGCCATTTAGCTTTTTCGCATTTCTTTTCCATGGGGATGGTCTTAGTCCCTCTCTCCTGTACAATGTCACGAACTTCTGTCCATAGTTCATCAGACACTCTGTCTATCAGATCTAGTCCCTAAATATATTTCTCATTTCCACTGTATAATCATAAGGGATTTGATTTAAATCACACCTGAATGGTCTAGTGGTTTTCCCCACTTTCTTCAGTTTCAGTCTGAATTTGGCAATAAGGAGTTCATGATCTGAGCTACAGTCAGCTCCCGGTCTTGTTTTTGCTGACTGTATAGTCCTTCTCCATCTTTGGCTGCAAAGAATATAATCAATCTGATTTCGGTGTTGACCATCTAGTGATGTCCATGTGTAGAGTCTTCTCTTGTGCTGTTGGAAAAGGGTATTTGCTATGACCAGTGCATTCTCTTGGCAAAACTCTATTAGTCTTTGCCTTGCTTTATTCCATACTCTAAGGCCAAATTTCCCTGTTACTCCAGGTGTATCTTGACTTCCTACTTTTGCATTCCAGTCTCCTATAATGAAAAGGACATCCTTCCTGGGTGTTAGTTCTAAAAGGTCTTGTAGGTCTTCATAGAACCATTCAACTTCAGATTCTTCAGCATTACTGATTGGGGCATAGGCTTGGATTACTGTGATATTGAATGGTTTGCCTTAGAAAAGAACAGAGATCATTCTGTCATTTTTGAGATTGCATCCAAGTACTGCATTTTGGACTCTTTTGTTGACCATGAAGGCTACTCCATTTCTTCTAAGGGATTCCTGCCCGCAGTAGTAGATATAATGGTCATCTGAGTTAAATTCACCCATTCTATCCATTTTAGTTCGCTGATTCCTAGAATGTCGACTTTCACTCTTGCCATCTCCTGTTTGACCACTTCCAATTTACCTTGATTCATGGACCTAACATTCCAGGTTCCTATGCAATATTGCTCTTTACAGCCTCAGACCTTGCTTCTATCACCAGTCACATCCACAATTGTGTATATTTTTTGCTTTGGCTCTATCCCTTCAATCTTTCTGGAGTTATTTCTCCACTGATCTCCAGGAGCATATTGGGTACCTACCAACTGGAGAGTTCCTCTTTCAGTATCCTATCTTTTTGCCTTTTCATACTGTTCTTGGGCTTCTCAAGGCAAGAATACTGAAATGGTTTGCCATTCCCTTCATCAGTGGACCACATTCTCTCAGACCTCTCCACCATGACCTGTCTGTCTTGGGTAGCCCCACATGGCATGGCTTAGTTTCACTGAGTTAGACAAGACTATGGTCCATGTGATCAGACTGGCTAGCTTTCTGTGATTATGATTTCAGTGTGTGTGCCCTCTGATGCCCTCTTGCAACACCTATCCTCCTACTTGGGTTTCTCTTACCTTGGACATGGGGTATCTCTTCACGGCTGCTCCAGCAAAGCGCAGCCACTGCTCCTCGCCTTGGACAAGGGATGTCTCCTCAAGGCTGCCCCTCCTGACCTTGAACATGGAGTAGCTCCTCTTGGCCCTCCTGCAACCCTATAGGCAATACTAAGAGAGATATGTTAAAAGCTCAGAGATTGAAAGTGTGGAACGTCTTATAGGTACTGCTTTTTTCCATTGTTGTTGTTGTTAAGTTGCTAAGTTATGGCTGATCTGTGACTTCACACTAACTGCAACACACTAGGCTTCTCTGTCCTCCACTGTCTTCCAGAGTTTGCTCAAATTCATGCCCATTGAGTCAGCGATGCTATCTAACCACCCCATCTTCTGCTGCCCTCTTCTCCTTTTGCCTTCAATCTTTCCCAGCAACAGGGTCTTTTCCAAAGAGTCGGCTCTTCACATCAGGTGGCCAAAGTATTGGTGCTTCAGCTTCAGCAACAGTCCTTCCAGTGAATATTCAGGGTTGATTTCCTTTAGGATTGACTGTTTTGACTTTATACGTAGTCAACATGTATTAAACAGCTTTGTGAAGGAATTTTTCAAGGTTCTGTACAGACATTCTTGCTCTCATGAAATTTATATTTTAAGAGTAGATGTTACAATTAGGAAAATTCCCCAAAATAGACAGTCTGGCTTCCCTGGTGGCCCAGCTGGTAAAGAATCTGTCTGCAATTCTAACAGGATCATCAATGGAATCCAGAGCTATGGAGCAAGTGTGTAGTAGTTCAACCTCACTTCTCCAACATTATTTTTTTTTCTCTTGGAACAATCTTCTCAAAAAGTTTGACTGAATATTGCCCAGTGGGGTAAACTTCCATGAATACAAGAGCTTCTTCTTATTTTAAACTGACCCAGTTTATGCTCATATTAAGAAAAAGTAGGGCTTGACAGAAGGGCAAATTTTGACCTGTAACAAATGAACTCCAAGATGTGGCTCTCAGCCCTGGCGAGCTTTTCTGTAAAGGTGGAGTCTTTTTGTGCAGGAGTCTCAACTTTCTGGCATCATTAATGCCTTAGTCCACTGTAATACCAGTCTTTCAACATCTTACATGCATTTTCTGTTTTTTGACTATTTTTGACTATTATTATGAAACATCATCAATAATACTTATGATGGTGAAAGATTATAATCATTCTAAATGTTCACTAAGCAGACTATTATAAAGTTGTTATAAAGAGGTATATATTATATATATAATATATATATAATATACAATCTTTTCAGATAATTTTACTGATATACCATAATACAAATTACACAAAAATATTACACCATTTTAATTTTGAAAGCCTATTCATAATATTAAAGGCTGGAAAAATTTATATCATCACTGGTTATCTTCAGGAAGTAAGATGATGGAAGATATTAATTTGCTTTTTCATTATCTCATCTTGCAGTTTGCACTTTTTAAAATATCTATGACTTTTATAAAATGAAACTATAAGAAATAATTGCAAAACTTTTAAAAATCTTTATTCTTTTTTTTAAGTGCCAACTTGCACCCCACAAGCTTTTATTCATTTGTTTTGCAGCCTGGTGTTACTGATATATTAATGACAATTTAACATTATAGTAATAGGTTTAAAAAGTATAAATATGAGGGGAAGGAGAAAAAGAGAAGTGGTAGGAAAGGCAATTACAGTTATATATTACAATTCCTAGTATAAGTACAAATGCCTCACTTATAGCAAAGTCAAATATTTTCAAATTTTCAGCTAAATGGAAAATCTGAATAGCATTTTCAAAAGCCTAAAAATATAGAAAAAGTATATTTTGTGTTATGTTTTAAAGCTTCCCTGGTAGCTCAGACAGTAAAGAATCTGGCTGCAATGCAGGAGACACAGGTTCGATCCCTGGGTCAGGAAGATCACTGGAGAAGGGAATGGCAACCTACTCCAGTATTCTTGCCTGGAGAATTCCATGGACAGAGGAACCTAGTAGTTCCTAACACTCAAAATACTCAAAATGTTTTCACTTTCTTTCACTGCTTTTGTAAATTTGGTATTATGCCAAGAGGAACATCTTCCAGCTGAACAAATAGAATTCTTCCTTGTTCACTGAAACATTGAAATGTATTAATACACTGAAAATTATTTGAAAATAATTTACAGTTTTGGCCCAAACATTAAATAAGATATTTTTTGAACACTTGCCAGTTTTTCTCTACCTGGTTAATTGCTTTTTGAAAGATCTACAACTTCATTACTGGTTTCTCATTGCTTTCAGATCACATAAATCAGAGGGTGATTAATTCGATTTTTGAATTTTTTCACATGTACGTAAAGAAACTAAGCTATGGGTGGGGTTATTATTATTCTTGCACTCCACATCATTTGGGAACCAGAGATCACTTAAATCTGCAATCAACTAGGATCTTCTGTTTCAACCTTCAGCCTCAAAATGGCCCTTTTTTGTGATATATAATCACTCACGTGGTTTGAGATACAGGTTTAGCTAAATGAAAATATGAAAAGTTTGCCAAAAGTACATCTGGAAATCATGTTAATGGCATGGGTTTCTATGTACAGAATCTTATAGGAGATGTGTATTTTGAAATAAAAAAGCAGACCTTCAATCTACTGCTATTTCATTTAAGAGTTAATTCTAAATTTTCTGTATTCAGTAACAGTTTAGCATCAGCCATAAACTTGAGGAAGGCAAATGCTGCCGTTGTACTTGCAAGCTGATTACAGTGATGGCTCTTAGATTCCAGTTCTTGGTACCATCCAGCTAAGAAAGAGCCAAACACAGACCGTCAGTTTATGGAAATTGTGTACATAACAGACTGAGGTTTCTTGGTATGTTCCAACTGAAGCCAGCTGAAATGCTTCCATTCCTCCCTTGAGTGTAATGAGAGAATGCTTTTTGGGCTTTGAGACTGTAAATGCAAACCTCTTCAGTTGTATCTTTAAAAACAACTATCAAATAACTCTTTGGTATGCTACATTTTTTTCTTCTACTCAGAACTTGTCCTTTTCTTATAACTTCTTTATTTAATTTGGCTTTCAGTTTAATATATGTCTTCTCAGCTGGTACCAATTTGACTTCTGGGTTCTCCAGAACAGTTTGTGCTTCAGTAAGCCAGCTGGTCATAAGAAATCTGACTTTGACAATTTACTGACACAACCAGCTGCTGCCTTTCTCATTCCAAACACACAGGCTCTCTCTCCCTCATGTGGGTATTTACATATTGACACACTTTTTTTTTTTTTTTTTCCCTTCTGGAAGGCATTCTATTCCAATGAATGAAAGAGAAAATCTACCTAGCGGTCTCCATCAGTTATGATCCAAAATTTAAACTCTATTCTGGTTGTCGAAAAAAAAAAAAAAAAAGCATTAAACGAAGAGTTGTGAGGGAAATGGAATAAAAGCAATGATGTTTCTCTGCCATGTAAACTTTATGTTCATCCTCCCATGCCACCTTGACTGCTGTCAGAAAGAAAGAAGTTTCATCCCTCCAAAGGCTTTTCTAACTCGATCACCTCTATTGGATGTACTCTCTTGCCTTAACTTTCTCTGTCAGTTATAACTTCCCTGGTAATGTTAGCATCTAGATATTCTTAAGTCTTCCCCATTAAAAAGAACACTTTTCCGTGATACCACACCTCTATCTAAATAATACATCTCTCCCCACTTAATCACCATTCAGTTTTATAAAGAGTCGCTTATACTGACTCCACTGAATAATCTCAGATCACTTCTTAATCTTCAGTCAGGTTAGAAATCTCTCAGGTGCAAATAACAGAAAAAGAAAAGTTCCTCAAGCAGTAAGTGTTTTTATTTTCTCATATAAAATAAATCCAAAGTTGGGTGATTCCAGAATTTGTAAATTCAATAGTTTAGAAATATCAGGGCTCTGGTTCTACTTCTTAGTGATTTTACTTGCTTTTGCCTAATGGTCAAAAGAATCTGTCTGCAGTTCCAAGCATCAGGTCCCTATAAATCAATGTTCAGACAGAAAAGAAACTGCAAGCCTTATCCATAGGAATTTATTTTTATTAAAGAAGGGAATCTTTCCCAGGAGGTCTCAGGAAATTTAGTATTACATATAACTGATAAGAACTTGGTTACATATTCTACCCTAAATCAATCATCTTAAAGGAGAATAAGATAATATGAGTCTTTCCAAAAACTAGTGGTTTACTTGATATTTTCACTTAAATAGTGAAAAAGTTCTTTATAGCTTAACATAGGTTAAAAGAAAGCTCATCTTGTGCTTTGAGCTCTCTCTCTGTTTCCTGTCTCAATGAATGGCACCTGCATATATTTAATTCCAGAGGTTAAAAATTTGTACTTCATCACCAACACTCAATTGGACACAAAATTGTGAAGATTCTATGTTCTTAATATTTCATTTCATCCACTTTTTCCCATACTAATGTCATTAATTTTGCTTGGCTAAGTATCATACTTTGTTGAATTATTACCCCTTGCTTAACTGATATCTTGATTATCATCTTGCCCCTTCTTGGACATTCTCCTCAACCTCAGAGAAATCTTTCAAAAGCCAAAGTATACCATGTATAACCACCTGCAAGAGTCATTCAATGGGGAGGGGGGATCGGGACGGGGAATACATGTAAATCCATGGCTGATTCATGTCAATGTATGACAAAAACCACTACAATATTGTAAAGTAATTAGCCTCCAACTAATAAAAATAAATGGGGAAAAAGAAAAAAAAAAAAAAGAGTTATTCAATGGATACTGGCTGCCTTATAATTAAGTGCAAAACTTAGCAAGTACATGAAGCTCTTTAGAAATTGGACACTTCCAGATCTCCCACTTCATCATTCTTCTAATGTGTCTCCAGTCATGTTAAGTTATTTGAAATCCTCCAATGCTCATACCTTTTCTCAACTTTGGGACTTCACAAATTGCAGCTTCTTTTTAGAGAATGATTTCCCAGATGCCAATGCTAACCCCAGCCCCATGAGACCTACTTAATTCCATCAAGACTCCACTTAGAAGACTCTCTAAGTCCTTCCAAATTTTCACCTTAGTTTAGGTGCCTATTCTATGTGTCTTCACCATCATAACACTTCACATTTTGTATTGTCATTATCTACTTATTATTTCTGCTTATTGTCTAGAAGCTTCTTGAGGCAAGGGCTTTGAATCCTACCAAGACAGTGTCCAGAATGCAAAGGGTACTCAATAAAAGTTTTGAATATACTGTTTGTATATGCCAATTCTTTAACACAAAATTTAAATGTAGTTCAATAAAGAAATTTTTTCATGTTTATTGAGTTTTACAAGACAGCTCATAATAAACAAAACTTTAATTGCATCTTTGTATGCCCACTTAGGCACTAAGTTATGTCCAGCTCTGTGGGCCCGTGGACTGTAGTATGCCAGGCTCCTCTGTCCATGGGATTTTCCGGCAAGAATACTGGAAGGGGTTGCCATTTCCTTCTCCAGGGGATCTTCCCAACCAGGGATTGAACCTGAGTCTCCTGCATTAGCAGGCAGATTCTTTACCACTAAGCCACCAAAGAATACCATTTTTGTATACTATATTGGAAATAATCAAATTGATTCTTTCAGGAAAATATGGAATATATTTACAACAGAGCTATACTTTAATAACTTATATTGGACTATTTTCTACATATTCCATTCTGAAATTAAATTCAAATGACTAAAATTAATATTTCTGGCTTTGTTTCACTTTAATTTTGTATTCCTTTTATAATTACTTCCATTTTTTGATTCAGTGATTCAGCCCTGCTCTTATCAAGTATCTTCAGCAAAATTTTGTAATTCTACTTAGCATAGTTATTTAGGCCTGGGCCCAAACTGGGGACTCTATAAATAATTAGGTAGACTGGAGAAGTGGTACAAGGAGAGTCAGTGTAAAAAGAGCTCTACAAAGACAAACAGCTAACACTCTACATCATGGTAAATTTTTTCCAGCAAAAATCAGAATTTTAAGGACCTGTATTACACACAAATTTATTATTTTAAGTGGACATTGTACAAAAAAAATATTTTGATTAGACATGATCTAAATATGATTCTGTTTTGATGGTTGCAGGATGAGATTTTCATTAACTAATGCATACATAGATAAAATCAACAAACATAAATCAGTAGCCTACTGTGATCTAAGCATCATGTTAAACATAAATGATGCAAAGTGTCTCAATGGCAAAGAATCCACTTGCAGTGTGGAGATGCAAGAGACATGGGTTTGATATCTGGGTTGGGAAAATCTCCTGGAAGCATGGCATGGTAACCCACTCCAATGTTTTTGCCTAGAGAATCTCATGGACTGAGCATCCTGGGAGGTTACACTCCACAGAGTCTCAAAGAGTTGGATACGACTGAGGCAACTGAGTACACAATGATGCAAAGCTGGGAAACAAATAAATATCAACAAATATTTGCTATACAATAAAATAGTGATACTAGCTCAGATCATATGTTCCCATCAATGTATATAAAAAATTTAGCTTCATTAATTATATAATTATGGATCTGTTATTTTTTAACTGTATTTACCGACTGAGTGACTGAACTGAACTGACTGACCATCAGAATTATCTCTTGGAATAATCAATACATTAATAATTAACAATTTTTACTGATAATGCATTATTCTTATTAATAACACATTAATAATTAATAAACCTACAAGTTTAATATTCACTATGCAAATTTTTATACTTTAATTTTCTAACTTTCTTATCTGGAGCTTTGAACTATCTATATTAATAATATTTGTTGCCATATCAAGTATCAACTGTGTATCAGGCACTGTGCTTGATACTTCAACTTGTATAGTCTAAGTTAATCCTTAAAGTCATTCTGGAAGAAAATTGTCATCCTTATTTTACATATAAGAAATCAAGGATCTATATGTTCTTAACAGCCAAGGACACTTCAAATTTCTGGTATCAGAAGACTCAAATGAAAATGAATAAAACTAAAAGCTTCCTCAGATCACCTCTGTCTCTGACTTTATTGAGAAGTATGGTGCTGCCTTAGCTCTGGAATTTAGATCTTTCGTTTTGTAGCTCAAGGGTCATTTGAAAGCCTGGTAGACAAAACCCCATATAATCTTCTCTTTTTTGCCTCAGCTCTGCAGAAGCAATTGTCCCTTGTGAGGCAGGAAGTACAGAACATGAGGTTGTTGATTATTACCTGCCACCTTGCCTCTGATTTTTAGTTTGGGCAGGATTTCCATCATGCAAGTCTTCAGATTTCTAGTTTCTCAAGCATGTAGATAGCAAAATTGGCAAAATTAGCTTTTGTAGAAAAATTTTATTTTCTTCTTTCTCTGGTTCCAGATAGGCCAGCTTTAGCTGTCTTTTCAGTTTTTTATAGGTCCTTACCAAGTGCAAAATGTAATCAGCATACTCTAGCATACTAAATTTTCCTACCAAGTCTCTTATTCTGCAGCCTTAATAGGCTCATTGTCTAAATTTCATGATCCAGCAGGCAACATTCTAATTAATTCTTTCACTCAGTTCAGTTCAGTTCAGTCACTCAGTCATAAAAAACTCTTTGTGACCCCATGGACTGCCGCATGCCAGGCTTCCCTGTCCATTACAAACTCCCAGAACTTGCTCAAACTCAAGTCCATCAAACTGGTGATTGATGCCATCCAAACACCTCATCCTCTGTCGGCCCCTTCTCCTCCCGCTTTCAATCTTTCCCAGCATCAGGGTCTTTTCCATTGAGTCAACTCTTCGCATCAGGTGGCCAAAGTATTGGAGCTTCAGCTTCAGCATCAGTCTTTCCAATGAATATTCAGGACTGATTTACTTTAGGATGGACTAGTTGGATCTCCTTGAAGTCCAAAGGCTTCTCAAGAGTCTTCTCCAACACCACAATTCAAAAGCATCAATTCTTCTGCGCTCAGCTTTCTTTCTAGTCCAACTCTCACATCCATACATGACTAATGGAAAAACCATAGCTTTGACTAGATGGACCTTTATCAACAAAGTGATGTCTCTGCTTTTTAATATACAGTCTAGGTTGGTCATAGCTGTCCTTCCCAGGAGTAAGCATCTTTTAATTTCATGGCTGCAGTCACCATTGCAGTGATTTTGGAGTACACTGTTTCCCCATTTATTTCCCATGAAGTGATGGGACCAGATGCCATGATCTTAGTTGTCTGAATGTTTCGCTTTAAGCCAACTTCTTCATTCTCCATTTTCACTTTCATTGAGAGGGTCTTTAGTCCTTCACTTTCTGTTATAAGGGTGGTGTCATCTGCATATCTGAGGCTATTGATATTTCTGCTATTTTGATTCCAGCTTGTGTTTCGTCCAGCCGGGTATTTCTCATGATGTACTCAGCATATAAGTTAAATAAACAGGGTGACAATATACAGGTTTGATGTATTCCTTTCCCAATTTGGAACCAGTCTGTTGTTCCATGTCCAGTTCTAACTGTTGCTTCTTGACCTGCAGACTTCTAACGAGGCAGGTCAGGTAGTCTGGTATTCCCACCTCATTAAGAATTTTCCACAGTTGGTTGTGATCCACACAGTCAAAGGCTTTGGCATAGTCAATAAAGCAGAAGTAGATGCTTTTCTGGAACTTTCTTGCTTTTTCAACAATCCAACAGATGTTGCCACCAGGGATAAAAAATGCTGGGTTGCTAGACTTAGATACAGGGCACCTCACTACTGTACACACTATTTCTATTTACCCAATTTCAAGCTCTGAGAAACTTTTACTTCTAATGTTATCACATTCTGGTATCAAAATCTGAGTCAGTGAAAATTGTCTAGTGCAAGTATGAAATACAAGTGTAAATACTAGTCCCAAATGGCTTAAGCAAAAACAGGAATGCATTTGTTTATGTAACTGAGAATTCTAAAAATAGTCTTACCACTGGCACAACAGTGTCATCAGGACTGACTTTCACACCTTTTCTCAGCAGTGCTTTCTCTGAGTTGACTTTAGTTTCAGGCTATCAGTGATAAGGAGGTAGCAGCAGCAGCACCAAGCCCAGGATCTCTCAAGTAAAGCCTGGTGATAGGACACTACCTCTCCTCTAGCAATTCCCAGAGAAGCCTCACTGCTTTTTATTTGCCTTGATCATGCCTCATGCCCATGCCTGAGCCAAACTTTGAGGTTTGCAGCTATGTGATGCACCCATTAACATTGGACAAGTTCACTTTTCTAATTTTGCCTCAAGAATGGAGCCCACACTGTTCATAGTGGCTATACTAGTTTGCATTCTCACCAACAGTGTAACTTTTTCTCTGAACCCTCCTCAGCATTTATTGTATGTAGATTTTTGATAGTAGCCATTCTGACCAGCATGAGATGGTACCTCATTGTGGTTTTGATTTTCATTCCTCTGATAATGAGTGATATTGAGCATCTTTTCATGTGTTTGTTAGCCATCTGTATGTCTTCTTTGGAGAAAAGTCTGTTTAGTTCTTTGGCCCATTTTTTATTGGGTCATTTATTTTTTTTGAATTGAACTGCAGGGGTTGCTTGTTTATTTTTGAGATTAATTCTTTGTCAGTTGCTTCATTTGCTATTATTTTCTCCCATTCTGAAGGCTGTCTTTTCACCTTGCTTACAGTTTCCTTCGTTGTGAAAAAGCTTTTAAGTTTAATTAGGTCCCATTTGTTTATTTTTGCTTTTATTTCCATTACTCTGGAAGGTGGGTCATAGAGGATCCTGCTATGACTTACATCAGAGAGTGTTTTGCCTATGTCTTCCTCTAGGAGTTTTATAGTTTCTGGTCTTACGCTTAGATCTTTAACCCATTTTGAGTTTATTTTTGTGTGTGGTGTTAGAAAGTGCTCTAGTTTCATTCTTTTACAAATGGTTGACCAGTTTTCCCAGCACCACTTGTTAAAGAGGTTGTCTTTTTTCCATTGTATATCCTTTCCTCCTTTGTCGAAGATAAGGTGTCCATAGGTGCGTGGATTTATCTCCGGGCTTTCTATTTTGTTCTATTTGATCTATGTTTCTGTCTTTGTGCCAGTACCATACTGTCTTGATGACTGTAGGCTTTGTAGTATAGCCTGAAGTAAGGCAGGTTGATTCCTCTAGCTCCATTCTTCTTTCTTAAGATTGCTTTGGCTATTCGAGGTTTTTTGTATTTCCATACAAATTGTGAAATTATTTGTTCTAGTCTTCTAAAAATACCGTTGGTAGCGTGATAGGGATTGCATTGAATCTATAGATTGCTTTGGATAGTATACACATTTTCACTATACTGATTTTTCCAATCCATGAACATGGTATATTTCTCCATCTATTTGTGTCATCTTTAATTTCTTTCATCAGTGTTTTAAAGTTTTCTATCTATAGGTCTTTTGTTTCTTTAGGTAGATGTATTCCCAAGTATTTTATTCTTTTAGTCACAATGGTGAATGGAACTGTTTCCTTAATTTCTTTTTCTGTTTTCTCATTGTTAGTGTATAGGAATGCAAGGGATTTCTGTGTGTTAATTCTATATCCTGCAACTTTACTATATTCGTTGATTAGCTCTAGTAATTTTCTGGTGGAGTCTTTAGGATTTTCTATGTAGAGGATCATGTGATCTGCAAACAGTGAGAGTTTTTCTTCTTCTTTTCCAATCCGGATTCCTTTTATTTTTTAAATTTTTTTCTTCTCTGATTGCTGTGACTAAAACTTTGAAAACTATGTTGAACAGTAGTGGTGAGAGTGAGCATCCTTGTCTTGTTCCTGACTTTAGGGGAAATGCTTTCAATTTTTCACCATGGAGGATAATATTTGCTGTGGTTTTATCATATATGGCTTTTATTATGCTGAGATATGTTCCTTCTATGCCTGCTTTCTGGAGGGTTTTGATCATAAATGGATGCTGAATTTTGTCAAAGGTTTTCTCTGCATCTATTGAAATAATCATATTGCTTTTATCTCTCAATTTGTTAATGTGGTGTATCACATTGATTGATGTGTGAATATTGAAGAATCCTTGCATCCCTGGGATAAAGTCCACTTGGTCATGATGTATGACCTTTTTAATATGTTGTTGGATTTTGTTTGCTAGAATTTTGCATCTATGTTCATCAGTGATATTAGCCTGTAGTTTTCTTTTGTGTGTGTGTGGCATCTTTGTCTGGTTTTGGTATTAGGGTGATGGTGGCCTCATAGAATGAGTTTGGAAGTTTATCTTCCTCTGCAATTTTCTGGAAGAGTTTGAGTAGGAAGATGGTAGTTCTTCTCTAAATTTTTTGTAGAATTCAGCTGTGAAGCCATCAGGTCCTGGGCTTTTGTTTGTTGGAAGATTTCTGATTACAGTTTTGATTTCTGTGCCTGTGTTGGGTTTGTTAAGATTTTCTATTTCTTCCTGGTTCAGTTTTGGAAAGTTATACTTTTCTAAGAATTTGTCCATTTCTTCCAAGTTGTCCATTTTATTGGCATATAGTTGCTGACAGTAGTCTCTTATGATCCTTTGTATTTCTGTATTGTCTGTTGTGACTTTTCTGTACGACCCAGGAATCCCACTGCTGGGCATACACACCAAGGAAACCAGAATTGAAAGAAACATGTGTACCCCAATGTTCATCACAGCACTATTTACAATACCTGGGACATGGAAGCAACCTAGATGTCCATCGGCAGACAAATGGATAAGAAAACTGTGGTGCATATACACAATGGAATAATACTCAGTTATTAAAAAGAATGCATTTGAATTGGTTCTAATGAGATGGATGAAACGAGCCTATTATATAGAGCAAAGGAAGTAAGAAAGAAAAACACCAATAAAGTATATTAATGCATATATATGGAATTTAGAAAGATGGTAACAATGACCCTATAGGCGAGACAGCAAAAGAGACACAGATGTAAAGAACAGACTTTTGGACTCTGTGGGAGAAGGTGAAGGTGAGATGATTTGAAAGAATAGCTTTGAAAGATGTATATTATCATATGTGAAATAGATTACCAATCCAGGTTCGATTCATGAGACAGGGTGCTTAGGGCTGGTGCACTGGGATGACCATGAGGGATCGGATGGGGAGGGAGGTTCAAGATGGAGAACACATGTACACCCATGGTTGATTCATGTGAATGTATGACAAAAACCACCACAATATTGTAAAGTAATTAGCCTCCAATTAAAATAAATAAATAAATAAGAAATTAAAAAATAATAAAATGAAAAGAATGGAGCCCAATCCAAACATGTCTGAAGGGAGTGGAGAAGAGATAAAGGGCCAAAATAATATTATGAGCTTTGACAGAAAAACGGAGGAGATGAACAATTAACAATCCAATTAACAAAGGGCCACCACACTAGACCAAATAGCTAACATATGACAGGAATATTTGAACCTGCCTGAATTTCTAAATATACACCATACTGTACCCTAAATCCAATAATGAGAGCTTTTATAACAAAATCGATTATTTAGTTTTTATATTTTTAATATCTTATAGACTTTTTCTGCTCCATAAAAAGTCTTAAAACCTGCTTTAAATGCATTATGCTATTTTTTAATTGAAGGGTAATTGCTTTATAATGTTGTGTTGTTTCTGCAATGTGAATTAGCCATAAATGTACATATATCCTCTCTCTCTTAAGCCTCCCTCCAACTACCACCCCCATTCTACCCATCTAGGTTGTCACAGAGCACCAGGTTGAGCTCTCTGCACTAAACATCCATTTCCCACTAGGTATCTATTTTACACATAGTAATGTATACATTTCAATGCAATCCATCCCATCCTCTCTTTCCCCTGCTGTGTCCACAAGTCTGCTCTCTATCTCAGTGTCTCTATTCCTGCCCTGCTGATAAGTTCATCAGTACATTTTCTTATATATATATTAATATGTATCAGAGTAATATATATATCATATATATGTATTAATATATGATGGTTATTGTTCTCTTTCTGACTTACTTCACTCTATATAAGAGATTATATCCTATCTAAAAGAGACCCACTTCAGACCTAGGGACACAGGCAGACTGAAAGTGAGGGGATGGAAAAAGATATTCCATGCAAATTGAAATCAAAAGAAAACTGGAGTAACAATACTCATATCAGACAAAATAGACTTTAAAATAATAGCTATTGTAAACGATAAGGAAGGATACTACATAATGATCGATGGATCAATCCAAGAAGAATAAAACAATTATAAATATTTATGCATCAAACATAGGAGCCCCTCAATACATAGGTATTATGTTATTTTTGTATGTAATTTTTATAACTGGAATTTTGTGTGATAAATAGCAGCAATAACAGTAGCAATAAAATTTTCAGCTCCTGTGATTGTCAAATTTAAGAAAGAGGACCCTCTTATCTGTTTCCATGTCTTCCTGAAAAGGGGATAATTGACAGAGTGCAAGTGAATGTTATGCTCTCAAAATTTTAAAGTAATAACATGTATCAAAGTAGAAAAATATCTTGAACTTGGCATAAAGTTTACTTGGTTGGACCAAAGAGGTGGATAATAAAAAGGAAGCAGTAAACTAATGGTAATAGTCATAAAAGAGTGGAAGCAATAGGACTCATATCACAGAATGATCACAGACAGGAAAATTGTCCAAATATGCACTTGCATACATTCTAGAAAACCTGAGCCTAAGGCCTATACTGAAATTTAGTGGCATAATAATAATGAGGATTTTTTTCCCAAGTAGGAATAGAAATGAGGTAGACAAAGTGAAAATTTAGTGATTGCTTAAGTTTAATTAATTCAGTGATTATCAAATGTAGGGCCGGAGGCATTTAAGAAGATTAGGGTGGGTCGCTGGGCATTATTTTGGTTTAAAAAGTACTTGCAGTATGCCTAACTTCATAAACATGCCCAGCAATCCCTTAGGACAAAAAAGTCTTTAATTGGCATTGTTTCTCTATTAGGAAGGCATAACATCTTAAACTAAGCCTGAAATGATTTTTGACACCTTAGTTGCTAATATGGAAAGTCTGAGAAAAGTTCAAAGTTCTAAAAGTTGGTAAAGCCTTCTGAAATCTGTTTCAGTTCTATCAAAATCTCCTTATTCATGGGGCACAAGAATTAACTAAATATATTATATTTCTACCCAGAGAGACATTTTCTAACTCCCTAAGCAGAAGAACTAGTATTTGTATAATGTACAATTTTCATGGAATCTTCAAGATTCTCAAAATGGCAAATAGTGTCTTTTATTGTATTGAAATTTTCTGATTTTTTATATTATTTCTACTTTAATCAAAGCATTTTGTATTTATATTCTAATCATATTAGCTTTTATGAAAGAAATAGAATTTTCTAAGATTAATTTTAAAACTGACTTTATAATTTGCTCTTTGCATCTGATAAACAAGATATTTCTCCTTAATGTAGTTAAATAATTTAAAATTATCTTTAGTAAACAATATTTTATAAGGATAATCATAAACTGCTTTAAAACAGGTTGCATTGTTCTCTGGCTTTGTATCAATCACTAGATTGTACATCCAACACCTAGAATAGAGCTGTAGACACAGTGAGTGTTAAGTTAACTTTTGTTAGATGATTTAGTGACCTACACAAATGGAAAAACTGCATTAGTAATACATGCCTCCAGATTTTGCCTTTATTGACTGAATTAAACCTAGGACATATATGTAATATTGATAATATAGTTACATTGTATTGCTACATATAATACAATAATATGTGCACCAAAGTAATATATTTATAAGTTGAACTTATTCAACAAATACCCGTTGAGTTTCTGTCATATGCAGATAATATGCAGAGAGCTGAGAATACATTAGTAAGCAAAGCAAAGCTTGTGCACTAAGGATGTGATAGGATAAGAGACAAGCAATCTGTTAACAGTTTGTTAAATGTTTGACTTTAAAAATTGTTTGTATAATTTCCTGTTAAATTTGGGCTTTTTAAGAAGAGACACTTGCTATATATTTCTGTCATTTTCCTCAATGGCTCAACTTAAAGTAGACTTCTATTTGTCTGAATTAGTAATCTTATGTATAGAATATTTTTCCTAACCTAAAAATATTCCAATATATTCATTATAATAATAATATTGTGGTATTGTTTTACCTGAAGAATAGTTTGCATGATCATAATAATCACTCCTTCATGTAAGTAAGGAATATTAGAATTCTTGTATACATTAAAGTTACTTTTACTGTACATATTTTAGTACTGCTATTGGTACTTCAAGATACATTTATGACTTTTTGAGAGTGGATAAAATTCTGCAATCTATATATTATAATTTTTCACAAATTAATATGGAAACTAGTATAGAGCAGAATATTGTTTTATATGTTGCTACAACTAATCCAAGAAACTTGAAGTAAATGCAATTGTTTAAAATTCTGTTTGACTTACCAGACTGATTTCTTTAATCTTGCACAATCATTTCTTTGCAGTTTTACATTCATTTTCTACATTTACTTGCTTATCACCTTTATTTACTCTCGAAGGAAAACACAGGCAGAACACTCTTTGAAATAAATGGCAGCAAGATGTCTCTCAATCCATTTCCTAAAGTAATGAAAATAAAAGTAAAAATAAGCAAATAGCACCTAATTAAACATATAAACTTGCACAGCAAAGGAAACCATAGACAAAACAAAGAGTCAGTCCTCAGAACAGGAGAAAATATTTGCAAAACTAAGCAACTGACAAGGGATTAATCTCTAAAATATACAAATATGCATATACATGCATATATATACATGCAGCTTGATATAAAAAAATAAAATTAAAAAAATGGGCAGAAGATCAAAATAGACATTTCTCCAAAGAAGACAGATGGCTAAAAAGCACATGAAAAGATTGCTCAACATTGCTAATTATTAGAGAAATAATAATGCAAATCAAAACTGCAATAACGTATCACCTCACACCAATCAGAATGACAATTAAAGAATCTACAAACAATAAATGCTGATGAGGGTGTGGAGAAAAAGGAACCATCGTACACTGTTAGTGGGAACGTAAACTAGTACAGGTACTATGGAGAACAGCATGGAGGTTCCTTAAAAAACTAAAAATAGAGCTACTAGCAATTCCATTTCTGGTCATGTATCTGAAGAAAACCCTAATTCAAAAAGATAAATGCATCACATGCTCATTGCAGCACTATTCACAATAACTATGACAGATAAGCAACCTAAATGTCTGCTGACAAATGGATAAAGGAGATGTGGTACAAATATACAAAGGAATACTATTCAGAAAAAAGAATGAAGTAATGCCATTTAAATCAACACAGATGGACCTGGAGATTATCATACTAAAGTGAAGTAAGTCAGACAGAGGAGGAAAAATATCATATGATATCACTTATATGTGGAATCTTAAAAAAAAAAGAGGGGGGTACAAATAGACTTATCTACAAAACAGAAATAGAGTTACAAATGTAGAAAACAAATTTATGGTTACCAGGGAATGGATAAAACAGAAGATTGGGATCGACATATACACACTACTATCTATCAAATATATGACTAATAAGGACGTACTGCATAGCACAAGAAACACTACTCAATACTCTAATGGCCTATACGAGAAAAGAATCTAAAAAAGAGTGAATATATGTATATGTGTAACTGATTCACTTTGTTGTGCACCTGAAATTAATACAACATTTTAAATCAACTATATACTCCAATAAATTTTTAAAAAAGCAACAAAAAAGAAAAAACTAACCTTTTAAAACATGAAATATAAATAAAAGCAATGATTTTTAATTTTCAAGAAGTTCTGAAAAAGAATAAAAATGGAGTCAGTCACATCTTGAAAAGTTACTGTTCCACATCTTTTATTTGGACACAGTCTGCACCACAGACAGAAAAAGAAGGAAAAAAAGTCACACTCTTTTTTTTCCCTCTAAGATATATTGCTATATCCTCAGGGAGGAGACAAGTCCAACACTGAGAAGTTGATGTCTTAGAACCCACTGTCCTGACCCAACTTTCTTTTCTCCTGGGAGTGTCATTGGTTGTGGGGAAAAGGACTAGCTATTTGGGACTTTCTACACATAAGCTGTTTATTCGTTCATTCTACAAATATTTGTTGAGTATCTTTTACATGCCCACATTCTAGCCAGAAATACAAAGATGAATAAGTCACAGTTCCTGCCATCAAGTAGCTCACAGTCTAACAGAAAAAAGTTATAAAACCATTATTTTTGAGTTGTTTCTTTGACTATTATCTACAACACTCTTTGAAGTAGAGCATTGCTCTAGGAACTGTCAAGACAGAGAGGCTCATCTATCTATTAGAACCAGGGGCATGGAAATGCTATGAAGAGAACAGTAAGAATTAGTAATGTACAAATAGACACATATACACAGACACAGCACCTCTAAGCCTACATTCAGTATGAGAGCAAATGCAGGAAACAAAAAATACACTGAGGAGTCAGAAGCTTATGCTCATGAAATTTTTTATTTAAAGCATCTGAATGATTTAGATCTATTCTATAAAATATGTGACTTATAGGAAATAAAATAAACCAGTATAATTAGTGATGAATAAATATTTATAATAAATTTTGAAGATGAATTAGAAAAAGTTTGGACCAGAGTTTCAGAAATATTTTAAAAGCAAAATATATGACTGAAATGTCTAAATAATTGATTCAAGGTTACTTTCCTTAAACCCACATTTCTAGTTCAGATCTCAGAATTATGGTGACTTTCACATCAGTGAATTATCCATATTTCTATTCTCTATTCACTTGAATTAGGCTTCAACAGGCAACTAGGGTAGGTGTTAGCTGGTAAATGCAGAAAGGGTGTTTGTCTGTGTATTTGTTTTGGGGAGAAGAGATTGAACACTTCTCAGAGAATCAACAAATCAACTTTTGGAAAAGGTCATAACTTTTTATAAAAGTTTCAGTAAAGATTTCTTTCTAAAATTCTGGCCAACAATATTCTTCAGTCAGGTATGCTGGACATGTGCTGTGAACACTGGGAAATAAACCAAGAAGAATAAATTATAACCTTAATTGTAAGCCAAAGTACACACCAGTGTAAAATATTGCTCTGTAATGTTTGGTTCATGTAAAGAAGGTGTACTCTTTCAACTCACTGGAAATATAGCTGAAGCACATTTTTAGCTCATTTTCTGATTAATTCCTATTTCCAGGTGAGGAATAACACAACTATCACTGTTTATATTAGTACCTGTTCTTTCTTGTCTCTCTTCCAAACAATTCTCTCCTACCTGTCTTTGATATCTCACACCCAGGTTCTTGACCTGAGGCCTCTCATTCTTCATCGTTAAATTCCTGGGTTGCTATTGAGTTAAGGTAGTCTGTTGTCTTAGGTTGGGTTCCCTAGAATGATACCCTGAGAGGATTCCAATGGGCAGAGGTTTAAATAGAGAAAAACAAAAACCCTCTAGAGGAATGAAAATGGAAGGAAGCCATGTAAAGGTACACTATCAAAAAAGTCCTATGGAAGATATATTTGACTCATATTTCAGGGAACCTCCAGAAACAGCATAAATCAATTCCATCTTAGAGCCATCCTTACTAGGGATGGAGAATAAAGACCTACTACTTGCCAGTCCTTTTAAGGGCTGTTCCCAAGGGGTGGTAATTCCCAGGCAATTGTGGTTTTCCTGCAGCACAGGCTGAGCTGGTTCTGAGAATATGAGGAGAGTCATCTAAAGCAGAGATACTGATGCTGGCTGCTGGGAGGGAAAGCCCACCTGGGAGCCTGTGCACATAAAAGTAGAAAAAGAACTCAAGGGGGCATGGGGTGAGTGTTGACAGTATCTATATCATACAGCTAATCACTGTAAAGTATTAAATATGCATTGGACAAAGCATAAAAATATGCTTTGGACTCTCAGAAAATCAAGACCTGTTCAAGCATTTGTCACTTAATTAAGTAACGTTGGACATTGTATTTATATTCCCAGTTGTATTAGAACCCTTCTGATTAAGACAGAAAGCCATCATGAACCAGCTAAGCCCCCAAACAGGTAGTTTATCAGTTCCTATAATTAAACCACTGTATTAGTTGAGGATAGAATTTTGCCTTATGAATCAGAAGAACCAGTACTCAGATATTAATCAGTACTCTCTTAGCTCTACTTTTCTTTGTGTGCCAGATTTGCTTTCTTCCATACAGCTCAGTTCAGTTCCATTGGTCAGTCTGTCTGACTCTTTGCGACCCCATGGACTGCAGCATGCCAGGCTTCCCTGTCCATCACGAACTCCTGGAGCTTACTCAAACTCATGTCCATTGAGTCAGTGATGCCATCCAACCATCTCATCCTTTGTCAGCCCCTTCTCCTCCCACCTTCAATCCTTCCCAGCATCATGGTCTTTTCCAGTGAGTCAGCTCTTCGCATCAGGTGGCTAAAGTATTGGAGTTTCAGCTTCAACATCAGTCCCTCCAAAGAACACCCAGGACTGATCTCCTTTAGGATGGACTGGTTGGATCTCCTTGTAGTCCAAGGGACTCTCAAGAGTCTTCTCCAACACCACAGATCAAAAGTATCAATTCTTCGGTGCTCAGCTTTCTTTATAGTCCAACTCTCACATCCATACATGACTACTGGAAAAAAATGTATGTATTCTTCCATACAATAGGTGGCAAACTTCTGTTGATTCTTGACGACGCTCCTCACAATTTTACCCTCCTTTTCCCATGGTTCCATTAATAATTTAGGAAGGACTATAATTGGCCAGGCTTGATATATACTTGTTCTAGAATTACTGTATTAATAGCTG
The DNA here is from genome assembly GCF_963930625.1 of Muntiacus reevesi. Taxonomy (NCBI): domain Eukaryota; kingdom Metazoa; phylum Chordata; class Mammalia; order Artiodactyla; family Cervidae; genus Muntiacus; species Muntiacus reevesi. Next base: position 101,577,265 of record NC_089249.1, on the reverse strand, counting down.
GAGAACAAGGTATTATATTGGTCCAGTGTAGCACATGAAACTATCTTAGAGGGATCTTTGTGTCCAGTTAGATGAGATCATGTCATATTATGGCAGTTATGATTTGGACAGTATGTTACAGCAAAGAAGAATTTCCTAGAAGTAAAAGGTCAAGTCCAGAAAAAATAAGGTAAGCTGAACATAACATGGACTTTTATATGTCACATGGGCTTTAGTTTCTTCATTAATAAAATGTAGTTCAAAATATTTGTTACATTTGTTTCACAAAATTATTTCAAGTATTACTACATATGATAATATCAAAGTTTTGTTAGTGAGCATTAGAAGCCAGTCATATAGAATGTTGAATATTATCTGATACCTGTTCATCTAAAATATGTTTTTATATTATGAATAAGTACAAAAGGGAGGCAGGGCAACCTACTCCAGTATTCTTCCTAGGAGAATACTATGGACAGAGGAGTCTGGCAGGCTACAGTCTATAAGGTCGCACAAAGTTGGACACATCTGAAGTGACAGCACACACACACGCATGAGACGGTGAAGTATGAAGTAAGCAAGACCCTAGAATCTCCCATAGTAGATTTTGTTTATAAAACCCGGGTTTACTTTCCCTGACAAATTGAGAAGCATAAATCTTGGTAGCATCCAGCCTTCTTAAAAAGACAGGTGAATCTTTAATGTAGGAACAGGAGGGAGCAAATATTCTCATCATTATTTTTACAAAAAGTGCTAGGCATATTATCCTGGTGTGCAGAAAAATCATCAGCTCATCAACTAATAAGCAGGCATAGTGTATTTAAAATAATGTATAGCAAGCCATAGGAATAATTATTTACTTCTGAAAAAAAAAAAAAGAAGAGAAAGGAGAATGAAAGGAAGAGGGAGGGAAGACAGGAAAAGGGAAGACAAAAGAATAAAGAAAAGATAAATGTTTCAGACTTAATTCCTATACTTGTAAATTACTCAGACTGAAACTTCTCCAACATATCATCAGTCACAAAATTTTGCTCAATAACATTCATAGACTTTACTGAAAGTAAATAGTTGTCAGTCAATTCAGGGAGAAAGATGAATACACAATTCTAACCCAACCCAACATAAAGTTCTGCCTTTCAAACTGCCTTTTTTTAAAAAAATTTCCATGCCCCCTCCCTTTGCTCCAGATCTTATCATATCATGCTTATATTACAGTAATAAGTAGCCTTGCAATTTGTTTTTCTGCCTCCAGTGTTTCCTTCAACTAACACCCAGTCAGACTTATTTTTCTAAAATAACTTTGTACCATATTGGTTTTCTTAATAAAAAATACACTATAGCTCCAAAATTTCAATAGGATAATTTTTATTTACCAACAGAATTTTAGAACTGTGGGGAAGCTTACAGAGCTTGCACTGAATTCAACTCAGTTTCAGATAATCTTTACTCACAAATAATTAATAATCAGAAAAATAGCTTAAAGTAAAATTGTTGGATGCTAGATAGAAATTGGGAAGGTTAGTGATTTTAATGTTATAGCACTGAAAACAAAATTAAAATATTAGTAATCATAGAAACCTGAAAAATAAAATGAAATAAAGTTGGTGTATATAAGAAAAAAAATGTGAAATTGAAGACTGGAAGATCAGTTAGGAAGCTAAAGCAACTATCTAGACAAGAATTAATAATAACCCAAATTTGGATTGTGGCAGTGAAAATGGAAATAAAACTGCAGATGCAAAAGACATTATGGATGATAAATTCACAGAATTTGATTGAGCCAAGAGAAAGGGAATATGTAAAAACTATTTTGAGGTTATGGCTCTGGAGAATAGTGATACATACTACAACCAGAATAAAAAATTTAAAAGAGAAGTAAATATGTTGAAGTTTCCTGAGAAGGAATTATGCATGTTCCATCTTCAACACATTAACTATTCCTGAACTGGGAATCTGTTGTTCTGCTTTTGTTTGCCATTTACCTGGTAACAGCACATACATATTCTTTTGTCAAATACTACTCCTTCATTCTCAGCTGACTCCTCTTCCAGCCTCAGGATGGGCCTCCAGTCTTAAAAAGGAAAACATTGCACTTTCTTGCATCCAGTGATTAATTCAGAGGCACACATGACCCAGCTGGAAGAAAAATTACAAAACAAGATTTGCTATAATAGTTGGGAGAGAAACAAGTGTTTTTGGGGTTTCCACTTCTTGGAAAAAACACCTGTTTCCTCAGCAGTTAGCATGGTATGACTGGTGAGAAGGAAGGTAAGCCATAAATAGAGTGAGCTTGGCTCCTGATGACCTCCTTGAGCCCTTCTTCAACTCCTCTACATTTTCAGTGCTTGAGACAACAAATACTCTTTAGTCTTAAACAGGTTGGGGAGAGATGTTTGATGATTAAAAAAGCCATGAAAATTGTTCTACAAAAGCAATATATAAAAATGGAAGTCATTACCTTTAAAACAAATTATGGAGAGAAAGAGAAAGAGTGAAAGAAAGAAAGAGAGAGAGAAATAGAGAAAAATGGAAGGAAAGGAAAAAAAGGAAGAAAATAAGAGAATCTTGGAACTCTTATCTTTTATGGGAATAAAAATACATATTTGCTCTTTTTTTTAAAGGTGAACATCTGTTGAGTGTTTTTTTTTTTTTTTAATTTTTCTCATCTCTTTAAGTACATGTCATAGTTCTGTGGGCATGTGCATGTACTAAAGTATATCATTACATTTATTTTATATTGTAATCTCCCTCTGAATCCATAAGCAAGTCCTTCTTTGACATGTATCTTTCATAAACCCACACATTACTACTGGAAATGTAATAGTATATTCCATCTTTGGAGTTTTGGCATTTACAAAGACTGTCATGTCTTCATTTGTGCCCTGCCTTTTCCATTAGAATTCCAGAGAATGAAACCCCGGAATCAAGAGAAAGAAGATGAATGCTTGGTAACTGATATCCTCAGCACATATGGTATGCTTTATTCTATGATTTCTTTAAAAAATAAAACCAAACTCTACATTTGTTTTACTAAAATGACTGGTTCTTGTCCTTTCCAAAAACTGATCTGCTCTTTCATTTTCTATAAATTATTGGTATTCTTTTAATTAGTTAATTTTTCTTGTTTAAGTGTTTATTTGCCATCAAATATATTTATTTGATTTTTCAATTCATTTTTTTTCTCACACATCCACAACTGATCTTAAAGAAAATTGCTCAAATTGTCTCCAGACTTTAATCATTCCTCACCACTTTTACTCCCACTGTGGTCTGAGCTGTCACATCCTTCATATTTATCACTGAAGTCACCTCCTAACTGGTCATTTTGCCTCTTCCATCATTTCCTTATGGTCTATTCTCAATGTAGTAGCCAGAGTTATCCTTTTAAAACACATCAGATAAATTCACTTCTCTGCACAGTAAAAATCAAAGTCCTCAAGAGTGCTTACGAGGTTCTACTTTGACCTCACCTGCTCTCTACTCTCTCACTGACCACAGTTGCCACTTTGCTGTTGCTCAAACATATCAGATAACAACTAATCTTAGGATCTTTGTGCAAAGCTTCTCTTCCTGAAAAGTTCCCAGTCTCCCTCATTTTCTCCACACCTTTTCCCAGTTGTGATCTATTTAGTAAACTCTACTCTGATCATCAATTTAAAATGGCACCTCCAGATATTTTCAACCCATGTTTCCCTATATTTTATTTTTCCATTGCACTTGTCACCTGATCTACCTGTATTATGTTTATTGATGCTCTCTTCCTGCTCTAGCATAAGCTCCACAAGAGCAAGAACCCTTGTCTGTTTTTTTTTTCTTTGACTTATTCTAAGAACTTTGAACAGATGCTCAATAAATATTTTTGAATGAATTGGATGAATAGTGCATAATGCCTGTAGAAGCTAAACCATAGATCTGGAAGCAAATTATCTTGCCTCTCATTTAAATCAGAATTTTAAACACTTTAACAGCAATAGTACATTTTTTATAATATTATCATTCCATTTACACATGACAAAAGAAAATTCAGCAGAATCACATAATTGATAACTAATAAACCCAGAATTTGAGCCCATCTTAAGACCAGTGCCAGAGATTTCTAATACTCTACAATGTTTCTTTTATTGAGTACTTTTGAGCAAGTCATTTGCAGTCTATGAGATTCTTTTCGGTCATCAGTTACAAGGGATATCAATGTTTTCAATGCATTATTATGGTAAGAAGCAGAGATAATATTTGTATCATTTGCCTGACAAATAATTGTAATATTGAAAATATTTGTAATATTTTCCTGAGAAATAATGAAAAAGATTTTCTTGGCAAATAATAAGCAAATCAAATGAAAATAATATTTTAGTCCTTCTCACATGATAGTTGCAATAAGAGATATCTCAACCAAGTTCAATCCTTATGGGATATGTCTCTGCCCTTTTAAAAGACATGTGGGAATGCAGTAGATTGGGGAATCAATGTAAAGGACCAAGAAATTGGCTTACCTAATTTTAATTTAGAACTTAGGCTAGAAAGTATTTTTTTCCTCAAAGGCAGAACTAACCTCTCAGTCAGTTCAGTCAGTTCAGTCGCTCAGTCATGTCCAACTCTTTCGACCCCATGAATTGCAGCACACCAGGCCTTCCTGTCCATCACCAGCTCCTGGAGTTTACTTGAACTCATGTCCATTGAGTTGGTGATGCCATCCAGCCATCTCATCCTCTGTCGTCCCCTTCTCCTCCTGCTAATAACAAATGGTGTTTTTTGTTTTGTTTTGTTTTAGAGTGTTATCTAGCATATTTCCTTAGTCGTGAAGTCGGAGTCCCAGGGACACTGGGACAGTTGCAACCATTTAGAGAGCTCTGTTAAAATTCTGATTGATCAGAATTAAGAGTTAAAGACCTCAAATCTCCATTCCACTTTGTCATTTACCCAAACAGGTACCGCTAAGCACATCACCTTATCAGTTTCTATAAATGAGACCCATAGAGCTAATACTCACCTAGTGCTAGTGCTGTGCCAGACACTCTCCCTGTATGTTAGCTCCTCGGATCCTCCAAACAGCTCTCCAGTTTGGGACACTACTGAGAGGGGAGGTCACTAAAAATGATGACAAGGAAGAGCTGATTTCCAAAAGATGAAACAAGATGAAAGCACTCCCAAAAGAATAACAGCATTGACTCTGTGAGCTAATAAACATGCATTTAATACTTAGTGACAGGCACCTGCAGCCTTGTGCATTCCAAATATATAAGCAAGGTATGATTCCTCATAGAAAGGAGTTTACAGATTTTACAGTCTAGATGGAAAGACAAGGAGACATTTAATCATTATGTATAAACCAATTGTGACAAATATTATAAAAAAATAAATGTTTGGAAGCAAAGAGAAAGGGAAGGTTTATTTTTAGTGGGATAGATAATATTTTACAAAGTAGATAATACAAGAATATGAGGGATAATCAGGATTCTGAGTAGTAAAGACAAAATTACAGGTATGCCAAGCAGAGAAATAATCTGAGGGCACGATCTACAAAGGAGCTTCCCAGGTGGTGCTAGTGGTAAAGAACCTGACTGCCAATACAGAAGACTTAAGAAAGGCGGGTTTGATCCCTGAGTCAGGAAGATCCCCTGAAGGAGGGCATGGCAACCCACTCTAGTATTGTTGCCTGAAGAATTCCATGGACAGAGGAGCCTGACAGGCTACAGTCCAGAGGGTCATGAAGAGCCGGGTAGGACTGAAGTGATTTAGCACGCACAAGGTCTGTGGAAGAGCAATTGGCTGAAAAGCAGAAATGCATGCAGAGTACAAAGGATAAAAATGAGGAGTATGTACAAAAAGATAGAGTTTTAATATGGTGATCATTAAGTCCTGTTAAGTTACTGAGAAATCTGTTTAATGAGAAAAATAAATGAAGGGGAAAAAACTTTCCTAACTGTCCAGGCAATGAATCCTATTTTACGAATGTGTGTGTGTGTGTGTGTGTGTGTGTGTGTTCACGTGCATTATATGCAGAGTTAGCAGTCATTATACACTTGGAATCATCCCTGAGGGAAACCCAAGAACTTGCTGACATTTTCTCTCTTCTCTCTCTAAATTACTCTTTAAGGAAACACAACTAGACTCATTGATCCCACAGTAAAGCAAATTTATTCTTAAAGGACTAAAATAAATACCATGGTTTTAATCAGCTCTAAGAAAACATCCCAGGCTCTCTTCTCCTCCCCCTGCCTCAAGTGCATTTGAGGCAGTGCAAGGTCCTAGTTTGAGAGGATGGATGTCAGTGCAAGTAATTACAAGCTGCAACATAATTTCCTTAAAACGACACACATACTAGACAAATAGTTATTTGTGGTTATACAGTGGATAAAGTTACTACAAAAATAGTAGCACACCTTATAATAGTGCTGCATGCCATAATTTACCTTTGCTATATCTGAAGTGTCATATCTTGTTCCAGACCTAATACTTAGTAACTAACAATTTAAAGTACAAATCCCCAGCTTAAGAAGTAGAATAATTAGAAGAGGCAAGCCTCACTTTTTACATAAAAAATATAGTGAATCACACAAAATTCCTGAGGACTATATAGAAGAAATAAATAATTTTTAGTTATGAAAAATGTGGAGCAATTTTCAGATAACTTATATAAAACATACAGGAAACTCAATGCAGATATGCAGAAGGGTAGTAATGAACCATAAAATGACAACAGACTTCTCTGAAAGAAATGCCATAAGATAACTTTAATTTAATAAACCCATGTCATCTAGAAATAGAATTAAATTTACCAGTGTAAAAATTGCAGCCAAATTCATCACAAATTTCATCCACCACAAGGGAAGGTAATGAGAGAAAATGGCCAGTCCTTTCTGACTTATGCTTAGAGAAAAATAAGCATTGGGGCAATTGCCCTTCTGTTTTCTCACCATCCAAAATAAATTTCTCACTAAACAACAATAAGAGAACAAAAATAACAGTGGTAAAAGCTAGGTAAATAAGTGATCCTTATTACTTATAAGTAATAAGCAATATAAGTAATAAGTAATCCTTATTAGTTATATAAGTAATATAAGTATCAGTAATAAGCAATATAAGTAATATAATAATTATATAATTATTTATATATATAAATTTTATATATTTTATAAATTTATACATACACATTTGTAAATTTTATATATAAAATTTCTTTATATATAAAAATTTATATATTATATATTATATAATAAAGGTAATATAAGTAATAAGTAATATAAGTATAATATAAATAATCAGTAATCCTTATTACTTATAATATACAAGCAAAGTAATCCTTTGCTTTTCTAAATTTAATGACATTAATTAAATTTCTGATTGAAATATGCAATCCTCAAATGTGAGAGTGCTCATAAAACTACAAAGGTGAGGGTCTATAAAAAGGAGAGACTAAATGCATCAAAAGCAGTATGGATGGAAAAAAGAAGACAACATGTTTAAAAATGTGTCATTTTCAGCCATGAGTAACCCAAATGCAAACCATTCCAGGGAGGTGATAGCGCTGAAAAACTGTTGTCAGAAATAGGGAATGAGCTGTGGAGACAGAGCTAGCAAAGGCAGCAAATTTTCAATAAGGATCACTGTGGAGGAAGCAGAAACTAGACAGGGAAGGCAGGGAATCAAGATTTGGTCCCAATATACATGAGTCTTAAGGCATGGAGACAATTAGTTGATAAAGTTTAAGCCAAATAGCATCTGTTTTCTCTGTGAATTAGAAGATCACCTGTTATAATTAAGAGGGGCTTTCAGTTAAACATGGTGAAAAGAACCCAGGAGTTCAATCTTTCTTCCTTACAAAAGTCCCACTAAAATTCCTTTGTAGGAATAAAAGTCATTTTTAATGAAAGAGCAAATAATATGAAAAGTGTAAAGTGATCAAGGAAGTAATTGTATCATAGGAGACCAATGGACAAGATTCTTAGAATTATGATGAAGGGAAATCTGAGGATATTAGTGCATGGTTTTAGGGAGAAATCAATCTGGGTAGAATAGGAGGATTAGGGTCTCTAGGAGCAATGACCTTGTAGATTTAAAAAAAATAGATGATAGATAGCAAGAAAGAAATATAGATAGTAAGATCCATAGATACACTGATTATTTAATGTGTTTGATCATTTATTCATGTTTTATACTTCTCTCAGAGTTGGAGGAAAATGGCTAGCTAGTACATTGAAGACCAAGCAAATGTTATAATGAAGTAATTATAAATTCTAGAAAAAATATAAACTATTTAGAGAAAATGTCTCTATGGTCCATTAAGTGGTTCAGCTTAAATAATATTTACATATTCATAGGCATATAAACAATAAATATTTACTTAAAGAAAAACTTTAATAAAATCATATTGAGTGCATAGTGGAGAGGAAGTGTGTTCACCTGCATGTGTGTGGATGTAAGAGATAGAGAGATAAGGAAAGAGAGAGCAGGGTGAGAAAAATAAAAGATGGGGCAGCTTATCAGCATGTTTTGGACAGCTAAATATTCATCTTTGCAATAAATATGTATATATAATTAAAATAAATTCTAGTCTCAGTAACTTAAAAGATTTTGTGAAGTGGGACTAGGGATTAGGCTATAGATACAACAGAGATTACTCTTTTTATTATAGCCATTAGCTGCTATGTTGTTTTTGTGGCTCAGTTGCTAAGTCATTTCCAACTCTTTGCAACCCCACAGACTGCAGCACGCCAGGTTCCCCTGTCCTTCACTATATCCTGGAGTTTGCTCAGATTCATGTCCATTGAGTTGACGATGCCATCCAACCATCTCATCCTCTGTTGTCCCCTTCTCCTCCTGCCCTCAATCTTTCCCAGCATCAGGGTCGTTTCAAATGAGTCAACTCTTTGCGTCAGGTGGCCAAAGTATTAGAGTTAGTTTCAGCATCAGTCCTTCCAATGAATATTCAAGACTGATTTCCTTTAGAATGGACTGGTTGGATCTCCTTGAAGTCCAAGGGACTCTCAAGAGTCTTCACCAACATCACAGTTCAAAAGCATCAATTCTATTGGGCTCAGCCTATGAGCCATACATGCTGTCTAGGTTTTTTAATATGCTGTCTAGGTTTATTAGAGCTTTCTTTCCAAAGAGCAAGCATCTTTTAATTTCATGGCTGCAATCACCACCTGCAGTGATTTTGAAGCCAAAAAAAAAAAAAAAAAAATCTGTCATTGCTTCCACTTTTTGTCATTAAGTAATGGGACCAGATGCTACAATCTTAGAATTTTGAATGTTGAGTTTGTCAGCTTTTTCACTCTTCTTTCACCCTCGTCCTTAGTTCCTCTTCACTTTCTGCCATTAAAGTGTTATCAGCATATCTGAGGTAACTATTCAAGTATACTACTTAAAATTGTTTTAATTAAAAAGAGTGAAGGAGCAATGTCAAAGTTTTGGGGGATCATAGGATTCCAAAGAGTTTTAAAGGATAAGAAAGAAAAAAATACCTGTTTAATAGAGAGAAAATGCTTTAGCTTGATACTAGTCCTTAAAAAGTGTCTCAGTCTATGTTTCCAATCATATCTACCACCGTTTCAAAAATAATCTACCCTATTATGTAACTACACTTGATTATTTGCCCAACTCAATGATGCCCTCCATCACTACCATGAAATCATTCTTCTCTATGTCCGTCTGTTGAAATTCTAGCAGTCCTTCAAAGCCTGTCCCTATGCTTTTCATTTTTCCCCTGATCCTCATCCACATGGAATCTCTTCTTCCTGTGAGTCTCACTAACTCTCACTGTGTTTACTTTATCATTTTTGCATATTCATCTCACTCTAAGCTGCTTAAATTTTGAGGCTATGTAACTTATATTTGCCTCCCTTGTATTAACTAACAAAGCATTTAAATAAATGTTAGTCTTTTCATGGCTGTGTTGAATTAGATTGAATTAGATTGAAATGTGACAGTCAGTTCTCTATTTTTAAAAGAAATACTATTACATTGCTGGGCTTCCCTCGTGGCTGAGTTATTAAGACTACACCTACAATGCTGCGGGAGTCCTGAGTTTGACCCTGTGTTGGAAAGATCCCCTGGAGAAGGGAGCAGCTACTCAATTCAGTATTCTGTCCTGGAGAATTTCATGGACTGTATAGTCCATGGGTTCACAAAGAGTCGGACACAACTGAGTGACTTTGCATATACATATTACATTGCTATCAATTTAATTATTATCACCAACTTAAATTACTTAAACCACTACTACATGTAACTTAAGAAAGATAAAATTGAGAATTTAACTGTTATCATTTGGATATTTTATTTAACAGTTCTTTTCAATCACAACTATGAAATAAAATACTCTTTTAAAGCTCTATGTATAAACACAAAATAGTCATGGAGACAGTATATAATAAGTCATGATTTGATCATATATCATTAGTTACAAGTCTATTTTTTATTAGAATCTCTTTGAGAAAACAATAAAGAGCAGTCTTCAGTCACTATTAAAATTATCTATGGAAATAATGTCATTTAAAGTAAAATAATTGATGATTTGTTTTAATTGGTGAGGATAGAGATTTCTCCTTAGTAAATTACTAGATACTTTTATTTCTATATTTTAAACTGACTATTAATTTTTAGGCACTTAGAATATTTCAGGCACTGTCTATAGCATTTACAATTGTCACATTATTCTCACAGAAATAGCTGCAGACAGAAAATAATAGTAAGGCACATAGCAATTAGTATTTGCTAAACTCTCATCTAGGAGCTTTCTACACAAACTAAGGCATTAAGTTTCACAATTCTATGAAGCAGGGACTAGTATTATTACTTTCATTCTACAGTTGAGGAAACTGCAGCATAGTAACTTCTCTGTGGTCTCACAGGTAGAGTGTAATATCAGGATCGGAATTCAGGATTCAGAATCCAAGCTTTAACTGCTATGTTGAATATGTATCCTCATTGCTATTAGTATCCTCATTCTTTAGATCAGCAACCTGAGGCTTGTGCTTGCATGCGTGCTAAGTCGCTTCAATCATGTCCAACTTTTTGCAGCCTTATGTTGCCTGCAAGGCTCCTTTGTCCATGAGATTCTCCAGGCAAGAAAACTGGAGTGGGTTGCTGTCCCCTCCTCCAGAGGATCTTCCCAACCCAGGGAGCAAACAGGCACCTCTTATGTCTTTTTCATTGGCAAACTTGTTCTTTTCCAGGAGTGCCACCTGCAAAGCCCCAGTCTGAAGCTTAGAGATGATAGGAAGGTGATAGAACCAGAATTTGAACTCAAGTCTGTTCTGTTTAATACATTTTATGTCATAAGTCTACTATTAGAAAAAAATATTTTTAAATAAATTTATTTATTTTTAATTGGAGGATAATTGCTTAACAATACTGTGTTGGTTTCTGCCACATGCTATCGTGAATCAGTCATAGGTCTATATATGTCTCCTCCCTTTTGAAACTCCCTGCCACTTCCTAACACCCCCCCCGCCACCCGCCCCACCCAGAAATTGTCACAGAGCATCAGGTTGTGTTCCCTGGGTCACATAGCAACTTCCCATTGGCTATCTATTTTACATGTGGTAATGTATATGTTTTAAATGCATTCTTATTTAATGTATTTGTATTAATGTATTATTTTAAATATTTTAAACCTTGAATTAAGAAAATTAGCAAAACAAAAATCAAAATAAAAGGCTATGTTCTATTTCTAAATTCTATGCTTACATTTTAAAATAATTTGTATGATTCATCTCACGTTCATACATTTCTGTATCTATCATCAGAAGATTTGAAGATTTTAAATCCATTGCACATTTTGTAGGCCTTTTATGTAAATTAGGCATAAGAGATTCTCAAACACTGACTTGTTTATTCTTCAGTTAGTAGTTTTGTTTTCAGATAAAGCATGCTTTTATAAAATGCTCACAATTCACTTTTAAAGTACTCTGTGATTTTTAAACTGAATTTTTTCTTTATGATTCTGCTCTGTGCTACATGTTTTGCTGCCCAAGTAGGCGGTTGCCCATATGCAGTTTCAATGGATTCTTTCTGATGTCCCAAAATAAATCAAATTATACAGCAAGCAGGGATATCGCTAAAGTCTATGTAAATAAAGATACATAAAAAATTAAATATAACCTGTCATTTGCCCTGTAACTATTGAAAGTAAAACTATTCATGTTGTTCCAAATAAAACTCCTGAGGGTCACAGTTTTTTCTGAGAGGGTGGCAACTAAGAATGAACACTTTTTAACAGGGAGAGAAAAGGTCTTTTGAAGACCTGGTCAGGTCCAGTCCCCATGGTTCCTTTTTGCTTTACCATATCCCAGCCCTGCTCAGAAAGATTACAGGACTTTCTTTCATCCACCCATAGACCACTGAGAGTAACTTCAAAGGGAATTGTCACAACAGTGTGCAGTAGTCTGTAAATATATAAAGCATACTATGGAAGCTGCTCAGTGTGTGGCTAAAAAAAAAAAAAAAAAGTTTCCTTGTTTGGAAAAGGCATAGCATCTCAAAGCTTTTTTGTTCTTTATTTTTAACTAACTGTAGCATTATTTCTCAAGGAACTAGTTTCTGGAATTTTAAAGATAGGCGTCTTCCTTCTATGGCATTATCCTCATCTGCCTCAACTTCCTACCGACTACCAAAGCCCCTGGAGGAGCCCTTCTTCCATATCACTTCAGGATTTGTTCAATATCTTACTGAGTCTTCTTGCCTCAAGTTTTCCTTCTCTTCAGTACATCCTAAACTAAATGACTAATTCAGTTTGACTAGATGATGTCTAACGTCTATGTTTTGTCTAATATCCATAAATCCAACTATCTTAAAAAGAATAAAAGTGATGAATCTAACTTTCATACTTGCCTTATAACTTATTTTATGTAATACATTGTTTAAAAAGATAATTGTTTCTATTTGTAAACCTAGCATAATAGAAAGAAGTATAAGTTTACATCTCCAAGGAGTTTACAGTCTTACTGGAGACAAACTAGAAACTAAATTAACAATGACAAATATTATATGCTAAGTATTTAATATGAGAAAGATAAAACAATTAGAATCTTAGAAAAACAACAATCTTAGAAAACAACAATCTTAGAAAAACAACAATCTTAAAAACAACAATCTTAGAAATTGCTTGACATATCAGAATTCACTGCAACATTGAGTCATCACTGAGACAGTGTTCTTATTTGAACTTTCTTTTGGTTTTAATTTTTTCTCCCAAGGTTGGAGAAGTTTTTAGTCACTCTTTTATCAAATACATTTTCTGCCTCTGTCTTTCTTTCTTCTCCTCCAGCAACTCCTACACTGTGAATGTTATTATGCTTGATGTTTTTCCAGAGGTCCCTTAAACTAACCTCAACTTAAAAAAAATTTTTTTGTGCCTCGATTGGGTGTTTTCTACTATTCTCTCTTCTAGGACACATATGAACTTTTTTGTGTCACCTAATTTTTTGTTGATTCCCTCTAGTGTATTTCTCATTTCTGGTATCATATTCTTCAACTCTGATTGGTTCATTTAAAAAAAAACATTTTCTAATTCTTCACTGAAATTCTTACTCAATTCCTCTGTTGATCTCCTGAGTTATGAGCATTTTTATGACTGTTACTTGGAACTTTTTATCAATAAATCACTTACCTCCATGTCATTAGGGATTTTCCCTGGAATTTTATTTTGTTCCTTCATTTGGAGCATATTCCTCTGTATTCTCATTTTGTTTGACTTTCTGTGTTTGTCTCTATTAATTAGGTGAAACAGTTTCCTTTCTTAGCCTTAAAGGTGTGTCCTTGTGTTGGAGCATCTTCTTTATATAGACTGTATGTGTCTAGTGGCTTTGGTGGGAGGGTTGGAGCTAAAGTAAGCCCAGGTCAGAAATTTTTCCAGGGCACTCTGGGGCTACTGCCTTGGTGGTGTGGGTTGAAGTTGGAGTTGGGAGTGAGCCGGGAGCTGCTGTCTTGGCTGGGATGAGGGACAGTGAAGCTGGAACCTAGTGCATGCCACGGCTTCTCCTGTGGCCCTTGGGAAATTGTCTCCTGGGGCGGGAGGAGGAGGGGCTGGAGTCAGAGCACAGTGTGGACTAAGGATTCTCCTGGGCACACCTTGGGGATTAAGGGGACTAGAGCTTGAGTGTCTACACCTTGAGCCTGGTGCCAGGGCTTCTCCCAGGGCATGCTGGGGTCCACAGCATTGATAGTTTAGGGCTGTAACTGGAGATGTGAGATCAGGAGCTTAGTGAAGGCTGGGATGTCTTCTGTGATGCACCAGGGACCACTACCTAGGTAGGGGTAAAGGTTGTGTGGGGGGAGGTTGGAGCTGGACCTGGGTGTGGGCTGGGGGTTGTGCTGGGGTGTGGCCTTAGGAGGCCAGTTAGAGGACCAGATACCTTTCAATGTTCTGCCTCTGCATTGGGACTTAGAGTCAATAAGTCTGTGTGCCCACTTTTTAAGTGAGTTTCTTATAGTTTCTTAGAGTCCTGTAGTTCTACTAATCATAATCAGATAAGGAGTCTCATCTTCCTGGGGCCAGTCTTCTGGGCTGAGGTGCCTTGATCCTTAGGGAGGATCTCTGAGTTTGTGATAGCCTCTTCCTCTTTTGCGTTGCCTGCTGATTTGTGAACTGACTAGATTGCTCTCTTCCCCTCCTACCCATCTCAGGGTGTGTGTGTGTGTGTGTGTGTGTGTGTGTGGTTTTCTCTATGTCCTTTATTGTTGAAGGGTTGTTCTGCTAGTTTTCGTGTCATTCTCAGAGAGAGTTGTTCAATATACAGTTGTAGCTTGGGTGTGTCCTTAAGAGGAAGTGGACTCAGGATCTTCCTACTCTGCTATCTTGATTTCATCTCTTCACTTTTTATTTTTTTTATTTTAATTTTTTCATTTATTTTTATTAGTTGGAGGCTAATTACTTTACAATATTGTAGTGGTTTTTGTCATACATTGACATGAATCAGCCATGAATTTACATGAGTTTCCCATTCCGATCCCCCTTCCCACCTCCCTCCCCACCCCATCCCTCTGGGTCTTCCCAGTGCACCAGCCCTGAGCACTTGTCTCATGCATCCAACCTGGGTTGGTGATCTGTTTCACCCTTGATAGTATACTTGTTTCAATGCTATTCTCTCAGAACATCCCACCCTTGCCTTCTCCCACAGAGTCCAAAAGTCTGTTCTGTACATCTGTGTCTTTTTCTGTTTTGCATATAGGGTTATCGTTACCATCTTTAATGACCCAATCAAAAAATGGGCCAAAGAACTAAACAGACATTTCTCCAAAGAAGACATACAGATGGCTAACAAACACAGGAAAAGATGCTCAACATCACTCACTATCAGAGAAATGCAAATCAAAACCACAATGAGGTACCATTACATGCCAGTCAGGATGGCTGCTATCCAAAAGTCTACAAGCAATAAATGCTGGAGAGGGTGTAGAGAAAAGGGAACCCACCTACACTGTTGGTGGGAATGCAAACTAGTACAGCCACTATGCAGAACAGTGTGGAGATTCCTTTAAAAACTGGAAATAGAACTGCCATATGACCCAGCAATTCCACTCCTGGGCATACACACTGAGGAATCCAGATCTGAAAGAGACACATGCACCCCAATGTTCATCGCAGCACTGTTTATAATAGCCAGGACATGGAAGCAACCTAGATGCCCATCAGCAGACGAATGGATAAGGAAGCTGTGGTACATATACACTATGGAATATTACTCAGCCATTAAAAAGAATTCATTTGAATCAGTTCTAATGAGATGGATGAAACTGGAGCCCATTATACAGAGTTAAGTAAGCCAGA
This sequence comes from Muntiacus reevesi, assembly GCF_963930625.1. NCBI lineage: Eukaryota > Metazoa > Chordata > Mammalia > Artiodactyla > Cervidae > Muntiacus > Muntiacus reevesi. The sequence continues at coordinate 101,561,511 of NC_089249.1, read as the reverse complement.
AAGATAAAGACCGATACAGTATACTAATGCATATATATGGAATCTTCATTTTTTAAAATTCATTTTTCATTTTGCATCTCTGGGTGACTTCCATTGTTTTGCTCTCCAACTTGCAAATACATTCTTGAAAAGTTAAAAAGTGTTACTCTTAGTCATTTCTCAGTCATATTTGTGACCTTATGGTATCCTGCCAGGCTCCTCTGTCCATGGAAGAAAAGATTGTCTTCAGGCAAGAATACTGGAGTGGGTAAGCCATCCCCTTCTACAGGAGATCTTTCCAACCCAGGGATGTAACCCAGGTCTCCTGTGTTGCAGGCAGCTTCTTTCCTCTCTGAGCCACCAGGGAAGCCCATTTATCTAATGTGCTATTGAACCCCTTTAGTGTGTTTTCAGTTCAGCTGTAACTTCTGTTTGGTGCTTTGTTACATTTTCTGTTTATTTTTTGAAGTTCTCACTGTGTTCATCTGAGTTTAGTGAACATTTTTATGACCATTACTTTGAATCTTTTATCAGATAGACAGCTCGTGTTGGTTTTATTTAGTTCTTCTTCTGGGATTTTGTCCTGTTCTTTCCATGGGAACATATTCCTTTGTCTCCTCACTTGGCCTAGTTTTCTCTCCCTTTCCCCCCATCCCAAGTTTATATATATATTTATATATAAAGTAAATCAGTTATATCTCTCAGGCATGAAAGAATGACCTTATTTAGATGTCTTGTGGGGCTCGGAAGTGCAGTCTCTCTTTGGCACCAGAGCCAGGCACTCAAGAAGTGTTCCCTGTGTCAGCTGCATGCACCCTCCTGTGGCAGTGGGGCCACGTCTGTGGCCACAGCATGCTGGTAGGCAGGACTGCCGCTTGCCTGGCTGTGAGGCTCAGCTCAAGCCCAGGGCTGAGTGGGATCTCAGTGGGTATGCCTACTGGCGCTGACAGGTTAGGAGGAAAATCCCAAAATGGCACCTACCAGTACTGGTGTTAGCAAGGAAGACAGAGACTACAAAAATATCTCCCACTAGGGTCTCAGTCCCTGGGGAGCATCCAGCTCATTCCTTGCTTTCCAGTAGATGCTTCAAGATTAGTAAATGGGTCCCTTCCACATATAGTCCATCTGCCTTTCAGTCTGATATTTTTATGCTTCTTTTCAGGTCAAGTTCAGTTGTAGCATGAGACTTTTTTTTTTTTTTTTTTGAACATGAGACTTTTAAGGGTGAGTTTTGCATTCTCTCCATGTTTCTTTGTTGTTGTTTCTTTTTTTTTTTAGTTTTCCTGGCTATGTTCCTCATTGGTTTTCAAACACACTAATTTTAGAGTCTTGTCTTTCCTATTTAGGACCTAGAGATCAAAGTGCCTGATGTGGAGTTCAAATTCCTTGCTCTTCATGGAAAAGATCTGTTCTCTTGTGATCTCCCCCAATTGTGGATCACTGTGGCTGGGGTGTGGTTTGTTTCCTTGGCAAGGTATGAGTACAAGATCATATCTCTGCCTTTCTTATCTAAATGCTCAATGCTGTCCTTTTACCTTTTGTTGTGGGGCTCTGTTCATCTGGCGTTCAGGTGCCTTTCAAGAGAATTATTCCATAATTGCAAATCTGTTATGTCCATTGGAGGAGGTGAGTTCAGAGTTCAGGATTTGCCTTATACCACTGTCTAGAACCCTCTACTTTGTATGTTGTATGTTTATCTCTCTTTTTATCACATGGTAAGTTCATATAACACTGAAGAGTCTAATAGTCTATAATTGACCTGGTAGTTTTTAATATGATAAAATTTTCTCCTCAAATTTCTCTTCTCCAACAAACCCTAAGAAACTAACTTCCTTGATCATCATAGCTGTTTTTCAGCTCAAGTGAATTAAAGAAGTTATACTGCCCTGTGAAACACACTTTAAACTATTTCAATAATGTATGTGAATAAAATATAGCTTCTTTTGTATAGAATGCATCACTGCCTCCCTAGATCACAGGGTTATTTTTGTCTTGAACCCTTCCCTGACCTAATTTCAATGTCCCCACCTACAGATCTCTCTAGATCTGTCTCTGTATCTGTTCCATGCAATGCATAGTACTGCCTCCCTCCCCAAATGTAAATGGACCTCTATAACTGAATTCACCATACTGTATTAAATTTATCTTGTCATTCTATATTCTCTTAATCTGTACACTGCTTGAAGTCTCAGCTTATATACTACTCATTTTTATATTCTTCATAACATAAGCAGTTGTGTTTAAATCATTTAGTAGCTTTTGCTGAAAGTTTGTTAAATTCAAATTACCTCAAGAAGGTTGCTTAATATGATAAACAATTGAGGAGTTATTTTGTAAGCTATAAAAAAAGACCAATAAACCAAGTGTCAGTAAGATTATGATGTAAGGTGTGACAAATGATATTTCTCTAACAAGAGTATGCTTTTCTATGTGAAATTTACTAAGTCAAGTATTAATCTTGCCAGTTGCTCCTTGAAGGACAGCTCCTATTCCATTCCAGTCTATGTGGGTCAAGTAGATCTGATTCAATCTCCTAACTCAAACATTGAGTAAAAGACCCAGGTCTTTCTTTTTAAAATTTTATTCATTTTTCAATTGGAGGATAATAGCTTTATAATATTGTGTTGGTTTCTGCCATATGTCAACATAAATCAGTCATAAGTATATATATATATATATATGTATATATATATATGCATATATATACACACACACACACACACACACATATATATATATATATATATATCCCCTCCCTCTTGAATCCCCTTCACACCTCCCACCCCATCCCACTCCTCTAGGTTGTCACAGAGCACCAGATTTAAGTTCCCTGCATCATACGGCAAATTGCCACTGACTATCTAATTTTACATATTGCAATGTATGTTTCCATGCTACTCTCTCAATTTGTCCCACCCTCTCCTTCCCCTCCTGTGTCCAGAAGTCTGTTCTTTTTGTCTGTGTCTCCCATTGCTGCCCTGAAGATAGGTTCTAATTAGGTACTTCATCCCCTCCCCCACTCAAGTCTCAATTACTCATTGAATCAAGAAGAGCCGAGACTCAATCTTGTTCAATCAAATACTCCCTGGGATTTCAGCTGGACATATGAGGAAAAGAGCTTTCTTTCACTAATACTTCTAGCTGTGAGTTTTGGGCGCTATGATGGTCATATAAACTCAGAGTTTTCTGGGAATATCTCTGCTGCTACATGCATTCCATAAAGTATAAATGACACAGGGGAAATCTATGTAAAAGGTAAAGACAGAATATTCTGTATCACGCAACGCACATAATTCCCAAGTTTTGCTGATTAGATAAGGATGGTCATCTGTCTTAAGGATACTCAGTCTTGAGGTGGCCTGCAATGGAGAGGTTTGGCCAAACTGCCTAACCAGTAATAGTCACTTTGCAAGAATTTGATTTAGAAAATATAAAAGGATAAACATAAATCATTAAAGGAGCTAGGGCTGCAAGACTACACTGATGGTTAGGGAGGCAACTAGGGTTATAAAAGTAGGAAAGTGTAAACAGTAACTAAGTAAACAGAAACTCAGTAGGAAATAGAAAGCTGTTGTCTGTTGTATAGACGCTAAGTCATCTCCAACTGTTTTGCAGCCCCAGAGACTGTAGCCCCCAGGTTCCTCTATCCATGAGATTTCCCAGGCAGGAATGCTGGAGTGGGTTGCCATTTCCTTCTCCAGAGGATCTTTCCCATCCAGGGATTGAACCCACATCTCCTACATTGCAGGCGGATTCTTTACCGACTGAGCCACCAAAGAAGCCACTAAGTAGAAGGTATTCAAAGGAAAATGTGAAGAAGGGTCATTTACACAGGAGAATAAAAGTAAGAGTAATCATAATTTTTAACAATTATAGCATATATATGTTATTGCAGGCACTCATCTAATCCTTTTTAGTAGGTTATCTCTTTTAATATTAGAAACGTTCTTTTATATCTCTTCTATACATTTACTTATTTCTTTCATTATTCATTTAGTAAATTACTATTGAGCTTCTACCATATCCCAGGTACCTTGCTGGGCTTTGAGAATATAGTGCAATTGAAGGAAAAAAAAAATCTTTGATATATTGGAATTTATGCCATATTACATTTCATTCCTAAAACCTAATAAACTAACTTGTATAATAAATTACTATTAATTACTTTTACAGTATGGAATGAAGTAACAAGGGAAGAAAAAAATGTTTATTAAACATTTGACTATGTACACAGAAGGTGTTGGTCTCCTTGGCCTATTTTTTTTTTCCTTTAAGTTGCATATCTATACTACGAGATAGAAATGAACTGAGACATGTATGACGTATCCTAACATACTTTCTAATTTTAATTCTGATTAGTGAATAACTAGAATTACTCCTTTTTTAAAATTATTTTGTGGAAAAACTGGCCATAATAGACTGGGGGAAATGAAGTGGCAGTTGAAGAGATTAATTCCATCACTGTACATTTTTGAGGAACTAATATCTTTGAGGAAATCAGAAACAGAAGATATTAAGAAGAGGTGGCAAGAATACACAGACGATCTGTAAAAAAAGATCTACACAACACAATAATCACAATGGTGTGATCACTCACCTAGAACCAGACATCCTGGAATGTGAAGTCAAGTGGGCCTTAGGAAGCATCACCAAGAACAAAACTAGTGGAGGTGATGGAATTCCAGTTGAGCTATTTCAAATCCTGAAAGATGATGCTGTAAAAGTGCTGCACTCAATATGGCAGCAAATTTGGAAAACTCGGCAGTGGTCACAGGACTGGAAAAGGTCAGTTTTCATTCCAACCCCAAAGAAAGGCAATGCCTTCAAAATACTACACAGTCGCAATCATCTCACATGTTAACAAAGTAATGCTCAAAATTCTCCAAGCAACTCTTCAGCAATATGTGAAGCGTGAACTTCCAGATGTTCAAGCTGGTTTCAGAAAAGGCAGGGGACCAGAGATCAAATTGTCAACACCTGCTGGATCATTAAAAAAGCAAGAGAGTTCCAGAAAAACATCTATTTCTGCTTCATTGACTATGCCAAAGCCTTTGACTCTGTGGATCACAATAAACTGTGAAAAATTCTGAAAGAGATGGGAATACCAGACCACCTGACCTGCCTCTTGAGAAACCTGTATGCAGGTCAGAAAGCAAGAGTTAGAACCAGACATGGAACAACACACTGGTTCCAAATAGGAAAAGGAGTACATCAAGGCTGTATATTCTCACCCTGCTTATTTAACTTATATGCAGGGTACATCATGAGAAATGCTGGGCTGAATGAAGCACAAGCTGGAATCAAGATTGCCGGGGAGAAATATCAATAACCTCAGATATGCAGATGACACCACCCTTACGGCAGAAAGTGAAGGAGGACTAAAGAGCCTCTTGATGAAAGTGAAAAAGGAGATTGAGAAAGTTGGCTTTAGGCTCAACATTCAGAAAACCAAGATCATGACATCTTGTCGCATCACTTCATGGCAAATAGATGGGGAAACAGTGGAAACAGTGGCTGACTTTATTTTGGGAAGCTCCAAAATCACTGCAGATGGTGATTGCAGCCATGAAATTAAAAGATGCTTACTCCTGGGAAGGAAAGTTATGACCAACCTAGATAGCATATTAAAAAGCAGAGACATTACTTTGTAAACAAAGGTCCATCTAGTCAGGGCTATGGTTTTTCCGGTAGTCGTGTATCGATGTGGGAGTTGGACTATAAAGAAAGCTGAACACTGAAGAATTGATGCTTTTGAACTGTGGTGTTGGAGAAGACTCTTGAGAGTCCCTTGGACTGCAAGGAGATCCAACCAGTCTATCCTAAAGGAGATCAGTCCTGGGTGTTCATTGGAAGGACAGATGTTCAAGCTGAAACTCCAAAACTTTGGCCACCTGATGTGAAGAGCTGACTCATTTGAAAAGACCCTGATTCTGGGAAAGATTGAGGGCAGGAGGAGAAGGGGACAACAGAGGATGAGATGGTTGGATCGCATCACTGACTCAATGGATATGAATTTGGGTGGACTCCGGGAATTGGTGATGGACAGGGAGGCCTGGCGTGCTGCAGTCAATGGGGTTGCAAAGAGTTGAGTAACGACTGAGTAACTGAACTGAACTGAATATCTTTCAGTAAAGTCTTGGCATTGTCTTTACCAATAGTTGCATAAATGGCCTTAGTGAATTCTTAAAAAGGGATTCATAGTTATTAGCTGTGAAAATAATTTTCTAACCTTCATCTTACTTGAAATGAAACTTTCTTTTCACAGTTATAACTCCAGTTTTCTGAAAATGGCCTCAAAACTTTAAACAGTTCATAAACATTATCTCATTTTATTTTTAGTAGTTTAGATGTTATTTACAATATAATACCATTAATTTCATTGTGACTGACTTACATCACTGGTAAGAAGATATCTTCTACAGATTCAGCAAGTCTGTATTTTCTAATAGTTATGGATATTTGTATGCTCAGTGTTAGGTACTCTAATTAACTTCCAGACTAAGATAAATAGCCTATCAAATTTCATAAAATGATTATTTAATTAAAGGTGATTAGTTTTTATTTATGTGAGCATTATTTTGATAGTCATACAGTTTAAAGATACATAAAGCAACATTTTGTAATATACACTGAAAAACTCTCAGCACAAAAGTAGAATAGTACATTGCAGTCTTGGTTTTTCCATAAGCCACTGTATAATGTATGAGCTCTCATCTAGGTTTCAACCTTTTAAGTACAATATGACATTTCTGCCTTACAAAAGGCAAATATGAGGGATAACTATTTTATTAAATAGTAAAATTATAGGTTATACATAAAGTCTAGGTTCTATCATAAAGTTTCTAGATTTTCATATTTTAAAGTATGTATTATTTTAATAAATAATTACCATGCTTTGATTTATCATCATTCCATTAAAGTGGAATGTATGTATGCTGTAGATAATATCAAAATGTTTCTATTACTTTTTAGACTTGCTGAACTTTTAAAGTACATCTCTTTCTCTAGAGTGTGAATATAACTTTGCATTCAGTAGAGTAATAAAACCTAATGCTTTCTTTTTAGAAGAAATATTTAAATAACTTGCCAAGGAAATTAAAGTTAGCAAAATGTATGCCAATTTTCATTAGATATAAAAATAATATTGGAACAGTTTTACATTTTGTCCCAATAGTCTCTTCTCCTCTGGATATGTTAGATATTTATCTGGTTCAGGGAAGTCGACATTTCTAAGGAGAGAAGACTTTGTTATTTTAACTGTAGGAAAAGAGAAAGCTTTGCACTTTCTGTGAAAGAGAGTTTTATGGAGCAGATGTAAAATAAAGAAGTACATTGTGGTGTGAGTGATTCCACCCATGAATGCAACAACTCCACTAAGTTAATTTATTTTTAAAAACTTCCATGTACACTAGGAAAAAAATATGTTACAATAATTACAATAATTATTGAAATTTAAATCATTGAAGCAATTTTTCAAATTAAAATTTCATGGGCTAGGCTTTGATTTTGCAGAAGAGAATGGGACATTGATGGAGCTATTTCTCTGTATTGTTGCTTTCTACGTGTGTGCTCAGTTGCTTCCGTCGTGTCCAACTCTTTGTGATCCTATGGACTGTAGCCTGCCAGGCTCCTCTGTCCAAAGGATTCTGCAGGCAAGATTACTGGAGTGGGTTGCCATTTCATCCTCCAGGGGATCTTCCAGACCTGGGGATCAAACCTATGTCTTTTGCATCTTCTGCATTGGCACCTGAGTTCTTTACCACTGATACCACCTGGGCAATTCTTTCCCTAGTTTTGTTCTATTTCATGATTATGACACAAAGATTAGCAACTAAGTCACTTACATCCATTTATCTTAATTGTGGGTCTACACAGTGCAATTTGGGTTTCTTATCATTGTCTAGACATATGTCAACATACACAAACCCTCAGGAATAACTAGGGTATCAGTTTTGAAGTTTTCGTTTTCCTAAAAGTGAAAACTTTTTCCTCTGAAGGAATTATCTATATCATTCTTTTTTCTGGAGTCTATTTCCTTCTATGCTCTGAAATACCTTCTAAAATGTAACACTTTAGAATAATAAGGAAAAATTATTTTGTAGGAGTTACTCATTTAATACTTCTTTAGGATTATAACTATTCCATAAAGTACGAATTTCAAAAACTGTTTCTAAACTCCTGCATAAAATGGGACCAATTAGATCTGAGCACCCACATAGCTTATCGAATTTATCTGTTTCCCTACTGTCTGTGGATTTGCCTGCCCAAGTTTATTATTCATTTACAATATCAACTTTCAAGTGAGCACTGCCCTCCAAGATTCTAGGCTCATTCTCTCTTCATGCAACCTCTCTCCATAGGCCTGCTTTTGTTGTCACAAGTGTCAAGTTAACACTGAATATTAATATGTGAATATTAGGAGGGAAAGTTGACTGAGATAATTAGTCTATTATTTTCCTGTTCTTTTCCCACCAAAAGTATGTTCACACCTATAGTTATCACAGGGAAGGAGCAGACACATTGAAAAGCACATACAGTCTATGAATCTCTGACTGTTGCAATGCAAACATCTAAGCAGGCACCATACAAAGCAATGTAAGGCAAGCTATATGTGCAATCTAAAAAAAATTATGGTAGCCTCATTTGAATAATTAAATGGAATTGGCATTAATTTTAATATGAAATCATATTTTAAAGTTAATGAAATATTTTGCATTTTTAATATAATACTGTGTTAAAGTACTAGTTTTGAAAATAATGCTAAGTTTTGGAACTCAGCTTATAGTTTACACTTAGAACACATCTTAATTGATGTTAACCATATTTCAAGAGCTCAAGTTACATGTGGCTACTGGCCACCCTATTTATTGCATTTTCTTTATGTTCTAAGGAGTACCACATCTGACTGCAAGCTCCTATTATTCTGAATTAGTTCTCAACTGAGAATAATCCATGTTTCTATTTTCCCACACACACATCATCCTGTACACCTTCAAGACAATTGTTAATGGAATATTACGTTAAGAACTCTCCAGTATTATCTCTAGGATGCTCTTCCATGCCACTGATGTATAATCAGCAAGGTTTTTTTTTTAATTGTAGTATGGTTGATTTAAAATATTGTTTTAGTTTCAAGTGCAAGGCAAAGTGATTTGGTTATATATATCTATAAGTGTGTATGTTATATATACTATATATATATATAGTTATGTTATATATATATATGTTATATGTTAAATATATATGTTATATATATGTTATATATATCTATATGTGTATACTGTTTTGGTTTTGTGTGTATATAGACAATTGGCAAGCTTTGATACTCATTATTTGGCAATGACAACAATATCTAGGCTGCACGGCCTATCCTGTAAAGGCTATCCTGATTTCAGAGCTCTTAAAAAATGTTTTTTAAAAGTACATATTAGAATTAATGGACATAGGTACTTCATAGATAGATAGGGAAAGAGACACACAAACATAAATACACATACAGCATGTGTAAGCTACATTGTAATGTAAACATATTTCTAACTATGGCTCCAAGTTAAAAAACAAAATTGAAAGCATTCCCTCTGACCCTAATTTTGCTTCCCTTACAATAAGTTCTAACAGCTTTATACTATTAATTCCCCATAAAGTTTGGCATCTACATATCTCACCAAACCTATACAGACAAGATGTGTAAAAATTTCAGAGAATATCTTTAAGGCATTAACTTTAATGCTATATGCACTTTCTAATTTGCCTTATCCATTCAATTTTGTGTTTCTGTTTTCTCAAATTATCATCCAAGTTAAGCATGAGACAAAAACTTCATAGGATAATTTGGAACATCTGGAAGAACAGAATTATTTTTACGATTTTGTAGGAAAAAAAATCTGGTTAAAATACCGTAAGCATAATTTAAATGAATTAAATACTTGGAACTTTGACCTTTTCTTTTGAAAGTCTATTTTCTAATTATTTTTGCACATTTCTATTAAAATAATTAGAAATAAACTGTGGTACCTAAATATCAGAGACAAAACAATCTTTAAATAATATGGGCCAGTAACTTCAATTTACAAGTAAGAAACGTAGTTCTAACTACGAGAAGTGCCTCACAAAAGACCACTATGACAATAAGTAGCTGTTATGATTAGAATATTTGGGACCTGACTCCTAGTTCTACCCATTTCCACTTCAAATTTCTGATAATTCAAAAATAATTCTTACTTATAGATTTTAGTTTCTAAAATTATTATTGTCATGTAATCCAATAAAATTATACATAGGTAAAATATTATTTACACTAAACCACACAATTTATCTAATTTATTTTGCTGTTATTTTTTATGTAGTTTTCACAAAATTATAAAATTAAAATGTAATTTCAAAGCTTAATATGATGACAAATGGTATCCAGTATAAAGAAGAAAAAATCAGTTTGTTAAAGCTAAAACATGAGCTTCAGTTTCATGATAGAACTATCTGAGCTGAGAAATAGCTGGTTTATCTGTTCACTTCTCTACAGACTTTCTTGTCTAAAGTGTTAAAATGTGATATTTTAAGTTTTTCATTAAGACGAGAACAAAACACTAATCAATGTGTCTCTAACTTGCCATTTTGTATTTTACTTTGAACAGAAATCCTATCATGATTTATTTGCTCTTCTCCCCCCTCTATTTCTGTTTTCACACATTGGGCTGAATTATTTCATTACAAAGTACTGAACAGAATTATACAAATTTAGACATCTCCAAACATTTGCTACATGCAGCTGGACTCGGGTAGAACAGCCTAGCTTTCCAGAACTCACACACACACACATGCACACATATAAACGGGTCACACTGAAATGAATGGAACTATTCATGGAAATAGAGAGAGGGACCTGTGCAAACTTTGAAAGAACTGTTGTTCCATATATACATACTCTACCACATTTACCATCTTTATTTGTGGAGAGCAAATGTTTCTGTCTTAAGGTTTACTGCATTTAGACTCATTTATTATTCACCATTCCATATTCATTTTTTTCTGGGAAATGATAGCAATTTGAATATTTAGCCTACTACACTCATACTAAAATAAACACCACAGTCAGCACACTCCCAGACAAGCTAAAAGCAGCAATTGAAAGAGTTGAACTGACAGTTGAATTCATAATTCATTCATTTGAATTATGTGGATTTCAGACTCTTAAAACTGGTCTGGGTTATCTTTCTGGCGAAAATTCATTTGTTGTCAATATTTTGGAATTTTTGCAAAATGGAGAGGAATGTCATATGCAATAGTACAATAATTCTGCAAGAGTCTCACAATTTTTTTTCTAAAAAGCCTGAATAAATTCAGTATGTGTTTTTAAATTATTTTAAGACCAAAGTAACTTTTTTTTTAAAGGGACTCTTACTTAAGGAAATGAACACTTTAGGCTGGGGTATTTTCCCTACATTTAGCTTTATTTTATTTATCATTTTCTGGTTGTTTTTTTTTTTAACCCATTTTGACTATGTGAACAGTTAACCTTTAGCAAAGCAAATAAACAATCCAGGTATGCTGGGTTTAAAAAATTAGAGCTAATTGCTTCCAAAGGGTCCATGACTTTTCCCATCTCACTACAGCCACTTTCTTTTTTAACCTTTCAAACCTCTTGTGTTAATGACCATCTAATGTTTCATCTACAAAAATGCCAATTATTGATCTTAAGAGACAATTCTGATCGCATTTTAACACATTTCATCTCCATAATGCAGCTGATCGAAGCATATTTATTTGCCAAACATTGTGCCTGCTAAGTCTCTCTGTCGTGTTTGACTCTTTACAACCCATGGACTGTAGCCTGCCAGACTCCTCTGTCCACGAAATTCTCCGGGCCAGAAAATTGAGTGGGTTACTGTTCTTTTTTCCAGAGAATCTTCCTGACCCAGAGACCAAATCCAGGTCTCTTGCACTGCAACCGGATTCTTTAGCTTTTGAGCCACCGGGAAGCCCAATATTTAGAACTGTATCTTGAAGCACAAGTAAGCTACTCTAGTAAATAAAAATAGAGAGGGTATTTTGAAACCACAAGTATTTTGTGTGATTGGAGTCCTGGTACATGAAAAAGTGGGATTCAGTTTCATAAACTATTTTATTTTCCACACAACTAAGACACATTTTATCCTCCTACTTTTCTAGAATGTAAATGCAATTAATTTTTCAGGTAAGATTTCTTGTAAGTAATTGATACCTACTCTGGATTATTTATATCTTTTCTTAGGAACTCAGAACTCATGTAACTTAGACCGCTTGTTATTGTCCCATGTCATTGAGGCTTAACTGATTTTAAAGTCACTGTTTTGGTTTTGGTTTTTGCAAACTCCAAAGTGTTTTTAACCCACTCATGGTTTTTTTCATTTCAGATATCCTATATTTTCATTTCCAGAATGCCATTCTTTTTTTTTTTTTTTTTTGGTAGATACCATATTTTTACTAGTATTTCTCAATTTCCCACATAGTATGTCCCTTTTTCCTTTAAAGCCTTAACCATATTTTTAATATATGTTTTAAACTCTATGTGGGTTTCAACATCGCTGTCATCATAATGTCCATTTTAGTATTCAGTCAAATATTTATGTAGTACTTTTGGAGATTCTTCTCTTTAAAGATTTCTTCTTTCTACCCCACAAATTCCAACTGCTCAGAAACTCAGAAATACAATCTCTGCTCCATAAGACCTCTGTGCTTTACATGGGCTCCACTATTGTATATCATAGTCTAAAAACTACTTCTAGACAGAAATTATATCTGCATAGCCTGTGTGTTTCTCTTCTTCAGAGAACAAAGTGTAAGTTCTCTGTTTCACAATGTCTATAAATCTTTGCTTAATATATATGTCCAGTTTATAATTTACAGTGGGGGTCTAGGCCTGTACTATTACTGTATTAGTTGGGAGTCAAAGCTCAGTGATTGTGATTTTAGTTTTAATGCATGCTATCTTTAATTTAGTCCAAAGTAAAGCAACTCATATTCCCATCAGCAATGTATGAAAGTATTTATGTTTCTAAAAACGTTCTAGTCATAAAGATAATTTGTCCTTTTAATTTTTACAAGATCAATATGCTAAAATGTTATTTTATTCTAGTTATATTTCCCTAACAACTGAAATATCTTTTTTTGGTTATCCTTTTACACTACTGTGTTATTACTGTTTATACACTTTGTCCATTTTATATTGAGTTCACCTTTTTAATATCCATTTTCAGGATTTCAGTTGCTTTATAACAATGCCTTCAATTTTATTTTGAATATTCTATTTTCTGCAAATTGTAAAAATATATATTTAGTTTCTGATACATAAAATTTTATTTAATTGTATTCATGTGTATTTATTCAACAAATGAATTATGAGCAAATACAATACATTGTATGTAACACTGTACATTATACCTAATAAACGAATATTATTTACTGAACAGTTTCTTCTTGTTTACATGCTACTTCTTTACAAATAAATGAGATGTGATTTTTTGATGTATTTTTAAAATTTCCACAGTAAATGCCATTTGCTGCAGTAAAGTGATGACTTAATATTAAGTCTACTACAGCTTCCAAAACAATCTAATGACACTCCCAAGAACTGGCTTAAACACTGGGAAAAAGTGACCATTCTATATAAACTACTATATTTCTAGTAGGTAGTTTCAATAGCCTGTGATTCATTCAGCATGTTATAAGCACAAGATTTACCTATTTCTTTTAAAAAATATTTTGGTTAAACTGGAATGTGGGAGTAGAGGCTAAATTAATGACTATAAAATTTGTTCAAATTCTGCCTTGTGGTGGGTATGAGCTGAATATGGTTATGTCATGTTTTCGTTATTTAGCTAAGAGTTTCTGTTTTTAATATTTCGCTTGATTTCATAGTGATCTACAAAGCTATTTACTCCCGGAAGTTACCTAAGTAGTAATGTTTCATATGAGACACATGTCAAATCATTACTGTCAAGTTTTTCAAGAATAATGAGACTGTTGAGATTTAAAAATATGAGTTTTCTCTGACATAGATATCAAATGGATAGACTGATTCAAGCTCAGATACCTAAATTTCTGATAAAATAATGTAAAAATAATCATATCATTCAATAAGCAAGCTAATCTATAGAACCTACAACTACATAGAAGCATATACCTGGAGAGGCATACATGAAAATAAAAATAATAAATATAACTTACATGAAGCATTTTATTTCAAATACACACATTAAAGCTAAATAACATGGGTCAATAACAATGGGCCCTTCACAAAGGGGCTGATGAAAAAGACAGATACATATATCAGTAACAACACTATATTTCTCAAGAAGAAATACTCTCATATGACTTCCATTTGTCAATTAGCATTTTGGTTGTGTATAGAAAGAGAATCAACTTCAGCTAATGTCCTTACAGAAATAATTCTTTGTGAAATTAATAACTGATGTGTAACTCCCAAGAGAAAAAGAAAAAAAGGATGACATTAGTCAAAATTTTTGAATAATTATTCTGTACGCAATTTTTCCAACTATACCATTTTCCCAGTAAAATTATTTTAATTAATTTTCTTAATATTCACAAAAGCTGCATGAGAGAATTACTTCTGAAATTGAGGACAAAACAGAGTTCAAGAAATCTAGTGAATTGTACAAAATATCCAACTAAAAAAGGGTGAAACTGGTCTTTAACTAAGAGTTGCCCGCCTCTTTCTTTTTTACCTTGAAAACAGAGCCTAAGAATGGGATGCTTATAGAAGAAGGGAGATGAAGAGAGCAGAATCTGGTAGACACAGTAATAGCATCTACGACAGCAACACTGGAGTTTCCCTGGTGGCTCAGTGATAAAGAATCTGCCTGCCCATACGGAGACCCAAGACAGTCAGGTTTGATCCCTGACCCAGAAAGATCCCCTGGAGAAGGCAATGGCAACCCACTCCAGTATTCTTGCTGGGAAATTCTATGGACAGAGGAACCTGGCAGGCTATAGTCCATGGGGTGGCAAAGAGTTGGACACAACTGAGAGAACAATAGTGACACTGACCCTCCCTCCTTTCTGAGGGATCTTAGACCTCGATTTCTATATTCACCTATAAATACATATCCTTGTTAGATCTTTGTTGCTATATTCATCTATTAATATTTACAACTGGGGGTAGATGACAAACAGATTACCTGAATGTCAAATGCATTCCTCACTGCCCCCGTTATTTTGTAAAAGTCCTACTCCTCCTCCTTATAATGATCAGCTTCAGTTACTCCTGACAGTAATAACTGCTTTTCGTTTCTTTCATTCTATTAGTATCAGGAGCCCATAAAGTCACTGGCAAATGCCATAGTTTTAAGTATAGTGGCACTCTTACTGTGTCCCCTGACAAAACTGTCCCTCTTAAAGGAACTGAGCCTAAAATCATAAATCCTATAGTCTCAGGGATGGGAAGCACTAATTCCAAAAACTCACATGACTGGGGATCTACTGATAAATATTGGATCATCTGGAGATGCCAGTCCAAATACTGTTGGATAGCTCTAAGTCAACATTCACAAGCAGCTTATTGATAGAGGTACTAGCCCAGTAAAAAGGATCTCAAAGAAGCACCTTTAGCATCCACTACAGTCTTAATTATTCTTATAAATTAAAATCTATTTAACCAATGTTTCAAATCAGAGTGGATTTTCAATTTACAACACCAAACTCCTCACGGTCTATTGGGAGTGAGGCATTCCAATTGCTTGGAAGAGATAGATAACTTGTCTTTTAAATTCACAGGTCTTTAGAGTGGGCAAAGTTATAACAAAGGCCTTTTTCATTCACATCTGGACCTGGTTTAGAAGACAAGATCTTGGACTATAAACTGAACCTGATGCCATAATTGGGTAAGTCTCTGGGTATCTTGGGAGAGTGTATTTTGGTTGTGTGTTGACTGTAAGCTATTAGAAATGAGAGGATGAATTGTAGAAAACTATTTCTTTGATAACTCAGCTGATAAAGAATCTGCCTGCAATACGCAAGACCCCAGTTTGATTACTGGGTCTGGAAGATCTGCTGGAGAAGAGCTAGGCTACCCACTCCAGTATTCTTGGGCTCCCCTGGTGGCTCAACTGGTAAAGAATCCACCTGTAATGCAGAAGACCTGGGTTCGATCCTTGGGTTGGGAAGATCCCCTGGATAAGAGAATGGTTACCCACTCCAGTATTCTGGTCTGGAGAATTCCATGGACTGTATGTCAATGGGGTTGCAAAGAGTTGGACATAACTGAGTGACTTTCACACACTCACTCATTCCTTTGATTGTCCTCCGAAAATTTCATACCTCTTGGGTTTCATAGCCTTGTGTAGTTTCCTACCTATTGATTTTTTTATTGCTTTAGCCAATGTAATTCAGTGAAAGTGATACTGTGTCAGTTTCATGCCTAACCTTATGCATTGTAGGTTTTGCTTTTACATTTATCCTGAGCTGCCATGGAAAAATTTTAGTCAACATGCTGGAGAAATAATGGGGTCATAGGGAGGCCATGTGGAAAGGAAGGGGCCTCAAAATTACATAGGAATGAACCAAGAAATCCAGATGACAGCAAATACAGAGAGCTTAGACATTTAACCCTTAGTTGAACTATTCCAGCCAGGCCAACTCTTTAATCTTTCCTAGGTGAAATTAAGACATGTGACTGGAGAAGCTATCTTTGATCTTCTAACTCCTATCAATAACACATGCAAAAACACACTTTCTCTACTATGCTAGGTCTGAATTCTGGGTCTCACAGAAACTTGTACAAATAAAACAGCTTTTGTTTCAAGCCATTACATTTTGGGGTAGTCTGTCACACAGCAATAGATAACCAGGATAAACAGATTTTTCCCCCTTTATAATGGGGGAAGCTAGTATGGTGTACCTCAAGAGCCATATAATCGCACAGTTCAAACTCATGGGTCAAAAACACTATGTTGTTATAATAGTATTGATTTTTACACTGAACTTCAGGTAGTGCATTATAATTTCTGTGCCAATGTTCATTTTCTCTAGCATATTTTTAAACATAACACAAAATGTCATCAAAAGTATAAAATATTTTTCATTCTTAACAGAATTATCTTGGCTATGGAGAACAGAACACTTATTTCTTAGAAATATGTTTTCACTTAGGGATTCTAACTTTCATTTTGCAAAGCCTAGTGGGAATACTTTTTCCTAGTCTGCATTCCAGTAGCCTTTTTATTTCCTGTGGCCGTTTCAAAAGCCGTAGTAGCAACCCAAAAGAATGGAACAGGTTACCTTATAATATACTTACCATATGGTTTCATAGTTTTATGCTTTCATTGGTTTGAAAATTACTGTTATGTGATAATAGTAAATTGGCCTGCTAATTATTGGCCTGCTATTCCCCCTGTCTTTTGCCATGTAATTTTAAATGTAATAATTAATATAATTTAATATCCATTAAATAATAAAGATGTTACCTTTTTTTTTTTCTCAAATCTTGTCTTTGAGATTGTTCTGTGTTTGTGATATAACTACATTTCTTAAAATCTACTTTTGTGGCAAGACATTAGTATTCCATCCCTAAAGTTCTAAATAATAGCCTTAGCCAAGTCAGGATACCGAAAGAAACAGAGGCAAAGAAGCTCTGGCAGAATGAATGAAGAGGAAAGCAGACAGACTGTGAGGTAAAGGAGAGAATCATTGACAGCTCCAAGATCGTTGGCTCAGGCAATGGCCATTTACTGAAATGAGCAGGGATGGGGAAAATGTATGAAGTGTCAAAACATTTATATCAGTTGTATTCGTTATATACAACAGTTACATGAAGAACTACTATTCTATGTGAAATTGTATCATAAGTAAGGAACTCTATATTTAACAAAAGTAACCATTGCACCTCAATGAAGAAAAGTCACCTAGAAAAACCCATGATATAAATTAGTTATTGAAGTGGCCATGTTAGGTCATATTACATTGAATAAATAGGCTTATTTTTCTGGATGTATCTTTCTTGATAAAAATCTGAATTAAAATAAAGAAAAAAGCAAGGCCTTGTATAAGTTTTTGTAGCATAATGGAAAATGTATCATCCTAAACATTCTAAATAAATGCATATTTCTGAAATCCATAAACTATAGGAAATAAAAATTATTCTAGAAAGGGTTCATTCATCCATTGAAAAATATGCAAAGAATATGCCTCTGTGAGATACTGGGATTCATAGGGAAAAAAATAATTTAGACAAGGAGAGAAAGTGGAATTGACCAAATTAATGGCAAGTTAAATTAAATAGCTAATTAAAATTACATTTTAATTACCTTGCTAAATTAACATCCATGTGGAAATAAGAGAAGTAGAATTGACACTGTGGAAAAGTCAGTTAGTGTTTTCTTCTAAAGGGAATTTTAAAAAGAATAAATTTATAAAATAAAAGTACTGTAACTGACAGATTAGTTGCTAAATCTGAAAATTATGAGTATACCTTGGCAAGAAATTTGAAAAACTGAGAGTAAGCAAAAAAAAAAAAAAAAAAAAAAAACCTAAACAGGAAAAAAATTTCTGACTTTTTTTTAGTCTTCTCTCTCTCTTTTATTAGTTGGTCTAACTAAAAGTTTTAGCTGATACCACAGAAATACAAAGTATCATAAGAAATTGCTATGAACAACTATACGTCAACAAGTTGGATAACCTAGAAGAAATTATTACATTCCTAAAGATACAATCCACCAAGACTGAATTATGAAGAAATAGAAAATCTTAGCAGTTCAATAACTAATAAAAAGATTGAATTAGTAATCAAAAATCTCCCAACAAAGAAAAACCCAGGGCCAAATGGTTTCACTGGTAAACCTTACCACACCTAAAAGAATTAATATTAATTCTCAAAATCTTTCAAAATATTGAAGAAGGAATATTTCCAAACTCACTTGAAGAGTTCAGTCCTAAACTGAGACCAAAGCCAGACAAAAATACTATAAGAATAGAAATATCCCATTTTAGAAATATCTACTATTTACATGTAGATAAATGTACATGTAAAATCCCTCAACAAAATATTAGCAAACTGAACTGAATTCAGCAGCAAATTAAAATGATTATACACTGTGAACAAGTAGAGTTTATCCCTGGGATGCCAAGGATGGTTCAAGGTGACCAAATCAATAAATGAGATACACCACATAATGATATTAAGATTAAAATTACATGATCATCACAATAGAGATTTTATTAAGGGTTCTAATGTTCTTTTGAGCATTTAATAAAATTTAACATCCTTTCATGATTAAAAACTCTCAATTATTTAGATATAGAAGACCTGTACCTCAATACAATAAAGGCCATACATAACAAATCCGTAGCTAACATCATACTTAACAATGAAACACTGAAAATTCTTTCTCTAAGATCAGAAACAAGAGAAGGTTGCTCACTCTAGTCACTCCATTTAACATATTTCTGAAAACCTAGCTAGAGCAATAAAGAAAGAAAAAAAAGAAAAATTATCCATATAAAAAAGGAATAAGTAAAATTGCTGGTGGATAACATGACCTTTATACAGAAAATCTTGAACACTCTACTAAAAAATTGCTGAAACTAATTGTTAGAAAATTGTTAGAGCTAGAAATTAACATAAAAAATCAGGTGTGTTTCTATATACTAATAATGAAATAAAGAAAATAATCCATTTATAATAGCATTGAAAAGAATAAAATATTTAAGAATAATTTTAATCAAGGAGGTAAATCCATACACCGAAGACTATTAGAAGTTGATGAAAGACATAGAAGACAGAAATAAATAATGGATAGAGATATCATATGCACGGAATAGATGAATTAATATTGTTAAAATATCCATACTACCCAAAGAGGTTCAGTATAATAATCTTTAGGAAAATTCCAATGAAATTTTCCACAGAAATGAAAAAAATCCTAGAATTTGTTTGGAACCACAGAAGATCCCTAATTTTTAACAAGACTAGCAAAGCTAGAGGTGTCATACATCTTGATTTCAAACTGTATTACAAAGTTTTAGTAATCAAAGCAAGACAGTACTGGCATTAAAACAGACATATAGATCAACAGAACAGAATAGAGAGAACAAAAATAAACTAATGCATATACAATCAGCATTTGACAAAGGCAAAAAAAAAAAAAAATACATACTGGGGAAGGATTGTCATTCAATAAGTGATGCTGGGAAAATTAAATATCCTCATGAAAAAGAATGCAATTGAACTCTTACCTTACACCATACACAAAAATCAACTAAACTGGATTAAAGAACTTAACCACTAGACCTGAAGCCATAAAACTCCTAAAAGAAAACATTACTAGAAAGCTCCTTGACATTTTCAGCTATAATACCAAAAACACAGGCAATAAAACAAAAATAAGCAAGTTCATCAAATGAAAAGATTTCTGCCCTATAAATGAAACAATCAACAAAATAAAAAGGCAACTATCGGAATGCAAGAAAATATTTGCATATATCTGATAAGAAAATATCTAAAATATATAAGGAGTTTTTGTAACTCAATAGCAAAAAATAACCTGATTTTAAAATGGGCAAAGAACCTGATAAATATTTTCACAAAGAAGATATACAAATGCCCAACATGCATATTAAAAAATGCTCATTATCACTAATCATCAGTGAAATACAAATTAAGGCATAATTATATATTATCTCATATATTTTAGGATATCTATTAGAAAGATGAAACAGAATAGACGTTGGCAAGGGTGTGTTGCAAAGTGAATCCTTGTACACTGCTGTTATAACCATAATAGAAAACAGTATGGGGATTCCTCAACAAAGTAAAGATAGAGCTACCATATGATCCAACAGTCTTCCTTTGAAGGTACACATCCAAAGGAAATCACTATCAGGAAGAAGCATCTATACCCTTATGCTCAGTGCATTCACAATAACCAAGATATGGAAACAATCTGCTCACTGCCATGTGAATGAATCAAGAAAACATGGCATATATACAATGAAGTGTTGTTAAAAAAAAAAAAAAAGAAGAAGAAAACCCTATCATTTGTGACAACCTGGATAAACTTGGAGGGCTGTATGCTATATGAAATATGCTAGATAAACACAAATAGTTTATGCAACTGCTTGTATGAGGATCTTTTTTAAAAAGGTCAAATTCAAAAAAGGAAGTAGTGAGTAGAAAGCGTTGAGTATGGGAAGAATGGAGGTGGGGTGATATTGTTCAAAAGATACAAACTTTTAGTTACGAGCTGAATAAGTTCTGAGGATCTAATGTAGAGCAAGGTGAATATAAAAATTCTGTATTGTATTCTTGGGGTCTGCTTAAAGTCCCCAGGAAAATGAATCTCTCAGCTATTTCAGTCAAGATTCCAGCAATTAGAGTCGTCAGCCAGGTGAGCGGCACCTACAGACTGGCAGCCAAGGTGAGGCTGGCTCTGAGTGAGTGTATCACAACCTACAACCCACCTACAACCTACATGTGCATACTACATCATCTTCTTGTATGGGGCTGACTGCTCCAGTTGCAAATTTATGTCAACTGGCTCTAAGATTTCATGAAGCTAAAATTTTAATAAAAATCCTGGCCTTTTTCCTGCATTCTCAGTCTACCCTGACATTCAGAATCAACCAAATGTTTTCCTAAAATTTTTATTGATGTAATCTCACCAAAAAAAAAAAAAAAAAAAAGCTTTCACTATTAAAAAGGTAAAAACAAAAGAAAACATTTTCTGAACTGGGATATTACTCAAGTATATGAATCAAAAGGAATAACTTTATGAATTCAAGAAAAGCAATGAAAAAAGTGGCCCAAAATAAAGTATTAGCACTAGGCAGAAACCTATGAAAGAACAAAAGAAGGGTTGTCCTCAAATTTCTCTTCTACATAACTGAATGCCAGAAGACAACAAATAATTTTAGTGGAAAAGTTTTGTGAACTGAGAATTCCACATCAATCAATTTATTGTTCTAGCATGAAAGCAACTGAAGACATTCCCACATTAAAAGGACTTGGAATATATTGCAGTCAAGCACTCTTCTTGGAAAAGAAAAAAATTAGTGACACAATTCAAGTGATAAAAATATAAATCAAAATGAAAATACTACTGCTGAGCACTGATACTACTTAAAAACATTGGATTAACATAACTGAATAAAACCTCAAGAAAAATTTTCTAAGGACCTACTATGTTCAACACTTTTAAGTGTCAGAGAAATAAGAGTAAACAAGAGAGTCTGTACCTGCCTTGTTAGAGCTACATTCGAACAGAGGAGTAAGGTGCTAACCAAAGAGTTTTAGATAGTGACCAGCACTCTAAGAACATAGAAGAGGATCCAGAGATAAGACAGAGCCGCAATTTTAGACAAGTGGGCTCAATAAAACCTTTCTAAGGAGCGAGGTCCTGGCTGAAATGTGATAAGAAAGCTTTTAAAAGTCTTAAGAAAAATTTTTTGCAAAGTTCCAAACACTGAAGGTGGGGGAGAGCTTGCTATATTCCAGCAAGGAGGCAAGTGTGACAGCAGTGCAGAGAGAGGAAGAGTTTTAGAGGTCTGTCGGTGAGGTGCTCAGAGTCAGCATAGCACTAGGCAATCCCTGGGTACACCCCTTTAGATTTCAGCCTATGACAGTTGGAAACAAATGCAGAGATGTGAGCTTGGTACTGGTATAATCAAACTCAGATTTGAAAAGGATTGGGAGTAGAATGGTGGTTGCCAATGGCTGCGGGTGGTAGAAACAGTGAGATGTGAATCAAAGCATACAAACTTCCATTCATAAAATGAGTCATTTCATGGTGACTATAGAAAACCATATTGCATTATTGTATACTTGCAAGTTCTTGGAGAGTCGATTTTAAAAGTTTTTACCTCACAAAGGAAACAATAATTTTGTGAGGTGAAGAGGTGTTTTTGTGGTGTTCATTTCACAATATATATCAAGCCGTTATGTTGCACACCTTAAACTTATAAAATGTTATATATCAATTACATCGCAATAAAGCCAGAAAAAAGGATTACATTGCAGTTTAGAAAAGGTACAGGAACCAGAGATCAAACTGCCCACATTAGCCGGATCATGAAAAAAGCAAGAGAGCTCCAAAAAAACATCTATTTCTGCTTTATTGACTATGCCAAAGCCTTTGACTGTGTGGATCACAATAAACTGTGGAAAATTCTCAAAGAGATGGGAATATCAGACCACCTGATCTGCCTCTTGAGAAACCTGTATGAAGGTCAGGAAGCAATAGTTGGAACTGGACATGGAAGAACAGACTGATTCCAAATAGGAAAAGGCTGTATATTGTCACCCTGCTTATTTAACTTATATGCATAGTACATCATGAGAAATGCTGGGCTAAATGAAGCACAAGTTGGAATCAAGATTGCTGGGAGAAATATCAATAACCTCAGATATGCAGATGATATCACCCTTAGGGCAGAATGTGAAGAACTAAGGAGCCTCTTGATGAAAGTGAAAGAGGAGAGTGAAAAAGTTGGCTTAAAGCTCAACATTCAGAAAATTAAGATCATGGCATCCCACCCATCAGTTTATGGCAAATAGATGGGGAAACAGTGGAAACAGTGACAGACTATTTTGGGGGGCTCCAAAGTCACTGCAGATGGTGATTGCAGCCATGAAATTAAAAGACGCTTACTCCTTGGAAGGAAAGTTATGACCAACCTAGATAGCATATTAAAAAGCAGAGACATTACTTTGCAAACAAAGGGTCGTCTAATCAAGGCTATGACTTTTCCGGTAGTCATGTATGGATGTGAGAGTTGGACTATAAAGAAAGTTGAGCACCGAAGAATTGATACTTTTGATCTGTAGTGTTGGAGAAGACTCTTTAGAGTCCCTTGGACTGCAAGAAGATCCAACCAGTCCATCCTAAAGGAGATCAGTCCTGGGTGTTCATTGGAAGGACTGATGTTGAAGCTGAAACTCCAATCCTTTGGCCACCTGAAGGGAAAGACTGACTTATTTAAAATACCCTGATGCTGGAAAAGATTGAGGACAGGAGGAGAAGAGGACAACAGAGGATGAGATAACTGGATGGCATCACTGGCTCAATGGACATGAGTTTGGGTAAACTTTGGGAGTTGGTGATGGACAGGGAGGTCGTGCTGTGGTTCATGGGGTCTCAGAGAGTTGAACACGACTGAGAAATTGAACTGAACTGAACTTGCAGTTTGATAGGTAATAGACTATAAGATGTTAGGGAGACCAATTACAAGGTCATAATAATAACTGTCTCTATGATCTCATATTAATACAAAAGGAGTAAAGCATCTTGAAGGAAAGGCAGACATATTTTAAACTTCTTATTCTGCCTTAGGAATGCAAATTTATTGTACTCTAATAATTAGAGAAATATATGTCTAAGTAGGCATTTAACAAGCTAAAAGATAAGTACCAGTAGGATTTAAAATAGACCACTTAAATTCCAAATAACTATTGAAGGCAAAAGTAGAGAGCACATGTTGTTGTTAAGTCGCTCAGTCTCATCGGACTCTTTGGACCCCATGAACTGCAGCATGTCAGTCTTTCCCTATCCTTCACCATCTCTGAGAGCCAGATAAAACTCATGTCCATTGAGTCAATGATGCCATCCAACTATCCCATCCTCTGTCATCACCTTCTCCTCCTGCCTTCAATCTTTCCCAGCATCAGGGTCTTTTCTAGTGAGTTGGCTTGTCACGTCAGGTGGCCAAGTACTGGAGCTTGAGTTGATTTTCTTTAGGACTGACTAGCTAGATCTCCTTGCAGTCCAAATCAGTCTCAAGAGTCTTATCATACACCACAGTTCAAAAGCATCAATTCTTCAGCACTCAGCCTTCTTTATGGTCCAACTATCACATCTGTACATGACTACAAGAAAAATCACAGTCTGGACTATTCTGATCTTTGTCAGCAAAATAATGTTTCTGCATTTTCATACACTGTCTAGGTTTGTCATAGCTTTTTTTTCTAAGGAGCAAGCATCTTTTAATTTCATGGCTGCAGTCACGATCTGCAGTGATTTTGGAGAACAAAATATGTCTGTCACTGTTTCCGCTATTTCCCCATCTATTTGCCACGAGTGATAGGAGCAGATGCCACAATCTTAGTTTTCTGAATGTTGAGTTTTAAGCCAGCTTTTTCACTCTCCTCTTTGACTTTCATCAAGAGGCTCTTTAGTACTTCTTTGCTTTCTGTCATAAGGATGATTTCATCTGCTTATATAAGATTACTGATATGTCTCCAGCAATCTTGATTCCAGTTTGTGCTTTATTCAGTCTGGCATTTTGCATGATGTACTCTCAATAACACAGTAATTCAAGTCTATGCTCCACCAGAAATGTTGAAGAAGTTGAAGTTGACCTCTCCTATGAAGACCTACAAGTCCTAGAACTAACACTCAAAAAAGATGCCCTTTCATCATAGGGAGCTGGAATGCAAAAGTAGGGAGTCAAGAAATACCTGGAGTAACTGGCAAATTTGGCCTTGGAGCATGGAATGAAGCAGGGAAAAGGTTAATAGAGTTTTGCCAAGAGAATGTACTGGTCATTGCAAACACCCTCTTCCAATAACACAGGAGAAGACTCTGCACATAGATACCACCAGATGGTCAATACCTAAATCAGATTGATTATATTCTCCAGTGTTCTTGCCTGGAGAATGCCAGGGATGGCAGAGTCTGGTGGGCTGCCATCTATGGGGTTGCACAGAGTTGGACACGACTGAAGCGACTTAGCAGCAGCAGCAGCAGCACAGGCTAATAAAGTAATGCTCAAAATTCTCCAAGCCAGTCTTCAATAGTACATGAACCATGGACTGTCAGACATTCAAGCTGGATTTAGAAAAGGCAGGGGAACCAGAGATCAAATTGCCAACAATCCACTGGATCATCGAAAAAGCAAGAGAGTTCCTGAAAAATATCTACTTCTGCTTTATTGACTATGCCAAACACTTTGACTGTGTGGACCACAATGAACTTTGGAAAATTCTTGAAGATATGGGAATACCAGACCACCTGACCTGCCTTTTGAGAAATCTGTATGTAGGTCAGGAAGCAACAGTTAGAACTAGACATGGAATAACAGACTAGTTCCAAATAGGCAAAGGAGTACATCAAGGCTTTATATCGTCACCCTGCTTATTTAACTTTTATGCAGAGTACATAACGAAAAACGCTGGGCTGGATGAAGCACAAGCTGGAATCAAGATTGCCGGGAGAAATAACAAAAACCTCAGATATGCAGATGAGACCATCCTTATGGCAGAAAGTGAAGATGAACTAAAGAGCCTCTTGATGAATGTAAAAGAGGAGAGAGAAAAAGTTGGCTTACAGCTCAACATTCAGAAAACTAAGATCATGGCATCCAGTTCCATCACTTCATGGTAAATAGATGGGGAAACAGTGGAAACAGTGGCTGATTTTATACTGAAGAGCTCCAAAATCACTACAGATGGTGACAGCAGCCATGTAAAAGATGCTTACTCCTTGGATGGAAAGTTGTGACCAGTCTAGACAGCATATTAAAAAGTAGAGACATTACTTTGCAAACAAAGGTCCATCTAGTCAAGGCTATGGTTTTTCCAGTAATTATGTATGGATGTCAGAGTTGGATTATAAAGAAAGCTGATTGCCCACTGAGCCACCATGCAAGCTCTGCTTTTAATGTACCTGAATGATTAAATTCTCAAATCATGCTTTATACTCACACTATTAGTCTTTTTTTAAAAATTTATACCTCACTCATATTTTAAAAATGAGGTAATTTAATTCAATTATCTTACTGCTATTAGATTCACCAAAATGTAGCCAAAGGGTTAAAAAATATGAATAAATTTAAATTCAGTGCTCACAGAAGCTTGGAATCTTCCTATAAGGTATATATTTTTGAAAAGGTCAGTGAGCATCAAGAGTAATCATCCACTCCGATGAGCACCTTGGGGAGATGGTCCTATACTCCCAGTGTCCATAGAACTCAGAGAGGAGGGATACAAAGCAGGGTTTTCAACCTCCAAGATCTAATGTCTGATGACCTGTGGTGGAGCTGATGTAATAAGAATAGAAATTAAGTGCCCAATACATTTTATGCACTCGAATCATCTCAAAACCATCCCCCACACAGTGTCCATGGAAAAAATTGTCTTCCATGAAACTGGTCCCTGGTGCCAAAGATTGGTGACTACTAACATAAAGAATAGTATAAAAAGCTATCACCAGAAAAAGAAAATAATTAGAGATATTAGTCAAATGAAAGGCAAGTGTCTGGTGAACTAAGAGCCACTAAGGTGAATTTTTGGTGATTTTGAAAATGGATTTTGTACACAGAAAGAAAATTGGCAGTTAGTTGAGTTATTATAATTCATTGAAATTTATTGAAGTTATAAACTCGAAAGACTTTCCTTCTCATATGTCCAAGATTGTAACAGGTTCAGTTCAGTTCAGTCGCTCAGTTGGGTCCGAATCTTTGCAACCTCATGAACTGCAGCATGCCAGGCCTCCCTGTCCATCACCAATTTCCGGAGTCCACCCAAACCCATGTCCATCAAGTCAGAGATGCCATCCAACCATCTCATTCTCTGTCATCTCCTTCTCCTCCTACCCTCAATCTTTCCCAGCATCAGGGTCTTTTGAAATGAGGCAGCTCTTCGCATCAGGTGGGCAAAGTGTTGGAGTTTCAGCTTCAACATCAGTCCTTCCAAAGAACGCCCAGGACTGATCTCCTTTAGCATTGACTCCTTGGATCTCGTTGCAGTCCAAGGGACTCTCAAGAGTCTCTTCCAACACCACAGTTCAAAAGCATCAGCTCTTCAGCACTCAGCTTTCTTTATAGTCCAACTCTTACCTCCATACATGACCACTGGAAAAACAATAGCCTTGACTATTTGGACCTTTGTTGGCAAAGTAATGTCTCTGCTTTTCAAAATGCTGTCTAGGTTGGCCAAAACTTTTCTTCCAAGGAGTAAGAGTCTTTTAATTTCATGGCTGCAATCACCATCTGCAGTGCTTTGGAGCCCAGAAAAATAAAGTCTGCCACTGTTTCGACTGTCTCCCCATCTAATTTGCAATGAAGTGATGGGACTGGATGCCATGATCTTAGTTTTCTGAATGTTAAGCTTTAAGCCAACTTTTTCACTCTCCTCTTTCACTTTCATCAAGAGGTTCTTTAGTCCTTCTTCACCTTCTGCCATAAGGGTAGTGTCATCTGCATATCTGAGGTTATTGATATTTCTCCTGGCAATCTTGAATCCAGCTTGTGCTTCCTCTAGGTCAGCGTTTCTCAAGATGTACTCTGCACATAAGTTAAATAAGCAAGGTGAGAATATACAGCCTTGACGTACCTCTTTTCCTGTTTGGAACCGGTCTGTTGCTCCATGTCTAGTTCTAACTGTCGCTTCCTGATCTGCATACAGGTTTCTCAAGAGGCAGGTCAGGTGGTCTGGTATTCCCATCTCTTTCAGAATTTTCCAGTTTGTTGCGAACCACAAAGTCAAAGGCTTTGGCATAGTCAATAAAGCAGAAATAGATGTTTTTCTGGAACTCTCTTGTTTTTTCGATGATCCATCAGATGTTGGCAATTTGATCTCTGGTTCCTCTGCCTTTTCTAAAACCAGCTTGAACATCTGGAAGTTCACAGTTCACATATTGCTGAAGCCTGACTTGGAGAATTTTGAGCATTACTTTACTAGCGTGTGAGATGAGAGCAATTGTGCGATAGTTTGAGTATTCTTTGTCATTGCCTTTCTCTGGCATTGGAATGAAAACTGACCTTTTCCAGTCCTCTGACCACTGCTGAGTTTTCCAAAATTGCTGGCATATTGAGTGCAGCACTTTCACAGCGTCATCTTTCAAGATTTGAAATAGCTCAACTGGAATTCCATCACATCCACTAGCTTTGTTCATAGTGATGCATCCTAAGTCCCACTTGACTTCACATTCCAGGATGCCTGGCTCTAGGTGAGTGATTATCTGGGTTTGAAGATCTTTTTTGTACAGTTCTGTGTATTCTTGCCACCTCTTCTTAATATCTTCTGCTTCTCTTAGGTCCCTGCCACTTCTGTCCTTTATAGGTTAGATAACCTCAAAGATACCCACATCTTAATCCCCAGAATCTATGAGTATGCTATATTAAATGGCAAAAAAGACTTTCCCATTTTGATTAAATTGGAAATCTAAAATGAAAAGATTGTCCTATATTATCTAATGGGCCCAATGTAATCAGATGATCCTGAAGAAAGGGAGGCAGGAGGGTCAGAGTCAGAGAATGAGATGTGAAAATAGGAAAAGGGATTGTAGTTTGACTGAGATTTGAAGATGCTGTGCTACTGGCTTGATGCTGGAGATAGGGGGCATTGTCCAAGGAATGTAGGTGGCTTCCAGAAGCTGGAAATCTCAAGGAAATAGATTCTCCCTAGAACTTCCAGAAATAACACAGCCTTGCCAACACCATGCTTTTAGTCCCTAAAATACATGTACTTCTGGCCTCAAGAACTGAAAGATAATAAATTTGTGTTCTTTTAAGGCACTGAATTTGCAGTAATTCACTATACTAGCAGCAGAAAATATGTTAACTTGAAAATATTAATCTGGAAAATTTTAAGTATAATTTTCAAGAGAACACTTGACTAATCCAATGGAAAATTTAAAACCATCCATTTTCAAACCTATTTAATGAAACACTCATAAATAAGTGCAATCACACTTATAAATCCAAAATATCATATTTTTCACTACTTAAATTATTTAACAAATGAATACATTCTTGCCAATGAAGATCACTCATGTAACATATTATGGCCAATGAAAGCATGGTGAATATTACACTTTCTCAAATATTACAGTATCATTAGAAACTTTGCCATGTTCTTTTACAATGCTAAATTTATAATCACAATTTTAAAATGAAATATTCAATTAGAGTATCAGAGTCATTTGGCCAGTAATTAGGTATTCTAATTGCCACATTCTCTAAAGCAATGCAAACACTAGAAAACAGCCATCCTAAAGGGTTTAATTACTTCATCCCCTCTAAACTTCTTTCTAACTTCCACGGGGTATGAGATGTTGTTTAATCATTAAGTTGTGTCTGACTCTTTTGTGACCTCAAGGACTGAAGCCTACCTATCTTGCCCCTAAGTTCATGGGACTCCCCAGGCAAGAATAATGTAGTAGGATGCCATTTCCTTCTCCTGGGGTTCTTCCTGACCTTGTGAATGCTATACACTAAAGAGCCAATCACTTCATTCTAAGGAATTATGGTTTTAGCTGAATAAAATGAAATTTTGACCAAGAAAATTTTACCAGGAAATACGATTTTAGTTATTCCTCTGATCTTTTTTTAAAAATAGCTTTATACCTTACTGAGAAAAAGGATGATCTCACAGCTGACATCCCATAGATTCAAGTTATAAATGCATAACTTCCATATAATTTAAACCATCAACTCCTAAGCCCTTTTTCAGGGTATTTCACTGCTTGGTTGGGTTTACTACTTACTGTTTTGTTTTCTCCTGACACTTTTCAAATCCCTCCTATCTGTCAAGTCCAACATCTTGGGCTATATTTAAATGACATTCAATTGAATTCAGGCCCAATTCATGTCTACCTTTGACCATAAGGCCATATTTAAGGTCCTGAAAGTAAAACTGGATGTGTCTCCTATGATATAGTTTGGAGATTTCAAAGTTTTCAAAACCAAAATTCACTACCCATTTATTTGCCGGGATGTGGCAAGTAGCTCCTTAGTAGATAGAGTACAAGAAGGCAGAATTGAAAATAATGACTATATAATCATAGAAACATAGAATTATAGATGACAGAGAATGAGATGGTTGGATGGCATCACCTACTCAATGGACATGAGTTTGGGTAAACTCCAGGAGTTGGTGATGGACAGGGAAGCCTCGCGTGCTGCAGTCCATGGGGTCACAAAGAGTCAGACATGACTGAGTGACTGAACTGAACTGAATCATAGAAAGGTAACTTAAGGGCATAATAACCAGTGGGAGCCACTAATGTTGGGAAACAGCAAGTTGAGGTTAACAACAGTATCTTCCACTTTTACTTATTGATGAGAGATTTGAAGTCAAAAGTAACATCAGTTTCTTCATTATTAAGTTGAGAGTTTGGGGTTTTGAGGTGACAGAACCAATGAAGACATCTGCTTTTCATTCCAAGTGATTTGTCTTGGCAGCAAGTAGACACTCCAAGTTAATTCAAAACTGTTGTGAAATCCAAATTCAAGCCTTTACTGCTGACCCAAAAAATAAAGATAAAGATTCTAAAACCATTGAATAAGAGGCAGATCATCTGCCTAAGGGAGAAAACTAAGTTATAAAACTAGGGAATATATAATTATACATATAGTGGGCATGATCAACATTGAGACTGAGTTACAGCCAACTTATAATAAGGAGAGTTTAGCCATCTACCTGCTTGAACTATGAATTATCATTTTTAAAGTCTCCCTACATAAAAGTATTTGAACTAAAATTGACTCATTTCCCTGAGTTACCAACCTTTTTGGACTCTTTGTTGTATTTATTGCACTTTTTTCAGGCTAGAAATTAAAACTGTTACTTTAACCTTAGAGGCAGTCTACCAGAAAATGCATTCAGGAATTAACTGTAAATATTCTAAGAATATTGTTGGAAAATTCACCTAACATACAGTTTAAAAACCACATACCTGTTTCAAAACTCTTCAGACCACATGGGTTTACTTTATTAGCAGTTATTATTATGAAATAAATCTGTTTATACTATTTGGTGATGTTAATTTGAATTCTCTTGAGTGAGATATTAAAGGTATTATATCTAATTTCTTTTTTATCATGTGTATCATTCCTGTGTGCTCAATTATGTCTGACTCTTTGTGACCCCATGGACTGTAGCCTGCCAAGCTCCTTTGTCCATGGGATTTTCCAGGCAACAATACTGGAGTGGGTTGCCATTTTCTCCTCCAGGGGATCTTCCCAACCCAGGGGTCAAATTCATATCTCTTGTATCTCTTGCATTGCAGGTGGAGTCCTTACTGCTAAGTCATTAGGGAAGCCCCTATCAAACATACCTCTATCCTGTTCATAGCTAACTATTATAGCACCGATTTAAACAAATTTAAGGAAAAAAATCAAAACTAAACATACTAATAGCTGATTCAACAGAAATCAAACCAAAAACACTAAATAAAGAAAAGAAACTTTTGTGTATTAATAAAAATTAGTTCTATATCAAAGCTTTAAAAAATTTGAATTTTCATATTGTAAAAATATAAAACATATTTTTAAATTAAAAATAAAATTTAAAATGAAAAATATAAATACAAGGAAAATTTAACTTTTGCAGTAGACACTTCTCTAATTCCGCTATCAGTCTAAGGTCAATAATTTAAAACAAAACTCATAAAAAAGTTTTATTGAAGAAAAAAAATAAACTTCTTTTCAAGTAATCATAGAACATATAGAAAATATATTGTACAACATGCCACTAAAAAATCTTCCAAAAGTGCAAGAATGACATTATGTAAACCTCTAGCTTATACCATATGTGGAAAAATTAAGCCATTATGAGCAAAATTAAGAAGGTCTACAGGTCAAGAAACACTTCTAAAAACCAAAAGTAACAATATATAACATATTATTCTAGTAGATTTGTAAAGAAAAATATTACCTTATCAAAATCTATGTGCTTCAAGAAGTGCTATACTCAGGTACAAGGAAACAGAATTCCAAAGGTGGAAAGGACATCTCAAAATTTATTTTTTAAAATGGTATGATTCATCCATATAATGATGAATGACATATTTGTTCAATGACACAAAAAATAAAGTTTTTTAAATAGAAAGAAATGTTTGCACTTTTTAAAAAGCAAAAGTAAAAATGGATATATTAAATAAATATTTTATACATTAAAATAGATAAAAACATATAGTATGTATGTTACATACACTATAACCCATACGTGTAATATAAATATAAAATATAAATCCATAATGCAAAGTATTTTCATAAATCCATGACAAAGCATCAAACAACTTACTTAGCCTGGTTACCCTAGAAAGCAAACCTGATGAAAAAAAATAGTTTTTAAAAAATTATGTGCCTCCACTTTATCAGGTAGTGCAAGGACTTGGGAGTGAGAAGTATACGGCTAATATATGCCCAAGCTTCAAGGAAACATCTCAATGCATTATTATAACTAAATCCAGATAGTCTTGCCAAAACACTGAATTCTGGATCACAGATGAGTAGACCACAATTATTAAATCCTGTTTTGACAATCCTAAAAATCTACCCCCTTGACTCAACCTCCTCAGTATCCTTCCCCAGATATTTTTCTCTGGTCCTTGCTGGCATAGCAGCAGGACCCTTTACCAGCATACCATTAACCAGGCCCTTCAACCTGATGCATAGAATACTTCTCTTGGAGTGGAGCTGGGACTGTACTTTCCTACTCAGACTGTGCTGAGATCTGCTCTTTGCTATCAGCCCAGAAGCAATAAGGGTTGTGAGGTATAAGCATCATCTAACTGCAGCCATGAAATTAAAAGATGCTTGCTTCTTGGGAGAAAAGCTGTGACCAACCTAAACAGCATATTAAGAAGCAGAGACATTACTTTACCAACAAAGGTCTGTCTAATCAAAGCTATGGCTTTTCTAGTAGTCATGTATGGATGTGAGAGTTGGACTATAAAGAAAGCTGAGCGCTGAAAAATTGATGCTTTTGTACTGTGGTGTTGGAGGAGGCTCTTGAGAGTCACTCAGGCTGCAAGGAGATCCAACCAGTCAATGCTAAAGGAAATTAGTCCTGAATATTCATTGGAAGGACTGATGCTGAAACTGAAACTCCAATACTTTGTCCACCTGATACAGAGAACTGACTCATTTGGAAAGATCCTGATGCTGGGGAAGACTGAAGGCAGTGGGGGAAGGGGCCAACAGAGAATGAGATGGTTGGATGGCACCACAGATGCTATGGACACGAGTTTGGGTAGGCTCCAGGAGTTGGTGATGGGCAGGGAACCCTGGCGTTCTGAAGTCCATGGGGTCACAAAGAGTCGGACACGACTGAGCGACTGAACTGAACTGAACAAACAGTTGCTTTCAGGTAAAGTCATCACAGGACCTCCAGGCAAGAAAAAGACAGTTCTCTTCTGGTGAGCAGGAGGGAGATTCTTCTGCTGGCCTACAAGTTTCAGAGGAATTTATATGTACAATATTCCCAAGCTCATTCATTCCAATATCGTCATGCCAGAGTTAAGGTCTTTCTCTTATCTTACCAATGTCTAACTTTTACATAAAAAGTTTGGAAGCTGCACATTACATCTGTCTGTTTGCAGTTCTGACACCTTTACAGTTAGATGTTAGGCCTTATTTTTGGCATAATCTCTGCTACTCTTTCTCTCCCCTCAACTCCCTCTCCCCCCATAGTTTTTGTAACAGAAGCTACAATCTTCATAATTTTCATTGCCTCTCTAGTATTTAGTCCACCAGATATTGCCTGTCTCAATGTTACCTTTCACCAATTAACCACAGATGAAATCCTTAATGGTTGTGAAGGCGGTGCAGCCACCCCGCTTCCCACCTGCAGCAGGAGTCTTACTGTTTACACAGTGTTAAGTGATCTAGCTCCAAAATCCCATTCTGAGATTCTGTGTTCTAGAGTCATTCCCAGCATTTATTTATGGTTGCATGCCATATTAGT
Source organism: Muntiacus reevesi (assembly GCF_963930625.1). Lineage (NCBI taxonomy): Eukaryota > Metazoa > Chordata > Mammalia > Artiodactyla > Cervidae > Muntiacus > Muntiacus reevesi. The sequence goes on along the minus strand of NC_089249.1, from coordinate 101,526,860 downwards.
GAAAGTTTACCCCAGGGGCTTTAACTTCCCCAGACCACTGGGAAGTACAGATATGAGTTCCAAACAGATCTTTTGAGGTAACTGTCATGCTGGGCCCACATGAAGCAGTAAGAGTCTGTACAGAGTCGGTGGCCGCAATAGAAGGTGGGACAGAACACATTTCCAAGGTCTCAGGGAATATTAGATAAAATGGTTCAGAAGAAGCACATAAATGGTATATGCTATATATACATCAGGCAATTACCTTTTAATGGATCAAAAAAGATGCATCTAGGTAAGGAATATGTGTGCTCCTTCTACTGTATTTTTTTTTCTTTTTTCTTTTTTTATTTTTCAGTGGGTTTTGTCATACATTGATGTGAATCAGCCATAGAGTTACACGAATTCCCCATCCCGGTCCCCCATCCCACCTCCCTCTCCACCCGATTCCTCTGGGCCTTCCCAGCCCACCAGGCCCGAGCACTTGACTCATGCCTCCCACCTGGGCTGGTGGTCTGTTTCACCACAGATAATATACATGCTGTTCTTTCGAAACATCCCACCCTCCCCTTCTCCCACAGAGTTCAAAAGTCTGTTCTGTACATCTGTGTCTCTTCTTCTGCCCTGCATATAGGGCCATCGTTACCATCTTTCTAAATTCCATATATATGCGTTAGTATACTGTAATGTTCTTTATCTTTCTGGCTTACTTCACTCTGTATAATGGGCTCCAGTTTCATCCATCTCATTAGAACTGATTCAAATGAATTCTTTTTAACGGCTGAGTAATATTCCATGAAGCTGTAGTAATTCTACTGTATTTTAAAGGATGAAATATGATGTTTGCAACAACAAAGACCTACCACAGCCAAGAAATAAGCAAATCTTAAAAAATACAGTAGAAGGAGCACACATATTCCTTACTTAGATTTTGGCCTTTTAAAATCTGACCAAGTTATTTAGTAGATAATTTTGCAGTCTAGACTAATCATTTTTTCTTGATTATATACACATTAAATAGCTTTTCCAAAAAATCTCTTAACTGATATGGTGTACTTTCCTATAATCATATCATAATACACCTATTGTCATATTTTCTCACCATTGGTGATACTCCTTTCAATCATTTGGTTAAAGTGATATGGTCAAAATTTCTCCATTGCAAATGATCCTTTTCTGTTTTTAATTGACAAGTAATCTCTGGAGTAATATTCTGACCCTGTATGAATATTCTGTTCCCAAAATTTTTCACCCAATTATTTTTAGTGTTCATTGATAACCCTTACCTGAAATTGATTATTACTGTGACAGTTTATGGAGAAGGCAATGGCAACCCACTCCAGTACTCTTGCCTGGAGAATCCCATGGATGGAGGAGCCTGGTAGGCTAGAGTCCATGGGATTACTAAGAGTCGGACGTGACAGAGCGACTTCACTTTCACTTTTCACTTTCATGCATTGGAGAAGGAAATGGCAACTCACTCTAGTATTCTTGCCTGGAGAATCCCAGGGATGGGGGAGCCTGGTGGGCTGCCGTCTGTAGTGTCACACAGAGTTGGACACAACTGACGTGACTTAGCAACAGCAGCATGACACTTTATGCCAAAACCTTTGACTGTGTGGATCACAACAAACTGTGGAAAATTCTGAAAGAGATGGGAATACCAGACCACCTGACCTGCCTCTTGAGAAACCTGTATGCAAGTCAGGAAGCAACAGTTGGAACTGGACATGGAAGAACAGACTGGTTCCAAATAGGAAAAGGAGCATGTCAAGGCTGTATATTGTCACCCTGCTTATTTAACTTATATGCAAAGTACATCATGAGAAACGCTGGGCTGGAAAAAGCACAAGCTGGAACCACGATTGGTGGGAGAAATATCAATAACCTCAGATATGCAGATGATGTCACCCTTAGAGCAGAATATGAAGAGGAACTAATAAGACCCTTGATGAAAGTGAAAGAGGAGAGTGAAAAAGTTGGCTTAAAGCTCAACATTCAGAAAACTAAGATCATGGCATCCAGCCCCATCACTTCATGGCAAATAGATGGGGAAACAGTAGAAACAGTGACTGACTTTATTTTTCTGGGCTCCAAAATCCGTGCAGATGGTGACTGCAGCCATGAAATTAAAAGACACTTACTCCTTGGAAGGAAAGTTGTGACCTACCTAGATAGCATATTTAAAAGCAGAGACATTACTTTGCCAACAAAGGTCCATCTGGTCAAGGCTATGGTTTTTCCAGTGACCATGTATGGATGTGAGAGTTGGACTGTGAAGAAAGCTGAGTGCTGAAGAATTGATGCTTTTGAACTGTGGTGTTGGAGAAGGCTCTTGAGAGTCCCTTGGACTGCAAGGAGATCCAACCAGTCCATCCTGAAGGAGATCAGTCCTGGGTGTTCATTGGAAGGACTGATGCTGAAGCTGAAACTCCAGTACTTTGGCCATCTCATGTGAAGGGTTGACTCATTGGAAAAGACCCTGATTCTGGGAGGGATTGGGGGCAGAAGGAGAAGGGAACAACAGAGCATGAGATGGCTGGATGGCATCACCGACTCAATGGGCATGAGTTTGAATAAACTCCGGGAGTTGGTGGCGGACAGGGAGGCGTGGCATGCTGCGATTCATGGGGTCGCAAAGATTCGATCACGACTGAGCGACTGAACTGAACTGAACTGAACTGATAACAATTGCAAATGATGATTTTCTATTTCTATCATCCCTTCAACATTTTTTAACTGGCATCCTTCTATGAGCTTTCCTTTATTTTTCCTCCCCCTTTTCTTTGTCTTTCACTGTAATTATAATTTTTGATGCTCAAGTGACCCCACGTATGTTTCATAAGAGCTACTTTAAGCTGACTCCTCTGTTCTTCAGACATGTTTCTATCAGTTTTGAAGAAATTCCTATTCTCAAGTTTTATTTTCTTAATATTATTCTAATATTTGAATAACAAAAATTCATATAACCACATTTGTTTTTTTTCTAATCTGATTATACTGTTATTGAGACACAATTTAAAATAAGGGTTAAGCTCGAGTAAATCTAAATAATTGCTGAATCTATCATCTACAAGGTGTGTACATTCATGGGTAAGTTACTTACTCTCCCTAAGTCCCAGTATTTTCATTTCAAAAATTGAAACAAATACCACTGGATTGTTTGAAAGATTAAGTAAGATAAAACATGAACTGCATTAGCATATTACCTGATATTAAATACTCAATAAATGTCAACTATTTATATAACCTTGAAAATTATGGCATGGTTAGCAGAAAATTGCAACTTAGACATCCTCTATATCCTTTATGAACTGACGTCATCTATCTTTTATGCCAGACTTTTCACAATCATTATGTACCAAAGAATATTTTTTATTCACACACACAAAAATAAACAAAACTCAAAAAAAAAAAATAAATAAGCAGTTTGGATTACTAAAGACCTACAAATGATAATTTAACTTTTAACTACACAGCTTTGCATAGTATATTCCATATTATTTCACTGAGCTTCATATTAATTAACAAGCAGAATAGTCTATTTTCATCATTTAAGGAATATTTCTTCAGGAAAACTGGGTCAGTTAGAGCAATAATAGACTGGGTCATTGTTTCAGTGGTTTGATTTCCTAAGAGCTAAACTTTGTGGGAATTTTGGAATATCTCTGAGAAATGCCTATGTATTTTTTTCAAAATCTGTTTATATTTCATTTCCCTTGTTACAAACAGGACACAACGTAATGTGAGGATTTACATAAGGTCTGGGGTCAAATACTAAGGGACATTTTCGATACATTAAATGGAAAAATATTTTTAAAAAATTGTCTACTGATAAGCCTGCCTTATTTTGTTTCTCATTTCCCAGGACTCCCAATATCCACTTTAACTAAAGGCTTCAGAGAGTAATAAAACAGTCAAAAAAGTTATAATGATTAGAAGATGGGATGCATATTCAAGAAAAGGTGTCAGTGGATTCCATTATTTGAAAGTTTATTTAACCCTTAAACTGTTTTATAATAGTTTTCAACCTTGGGAAATAAGGTCATAATCTTTATTTCCATTTCCATCTATAATATATCATGACCATTTTAAATTATACTTAACAAATGATTCTGGTAAAGATGTTAAATGCCTGGTTAAATACACTGCTTTTACTCAAAACACAGAGCAATAACAATAGCAATAAAACAAAGGGATAAATCCAGTGGAACATGGGGATAATATAGAAATACAAAATAATGACCTGGGAGAAAACATAGGCTTGGAGGATTTCAAGACAGGAAGCAGGCAGCGCTTCCCAATAACTCGTAACCAGGTGGTGTCGAAGGTTAAAATTTTCAATACAAAATAGAAGACAAAAGGTAAACTCACTGCCTGAGACCAGAACAACTATGGGATGCTTGGGGAAAAAATGTTGCTGTTACACTGCCTTGGGCAAGAGTTTCAAGGAAATCTTTCTATCTAGGATAATGAGAAGAAAAAGACAGCCTTATGACCCAGGAATTTAATCAACTACCCAGTATTTATATGACCAGATCTTGAGATTCTACCATATTACAATAAAGCAGAAAACCAAAAGAAGCATTACATAAGTAAGATCCCAAGGAACAAGTACAAATAAACACAAAATCCAAAAATTTTCCACTGGAAATAAAGAGATGGAAAGTTAAATCAAAATGAAAGTAAAGCTAAAAATATGAACTTATTTCAGATGAAAATAATCTTATGGACACTCTGAAGAAGGTTTCAAAAGAATGACTAGAGAAACAAAAAACAACTATGAGAAGTGTGGGGTCAATTAGGAAGATTCAAATTATTGAACAAAAATTCCATAAGAAAACTGATGAAGAAACAACTTTAAAGTAATAACAGCAAAATATTTTCCAAAACTTTTACAAAAAGACCCAATCCTCAGATTGAAGTAAAATTTATTTACTAGCCCATTAAATTAATCTAAATCTAAACTAATGTTATAATAAAACCATCTAAGATTGAAAGAAACTGTGAAGTTATCAAAAAGATATTTTCCACAAAGAACTGGTCATTAGGCTGACCACAAGAAAAGTGCCAAGAGAAAATATCATCCACTAAACATTTTATGTCCAGTTAAATTACCATCAATGTGAAAATAAAATGAAGATTCATAGTAATTAAAACAAAAATACATTTTAAAAAATATCTTGTATACTTCCTAGGGGGAAAAAATAAGATGTATGAGGTACTATAAATGTAATAAACTAATTAAAAACTAAGTAATTTTTTCTTTATAATAATTTATTGATTTTAATTTTACATTTATTATAGTAAAATATATACATAAAATTAAATTTAATCATTTGTAACTGTAGAGTTCTGTGTACATTCACACTGCTATGCAAACATCACTACCATCCATCTCTAGGACACTTCTAATAATGAAATCTGGAAGTCTTTACCCACTAAACAAAAAACTCCCTATTCCCCTCTCCTCCCATCCCCTAGCAGACACAATTCTACTTTCTGTCTTTATGAATTTGACCATTCTAGGTATTTCATATATGTTTAACTATACAGCACTTATTTTCTGTGACTAGCTTAAAAATTGATGAATTTGATTATCTTTAAAGTCAACTGTTCAGTGAAATATACTATCAACAAAGGTAAAAGAGAAGCTATAGTTGCCAATGCTTATAACTAGGTAACCATATAACACAGATTGCCCAGGGTCATCCTGATTTTCTTATATTACTGATACAATTATTAACGGTAAATCCTTGCATTCTTAAAAAGCTGTCTGGTTTGGATGATCACCCCATAAACTTTCAAAAATGCTATATACAAAACTTATGAAGAACACATAAATATATAAGAAAAAGACTAATCTAGAGATCAATGGTTAAAGGTTATTTAACAAATAATTCATTGAGGAGATAACTTACAAAGTCCATCAAAAATGAAAAGGTTCTCAACAACAAGACTAATCAGGGACATACAAATAAAGCAATGTTAGACACTACTTCACACATGTCAAATTAGAAAATTTTAAGTCTGACAATAATAACTAGTGAAAGGATCTGGAGAAAAATGCTTAAACTTGCTTTTATATGTACTCATCAATATAATGACTTCGAAGGATAATTTAATAGTATCTAATGAAGGTGAAAAATGTATATAAGTTTTGATTTAAAATTTACACCTTTAGGTACATTAGAGAAATTCTCACACTTGTTCACAATGACAGGTATACAAAAAAGTAGCAAAAAAATATATAACAATAAAAATTAGAGACGGCCTAAATGTTTACCAAAAGGAGAATGAATAAATTCATTTTAGCATAATTATTAAATACTACATAGCAACTAAAATTTATTGAGCTATCAGTATTATCATATAAATAGCTTACGAACAGAATTATGGTGAGGAGAAAAGCACGTTGAATATGACTTGAATTATGGCATCACATATATAAAGAGTGAAAAGACATAAAACAATATTGTAGAAATAGATGGAGACATCCATATGTTCTTATACATATGTATATAAATTCATGGAAATTTCAGATACCAAATTCAGGACAGTAGTCAGTCTGGGAATATAGTAGAGAAAAATGGGATCATCTGATATTTCAAGATGTTTCAGCTATATCTGCAATTTTTTAACAAATTGTGAAGAGAAAATATGGCAAATTTTCAGAGTCTGATAAAATTTAATGTTGATCTTGAAACATTATTTAAACTTGATCCTGCAAGTATTTATTATATTGTTGTCCCATTTTATAAAATTCATGTGTCATGCTAATTTTTAAGATTAAAGCAGAAATAAAAACCCAACCCCCTTCATGCTCAACTTAAATCTTATGATTCTTATTAAAATCATCTTTTTAAATAAAAAGTATGAAAATATAAACAAACAGCAAGTGCTTAATACATCTCTAATAATCTTCTTGACATATGAAAAATTCCCCCATAATTATCATCCTGAAAATGGGCCTCTGAGTTCTAATTTTTACAAACATTTATCAGACAGAATCCACATGCCAGGCACTGTTCTAGGTGGTGAAGATACAGTAGTGAACAAACAAGAAGCACTTTTCCTGGTGAAACTTTCATGATAGTTTACAGAGGCAGAGAATAAGTAAATAAGTAAATTGGATTTTGTTAGACGATGCAGTAATATTTACTATGGAGAAAAGTTAAGTAGGATAAGGAATTCCAGAGTAAGAGCCTGCAATTTTAAACAATGTGTTCAAATAACTGCTCATTAAAAATGTGTTATTAGAGTAAAGATCTGAAGGAAATAAGGAAGCAAACCATGCCCACATCTGGGGAAAGCATACTCTTGAGAGAAGAAGCCATTCAACCATGTCATCCTCTGTCACCACCCTTCTCATCCTGCCCTCAATCTTTCCCAGTATTAGGGTCTTTCCCAATGAGTGGACTCTTCATATTAGGTGTCCAAAATATTGGAGCTTCAGCGGCAGTCCTTCCAATGAATATTCAGAGTTGATTTCCTTTAAGATTGACTGGTTTGATCTTGCAGTCCAAGGGACTCTCAAGAATCTTCTTCAACACCACAGATTGAAAGCTTCAGTTCTTTGGTACTCAGCCTTCTTTGTAGTCACACTCTCACTGTTTCCACTGGAACTGGATGCCATGATCTTAGTTTTTTGAATGTTGAGTTAATCTATTTTGTTTATGCCTTTAACTACTTGATTAAAAAAAATCCAAATGAATAATTTAATCATTAAGATTTATTTATCTTTTTAGAAGTCTTACAAATTCATGTTCCAATTGCCAATAAATATCTTAAATATGGTTTTTTAAGAAAAATGCAAATGGCTGAGATTTTAATAAATGAGTATCACATCTGGATGATAGTCCATTGCTTTCATTCTGATGCCTGCATAGCTGCCAGTCATCAAGACTCCCTGAACCAGGCAGGTGAAGGACAAGTCTCCAGATGTGTTTATGAGCCACATGCAATTTGCTGCCTACATGTTGTTTCAAGGATGACAAAGAAAACCTATCAGCTCTGGATTATACTCCTAATTAAATTTTAAATACTATCTAAAAGGCTCATATTTTAATACTTGCAATATTTTCACTTTTTCATATATTATTATAGAATTAAAATGCAACTTTTTGTGCCCAAAATTTTGAAATGACCAGTATTTTTTAAAGGTAAATGAAAGTTTATAAGACAGTTAAGCCAGCTAAATGGAAATCTCAAATATTTCATTCTACCGAAGAAGCAAGTTTCCAGCACCAGTTTAATTATCTTTTCTCTGAGATCACTGCAATTAAATAAAAACTTGGGTTTGAAAAACTCATATTTACATTTTAAATGTGATTTTAATTATCTGAGTACAGCTATCCTTATATTCCCAAAATAATTTTAAAATATCTAACATATTCTGTATCCTTGGTCTCAGTTATTTATATATGGCATGATCATATCTCCAGCATCCCCAACTTTTCACCAAGAGAAGATTCAGCCAGCAACCACATGAAAATAATTTTATTTTTATGACTATTTGGTACCCAGTCATTCAGTACATCGTACTTATGCATATCACACTTGCTATCATCCAGCTTGTTAGCCCCTCTGATTTTCTCATTTTCCCACATTTTCATGTTTACACTACTCTCTTTCCTCTCTCCTTAACCATTCTCCTACTGTTCCCTTCAGTAGTTCAGTTCAGTCACTCAGTCGTGTCCGACTCTTTGTGACCCCACGAATCACAGCACGCCAGGCCTCCCTGTCCATCACAACAAACTCCCGGAGTTTACTCAAACTCATGCTCATTGAGTCGGTGATGCCATCCAGCCATCTCATCCTCTGTCATCCCCTTCTCCTCCTGCCCCCAATCCCTCCCAGCATCAGGGTCTTTTTCATTGAGTCAACTCTTTGCATGAGGTGGCCAAAGTACTGGAGTTTCAACTTCAGCATCAGTCCTTCCAATGAACACCCAGGACTTATCTCCTTCAGGATGGACTGGTTGGATCTCCTTGCAGTCCAAGGGACTTTCAAGAGTCTTCTCCAACACCATAGTTCAAAAGCATCAATTTGTTGGCACTCAGCTTTCTTAGTCCTTCACAGTTCCCTATGCCCCATTCCCCAAAATTTCATTCTACTCTATTTTCTACTAGATTTACAATTCCTTCATAGAATACTACTTCATCTTATTCTTTCTGGGAAAAAATGCAGACAGAGAAGTCACAATTCTTTTGTTACAAATTACAATTTAAAATTTTATTTCTGATCTCACCATAGCATAAAGTCAAGTTTCTTTTGTTCCAAGCTACCACCACTAGCAATTCCCATTATCACTTTCTATCATTCTTTTGTTATTGACACCTTGTGTTCACTGACAACGTTCAGACTTGATCCCTCTGCTCTCAAAATCTGATAACACCAATGTCCATGACCTATTTAACAACAATAACAGTAAAAATGACAGCAGTAGCAACAGTAAATTAATGTAATTAAACAATTTCTATGTTAGGCTTTTTGCTAGGTTCTTTATATGTGCTCTATAAAAAATGCTCAAAATAGCACTTTAATTCTACTTATTAGGAAACCAACTACCACATGAGATGTTATTTTTTTACAATGTCCCACGGATTAAGAAATACATGTCAGTATCTGTGGCTTTTTCCACTGTAACATGTGACCTTTACCTTCAGTTTATTGACCTTAGTTTCAGTGGCCTTCATTTCCACTACAATAAAATCAGCTACTCCAAAAACACTGTTATCTTCTACAAGACTCCATCTCTGAAATCTTGATTAATAGGCTAATTTATTACCATACCTTCTTTCTCTTATTTTCTTTAAACCATTTTCCCCAATTTTACTGCTTCAACCAGTTTGTCAGTCTACATCTCTACACTTATTTAAAAGTTCCAAACTTTCTTTCAGTATACACTTTACTTTAATGTAGAAACATCACTTCAGAAAACATGCACATTCATTATCTGTACCTCAAAAAAAAAAAAAAAAACAAAACCCACACACGAGGTCTTCAACTGAGTTAGAACAAAGTCAGCTTCAGTTCAATTCAGTTGAGTCGCTCAGTCGTGTCCGACTCTTTGCAACCCCATGAATTGCAGCACACCACTCCTCCCTGTCCATCACCAACTCCCTGAGTTTACTCAAACTTATGCCCATCAAGTCGGTGATGCCATCCAGCCATCTCATCCTCTGTCACCCCTTCTCCTCCTGCCCCCAATCCCTTCCAGCATCAGGATCTTTTCTAATGAGTCAACTCTTCGCATGTGGTGGCCAAAGTATAGGAGTTTCAGCTTCAGCATCAGTCCTTCCAATGAACACCCGGGACTGATCTCTTTCAGGATGGACTGGTTGGATCTCCTTGCAGTCCAAGGGACTCTCAAAAGCCTTCTCCAACACCACAGTTCAAAAGCATTAATTCTTCAGCGCTCAGCTTTCTTCACAGTTCAACTCCCACATCCATACGTGATCACTGGAAAAATCATAGCCTTGACCAGATGTACCTTTGTTGGCAAAGTAATGTCTCTGCTTTTCAATATGCTATCTAGGTTTATCATAACTTTACTTCCAAGGAGTAAGCGTCTTTTAATTTCATGGCTGCAGTCACCATCTGCAGTGATTTTGGAGCCCAAAAAAATAAAGTCAGCCACTGTTTCCACTGTCTCCCCATCTATTTGCCATGAAGTGATGGAACTGGATGCCATGATCTTAGTTTTCTGAATGTTGAGCTTTAAGCCAACTTTTTCACTCTCCTCTTTCACTTTCATCAAGCGTCTTTTTAGTTCTTCTTCACTCTCTGCCATAAGGTTGGTGTCATCTGCATATCTGAGGTTATGGATATTTCTCCCAGAAATCTTGATTCCAGCCTGTGCTTCTTCCAGTCCAGCATTTCTCATGATGTACTCTGCATATAAGTTAAATAAACAGGGTGACCATACACAGGCTTGATGTACTCCTTTTCCTATTTAGAACCAGTCTGTTGTTCCATGTCCAGTTCTAACTGTTGCTTCCTGACCTGCATGCAGATTTCTCAAAAGGCAGGTCAGGTGGTCTGGTAGTCCCATCTCTTTTAGAATTTCTGACAGTTTATTTTGATCCACACAGTTGAAGGCTTTGACATAGTCAATAAAGCAGAACAAATAATTTTCTGGAACTTTCTTGTTTTTTCAATGATCCAGCGGATATTGGCAATTTGATCTCTGGTTCCTCGGCCTTTTGTAAAACCAGCTTGAACATCTGGAAGTTCACGGTTCACGTATTGCTGAAGCCTGACTTGGAGAATTTTGAGCATTACTTTACTAGTGTGTGAGATGAGTGTAATTGTGCGGTAGTTTTAGCATTCTTGGGATTGCCTTTCTTAGGGATTGGAATGAAAACTGACGTTTTCCAGTCCTGTGGCCACTGCTGAGTTTTCCAAATATGCTGGAAAATTGAATGCAGCACTTTCATAGCATCATCTTTCAGGATTTGAAATAGCTCAACTGGAATTCCATCACATCCACTAGCTTTGTTCATAGTGATGCTCTCTAAGGCCCACTTGACTTCACATTCCAGAATGTCTGGCTCTAGGTGAGTTATCACACCATCGTGATTATCTGGGTCGTGAAGGTCGTTTTTGTACAGTTCTGTGTGTTCTTGCCACCTTTTCTTAATTTCTTCTGCTTCTGTTAGGTTCACACCATTTCTGTCCTTTATCGAACCCATCTTTGCCTGAAATGTTCCCTTATTATCTCTAATTTTCTTGAAGAGATCTCTAGTCTTTCCCATTCTGTTGTTTTCCTCTATTTTTTGCATTGATCGCTGAGGAAGGCTTTCTTATCTCTCCTTGCTATTCTTTGGAACTCTGCATTCAAATGGGAATATCTTTCCTTTTCTCCTTTGCTTTTCACTTCGCTTCTTTTCACAGCTATTTGTAAAGCCTCCTCAGACAACCATTTTGCCTTTTTGCATTTCTTTTCCATGGGGATGGTCTTGACCCCTGTCTCTTGTACAATGTCATGAACCTCCGTCCATACATAGTTCATCAGGCTCTCTGTCTATCAGATCTAGTCCCTAAATATATTTCTCACTCCCACTGTACAGTTATAAGGGATTTGATTTAGGCCATACTTGAATGGTCTAGTGGTTTTCCCTACTTTCTTCTTTAAGTCTGAATTTGGCAATAAGGAGTTCATGATCTGAGCCACAGTCAGCTCCTGGTCTTGTTTTTGCTGATTATATAGAGCTTTTCCATCTTTGGCTGCAAAGAATATAATCAATCTGATTTCAGTGTTGACCATCTGGTGATGTCCATGTGTAGAGTCTTCTCTTGTTGGAAGAGGGTGTTTACTATGACCAGTGTCTTCTCTTGGCAAAACTCTCTCTTGGCAAAGCCTTTGCCCTGCTTCATTCTGTACTCCAAGGCCAAATTTGCCTGTTACTCCAGGTGTTTCTTGACTTCCTACTTTTGCATTCCAGTCCCCTATAATGAAAAGGACATCTTTTTTGGGTGTTTGTTCTAAAAGATCTTGTAGGTCTTCATAGAACCGTTCAACTTCAGTGTCTTCAGTGTTACTGGTTGGGGCATAGGCTTAGATTACCATGATATTGAATGGTTTGCCTTGGAAACAAACAGAGATCATCCTGTTGTTTTTGAGATTGCATCCAAGTACTACATTTTGGACTCTTTCTCAGTCCTATTTCCAATGTAATCTAATTCAAGCTTCTTTATTCTCAAATAGCACTGCTTTCTCCCCTCCTTTGGCAAATATCCACATTTTCCATTTTGTAAATAAGACCACTCTAACGGAGTATCATCAATTTTTATAATATCTTACCACCAAATTTAACTGCAGCCATCCCTGCTATTAAATCCATTCTCAAAAGTTTCCCTGCTTCTGTCCAAGGTCTATCTTTCCTCTTGTGGGCTCCATCATAAACTACTCTCTTCATGTCATAAAATCTATTCCCTCACCTAATTTTCTCCTTACATGCCAGGAATGTGTTCAATCTCTCACACATTAACAAAAAAAAAAAAAAAGAAACAAAAGTTTTCTCTTTATTTCTATTCTCTTTACTCTCTACTTTCCTTCTCTGCAAACTTGTTATCAACTCACTAAAACTTGATCCATTAAAATGTCTGTCACATGGTCAACAATTCCTAACTGGGGAGTCTAGTGGGTGCTTTGGAGTCATCTTGTATGATCCGTGGGTGGTATTTGAATTTTTAACCATTTATCCTTTGCAATGCTCTATTTCTCCTGATTTACATAGTATTCGTAGGGAGGCCTCGCATGCTGCGACTCATGAGGTCGCAGAGTCTGACACGACTGAGCGACTGAAGTGAACTGAACTGAATATCATATATTCTGCATTGATTTATTCATTGTACAAATATCAGTGAAAGCAGAAAGAGAATAAGAATAAACTAGGATCTACATGTATGTCTGCATATGATTGTCATGTCTGATCACCACGTGGTGGTTCAGTTGCTAAGTTGTGTCCGACTCTTGGCGACCCCGTAGACTATATCCTGCCAGGCTCCTCTGTCCATGGGGATTTTTCAGGTAAGAATACTGGAGTGGGTTGCCTTTTCCTTCTCCAGAGGACCTTCCCCACCCAGGTAGCCTTCCAAAATAAATGGTTTCTCCTTCTTTCTTCTACTCCACACACTCTGGGAGGCCCTTTATTTGAACAACTGTACCAACTCTTCAGTCAGATACCACAGAATAAAGAGGAACCTAAGGAAAAAATTTTAGATTTAGATAATAGCAGCAAATGCCAGTTTGACAATAGGTAATCCAGTATAGAAACACTTCCCTAGTAGCTCAGCTGGTAAAGAATCTGCCTGCAGTGCAGGAGACCCCGGTTTGATACTCGGGTGGGGAAGATCCCCTGGGGGACATGGCAACCCACTCCAGTATTCTTGCCTGGAGAATCCCTGTGGACACAGGAGCCGGGAGGGCTACAGTCCATGGGATCACAAAGAGTCAGACATGACTGAGTGACTGAGCACAGCACAGCATACATTTGTGTGATTGCTCTTACTTATTTACCTATTACTGAATTTTATAAATTTGAAATATCTTTTTTTTTATTTGTCCTTACTTTTTTTTTAAAAATTTTTTATTTTTCAGTGGGTTTTGTCATACATTGATATGAATCAGCCATAGAGTTACACGTATTCCCCATCCCGGTCCCCCATCCCACCTCCCTCTCCACCCGATTCATCTGGGTCTTCCCAGCCCACCAGGCCCGAGCACTTGACTCATGCATCTGACCTGGGCTGGTGGTCTGTTTCACCATGGATAACATACATGCTGTTCTTTCGAAATATCCCACCCTCACCTTCTCCCACAGAGTTCAAAAGTCTGTTCTGTACTTCTGTGTCTCTTCTTCTGCCCTGCATATAGGGCCATCATTACCATCTTTCTAAATTCCGTATCTATGTGTTAGTATACTGTTATGTTCTTTATCTTTCTGGCTTACTTCACTCTGTATAATGGGCTCCAGTTTCATCCATCTCATTAGAACTGATTCAAATGAATTCTTTTTAACAGCTGAGTAATATTCCATGGTGTATATGTACCACAGCTTCCTTATCCATTCATCTGCTGATGGGCATCTAGGTTGCTTCCATGTCCTGGCTATTATAAACAGTGCTGCGATGAACATTGGGGTGCTCTATGACATTTCTGAAGTGGTAACAGACTTGCTTTCCTTTTCACCTTTTGAGTAGTTAGCATTTTACCATTGCTTGAACACATAAAGTTTACATTCGGTTTGTCACCCTCAGCTCCACATTTGCTTAGTCTTGGTTCTAAAAAAAAACACATTAAAAATTAATTCATGACTTTTCCATTGCTTTCCAGTTACCTCTTATTTGATTGAAGTTCACCTATAAGCAGTTTCCTCAACAAGGACTTTTTGGAGCGATATTCCCTGAGTGCTTGGTTTGTTCAAATCAATTTGTTGAATTTTCACTTGGAGCACAAATTGACTGGATATACAATCCTTGGTTTATACATTTTAACTAGTACATAAATATTGCTCTACTGTATTCAAATGCTGAATCTCTCTAAGGAAAACATGAACTCTGATTAATTTGTCTTTTTTTTCCCTCTTCTAAAGAAATTGATGTTTTGCCTTATTTTTGCAAAAGATTCTTTGTTTAAGGACTAATGGTTTCAAAATGTATCTCATTATTGACCATTAAGGTTCAAATTCCCTTGGCATACAATATATCTTCAAAAATGTACACCCAAGCCTCGTTTTATTTCAGGAATGTTTTCTTGAATTATATGTTTCTATATTCTGTTGCATTATTTTGTCTTTCTACTTGGGAGACTCCAATTATGTGCATTTGATCTCCTTTTGCCTTTCTTGCATATCTAACCATTCCCTTTAATCCTTCTTAACTCCACTGCACTTTTATTTTATTTTGATTAGTTTTCTCATTCTATACTCTAGATCTCTTTCTGTGTTACCCTCAATGATTATGTTACTTTGTGCTACAGTCAATTTTGACTTCATTTGTATTTTGTTGTTGTTATTCTTCCTACATTTTCCCTCAGTTGGCCTATGAACATTTCATCATTTCCTGTCTTTTCACTATGTTTTCCCCAAAATGTTGAATTTTCACTTTGGGGTTTCCCTTCATGATAGTTATTTATTTATTTTTTTTTTACTTTTTATTAATAGTTCATGAAAAAGACAGAGGATGAGATGGTTGGATGGCATCACTGACTCAACGGACATGGGTTTGTGTGGACTCCAGGAGTTGGTGATGGACAGGGAGGCCTGGCGATCTGCAGTTCATGGGGTCGCAAAGAGTCAGATACAACTGAGCCACTGAACTGAATTGAAAAAGTGTTGATCGAAACTTTCATCTATTCTTTCTTATTTTGTGACATATATTTTAGGAAAGTCTTTCCCACTTTATTTCTTCAATGCTGGGCCAGCTCCAATTTTACTTATTATGGAATAAACTAGATATTATCTGTCCAGCCACTGCAGAAGTTTCCCCTAGAGAGTAGTTTTACTGGATTTTCAACACATATCACCACTTATCCATAATTCCATTCTATACATTTCTCTTTCTCTCTCTCTCTCTTTATTTTCTTTTTGGCACTGTGGTGTGGCTTGTGGGATCTCAGTTCCCCAACCAGGGACTGAACCCAGGCCTGGGCAATGAAAATGCCAAGTCCTAACCACTAGATCACCAGGAAATTTCTTGTATACATTTCTTTCATGCTCTATTACTGCTATTTTTTTTTTTTTTTTTTTTCAGTTTCTATTTTGTTCTCTCCAGATCCACAGCCTTCCTTTCATGTTGGCCTTTCTAGAAACCTATTGTTCCTGGAATACTTTGCTTCTTCCCTTCTCCCATGTGGCTCATGCTGCTTTGCAAAGCTTAGCAGCCTTTACACTTAAAATCTATGGGGTATTTCTGTTTTTTAGTTTTAATATAAAAATTGCAGGGGATTTTTATTTGCTTGTTTTTATAAGAAAAAAATGGGGGAACTGTTCAATCTTCCATTTACTAGAAGTAAATAATTTTATTTTCACTTTTGAAATGCAAAAGTTTAAAAAGAATACATTTTTATGTTCAGCAGCCTGAACATAAAAACATGGTTTCCTTACAAACCATGTACTCATCATCTTTTCATCAGAATCATTTTAGAAATCATTTTCTGTTCCATTGATTAGGTTCTGCCTTCAGAGATACTGATTATACTTTACTGAATCCTCTCTTCTCTAACGACTCTACCTTTTTAATAAAATACATGCTTTGCAATGATCTTAACCCATTTATTCATTACTATTTTGATTTTCAGTGTTGTTGATACTTGCTGTTTATAATTCATGTACTTAGGCCATAACAATATTGTTTGCATCTTCAATTTATTTCCTAACATTTGTAATGGATGCTGTGATGCACCACCCAGATGGCCCGTTCACGACAGGGGCACTTGGTTGGACAGGAGTGTTGACTGATAATGGCTCCCAACAGAATTTCTCTCTGAGAATCCCCATAGGCAAGACAGAGCTTCCTCAAAAAAAGTTACATGCCTTTCTTTCTTAGAAATAGTCCCTATCAAATGACTGGCCCATACACAAATTTGACCTGCTGGCCATAATTCAGGACAACTTCAAATGGTCATTCTAGCTCCAGAACTCCCAATGGGATTTGCCTCTGTTGCAAATGCATTTTAGTTTAACTTCTCCCTCTGCCCAATCCTACTTCCCTTGGTTCCCTAATATGCCATGTCCCTGAGAGTATTTGTGTCAGACTGGCCACAAAGATGACTGCAAAGCCTGTGGCATTCTTACCACCAAGTCTATGTGTCTTCACCTTGAACCTGAGCTACCAGTGAGTACTTTGATCAAAAAACTACAATGGAAGGGATATTGCTAGTTTAGGAATAATCTTTAAAGAAGACTATGGAATTTAAGAGGTCCTGAGATTATAAGAAAGGAGTAAAGAGCTCAACTAAACAGCTTTCCAATCCTCTCTGTCAATACATCAGGCGTGAGTTATCTGAAAACCAGTTCAGCTGCCAAGTGAATACATCCCCAACTGATTTTTGTCAACTCTACATGAAGCACAAGAATCACTTAGCTAAGCTCTGCCCATATCCTTGCCCCATATGACTGTAAGATGTAATAAAATAGTTGTTTTTCTTCTGCCATAAAAGTTTCTTTATTATGTAGAAGTATAAAAGTCAAACCACACTCCAAAATAAATATCTCATGTTCAATCTCCATGTCTGAGCTTACAGCCTGAGAAAGAAAAATAAAGGCAATTGATAAGAGGTGTGATCCTAAGAAGCAGACTCTTTTAAGAGGTTTATAGCTGGTTATAAACCATCATTGGCTGTCTGGTGATGAGGACACCATCATCACTAGTGATGAGTGAATAACTGATGACTCCTGTTATGCCATATTAGTGTCATTTTTAACATTTTCACCAGTGATGGTCTGGGGTGGAATACCAAATGAAAGGATACACCAGCAGCTTCAGTACTGTAGGTGTTTGAGAGGTGCAGTGGGAGTCGTAAGTACAAGGATTATAGAATCAGATGAGTATTCCTGGGTAATTTTGCTGCACTAATGAAAGACAGTAAAAGGCTATGGGTTATTAAATAACAGTTGAAAACAGAGTGTGAATTGAGGTCCTTTCTGGCATTATGTAAAGTCTCTAGCTCCCTGTCATGGAAATGCAGAAGAATGCTGTGAATGAGACCTAGAACTTAATTATAAGACTAGCAGAGTTCAAGGGAAGTTTGCATTATCATGTCCAGCTAGTCTGTTATGCCAAAGTCAGGTTCTTAAATGGAGAGATGTTGGACACTGAGATTTGGACTGAACTTTTAGTACTGATGCAGTGAATACATTGAATCTTCACATTCTCCTGAAACATCCTGAAATATCCTACAGAAAAAAGTAACTCACTCATACCAATTAAAGTCTAGCATTTTCCATATTAAAGATGGTACAGTAAACTTTGTGTTGCAAAATGACACATACCTACAGGAGTGTCTTTTCTCCACATCTCTCCTTTTGCCCACTAGATCAATGATTTTGCTCAAGTCACCTGGGGGGAGGGGTGTGAGTGGGGGTTACTACTAGGCCTGCTATGAGAGGAAGAGAACAATAAGTGAATATATGTAATGGATACTGAATGTACTGGATCAAGGAAACAATATATAATTGAATAAAGCATAGTTTGTTTGTGAGATGCAGGATAAAATACTTTGATAGAAACTCTAGGAGACTCTGCTAACACATTGCTTAGATGGCCCTTGAAGCTTAGAAAGAGTTAAGGTCCATACTATGTGCCTACATGCTAAGTCACTTCAGTCATATCCTACTCTTTGTGGTCCTGTGTATTGTCGGACCCCAGGGTTTTCTGTCCATGGGATTCTGCAGGCAAAAATACCAGAATGTGTTGCCCTCCCCTCCTCCAGGGGAGCTTTCTGACCCCAGAGACAAAACCATGTTTGTTAAGTCTCTTTCACTGACAGGCAGATTCTTTACCACTGTGCCACCTGGGAATCCCAAGGCCATACTAGGTGATGTAGAAATACTAAAACTGTCATAGCAGATGGTGAAAGAAACAATCAAAAGGCTCAAGAAAATCAGGAATCTAGAGTGGATAATAAGATTGATGAAACCAGAAATTCACCAAATTCAAGAATCTGTGTTTCATGAAAAATTTCCATTTATTGAAATGATAAAAGTGAGACGTCATCACCATTGCTAAGAGTGGTAGTCATTTATAGCCAGTCTTCCTATAGATCTAGAATCCTAGTTTCAGTAAGGATGATAGGATTTTTTGAAATAATTGAATCCAGGTGATATTACTAATGGTTGGAAGCAAGATGAGTATATTTATCATGAATATCAGAAAAGTCTGATTGGAAACCTCATGTTCCTAGAGACAACATAAATGAAGAGCCAAAAAAAGTGTATTGCTTAGTTTATACAATCTAAAAATAAAAAAGGATGAATGAACATGGGCCTGTGGAATCTTCTCTGATAAAATTATCATCCTTGCTCAATTTCTGAATATGAACCACTTCTCGGAAACTGAATCCAATGAATGAAGGAGAGGACAGGTATCAATGAGGAAGGACAGATAAATATCATGTAAAACGCTTCCCCTTGCCCATTCCTAAAGAGACTGATGGCAATTTATTTTAGAAACCAAACAATATGGAAAGATAACAAAAATCAATTTAAAAAAAGCAAATAAAAGGAAAATAAAAAGCAAAAGAAAGAAAAAGACCATATAAAAGAAAGGAAAGTTGGGGGAGAAAGAAAAAAATAAAATGATAGAAATAAAAATATTAATGATTATAGCAAATGTAAAATGGGCAAAATGCTACAGTTAAGTCAAAATTTATCCCAGTGTACTAAAAAAGCTCAATCTAGATATAGCCTATTTGGGAAAACTACATCTAAAACACAGAAATTCGAAAGTAAAGAACTGATAAAATATATACCAGGTTCATACTCATAAAAGTGAGGAGCATGCAGTTCTATTTATACCAGACAAATAAACTTCAAAGCAAAAAGCATTTTTGTAAATATAAAGGAAAACTCCATCATGTTAAAAATTTTTAATCTACCAGGGTAAAACAAAATATGCCAGATAACAGTCACAAAATAAATGAGGAAAATCTTTACAGAACTACGAGAAGAAACAGAATGAACCAGTGACATATCGAGGGCTTCCCTGGTGGCCCACACAGTAAAGAATCTGTGTGCAATGCAGGAGACCTGGGTTCGATCCCTGGGTCGGGAAGATCCCTCCAAGAAGGGAATGACTACCCGCTCCAGTATTAAACTTGCCTGGAGAATTAAGAAAAAACTTCTTCTTGTTACCTGTATATTCAACAGGAAAAAAGAACAGGAAAAATTCCAAAAATTACAATAAACAAGTTTGAAATAGTATACATATATAGAACCCTACACCCAAGAGCTGGAGTAAGCACCACTTTTTTCCAAGGTCCACCCAAATTATGGAGGATAATCTGCTTTACTCAAAGGCTACTGATTTAAATATTAATCACATCTGAAAAAAATAGCTCACAACATCTAGACTGGTGTTTGGCCAAACAACTCAGTGCCATAGCCTACATATGTTGACACATGAAATTAACCAGAACACCTGTCTAGATTAACCAGTTAAAAACATAAGACTCATGAAGGTATAATGAAAACATGCTCAGATATGTAAAGTCTCAAAAATTTTATCTCCAATGCATTGGTTTTTTTTGGAAGAGATACACAAATAGACAAAGGTGGAAATAAAGAAAAATAGAGCCATGATACCAAAAAGCAAATATCCCAACCTATTAAAGAAGTAAAATTTGGGTAGTGACACTGGGACAACCCAGAGGGAAGGGATGGGGAGGGAGGTGGGAGGGTGGTTTGGGATGGGGGACACATGTTCACCCGTGGCTGATTCATGTAAATGTATGGTAAAAGCCATCAAAATATTATAAAAAAAAATAAGCCTCCAATTAAAATAGATAAATTAATTTAATTAAAAAAAGAATGTATCAGGCCTAGAGATAACTGAACCTAGATTGGAATAAGAGGAGAGAGAGGTACAAGGAGGATACCTTCATCTTACAGTCTAAAAACAGGTCAAATAGAATAGTTGATGTGTTCAGTTATAGAGGAGTAACCTAAACTTAAGATGGAAAGTTTCCCATGAATTTTTCAAAGGCACATAGAAAACCAAAGGCCAACAAAAATGTTCAAGAAAACAAGTGTGAAAGTATTACATGGATCAATTGTAGCAGGTTTTCAATCTCCCTCAAAATATGCCTATAACATCACCATTTCTCAAAAAAACCCAACCACCTTGGTCCGAGCTATCATTATCTCTTGCGTAGAGTCTTACAATTACCTCCCATCTGGTCTCTCTGCTTTCAAACAATTCCCCAACCCATGATCTGTTCTCACCACAGCAGCTAAAGTGATCCTGCTTGCATGAGTGCTAAGTTGCTTCATCCGTGTCTGACTCTTTGTGACCCTAAGGACCATGGCCCTCCAGGCTCCTCTGCCCATGGGATTCTCTAGGCAAGAATACTGGAGTGGGTTGCTGTGCCCTCCTCCAGGGAATCTTCCCAATGCAAATTAATATATAAAACAAAAGATATCGGTTCATACTTTGAAGTCCTCCTAAGCTCTCCAGTTCCCTGAAAGTGAAGTGAAAATATTAATCATTCAGTTGTGTCTGACTCTTTATGATCCTATGGGCTATCAGGCTTATCAGTCCATGGAATTCTCCAGGCAAGAATACTGCAGTGGGTAGCCATTCCTTTCTGCAGAGTATCTTCCCGACCCAGGGGTCAAACCTAGGTCTCCAGCATTGCAGGCTGATTCTTTACCATCTGAAACACCAGGGAAGCCCCCGTTTCTCTGAGTAAGCGCCAACGTCTTTACAATGGCCTGCAGGGCTCAACACAACATGGCCCTCTCAGGAATCTCTAACCTCAGTTCTGCTACTGTCCCTCTTTCTTCCTGTTCTACCAACACTGTCTCTGTTTTCCTGGAACACATAAGCACACTTCCCCATTAGGACCTTTGCCTGATTTTCTTGGTCTGGAACATTCACCTGCTAGATCTCTGAGTGGTTTATTCCTCACTTGCCGAAGTGCTTGCCATATGTCACCTTTTCAATAAGGCCCCATTTAAAATCACAAAGCATTCTCAATCTTCATCCTTATTAACTGGCTCTGTTTCTTTTAGCACTTGCATTCTGCAAACTTACCATACAACTTACTCATTTGTCATGTTCTTTTTGTGTTTTCACCAAAACATGCTCTTCATGAATTATCTCTGGTATCTAAAAAGTAATATGGCACATTATGTGAAAGTTGCTCAGTTGTGTCCGACTCTTTGTGAAAGGAATTCTCCAGGACAGAATACTGGAGTGGGTAGCCTTTCCCTTCTTCAGGTGATCTTTCCAACACAGGGCTTGAACCCAGGTCTCCCACATTGCCGGCAGATTCTTTACCAGCTGAGCCACAAGGGAAGCCCAAGAATATTGGAGTGGGTAGCCTATCCCTTCTCCAGCGGATCTTCCAGACCCAGGAATCAAACTGGGGTCTCCTGCCTTACAGACAGATTCTTTACCAGCTGAGCTTTCAGGAAAGCCCCATGGCACATTATGAACTTATAATAAATACTTGTTGAGTGAAAGTGAATATTATATACATAGGCATAAACATATACCTTAACTAAATATTGACTTAACTAAAAACACTTGGGCTTGCCTGGTAGTTCAGATGGTAAACAATCTGCCTAAAATGCCAGAGACCCAGGATCATTCCTAAAAACACTGACTTAACTGAAAGTTTATTTAACTCCAAATGCATATCTTGGAGATAATAGAAGACAGGAAAACACAGAACAGAAGTGGATAATATAAGAAAACTAAATCCTTATATTTCATTCTATATAGAAAATTAATATATATATGACATCTGTGATATTGTGATTTATAATAAAAAATGTGTATATATTTGGCTTTTGTTCTTGTTTCTGACACAGAGCTCCTAAAATCTAAGTAAAGAGAGTTATAAATGCCTTTCATATTCATAACAAGTCCCTTTACATTACAACTGAGTTTATGTTATACAGTGATTTTTGGAAAGACCCTAGATGAGGATGAGAGTGGGTTACCAGGGGAACCAGTCAAATTAGAAGGCTGGGTGTTTTAGCCTCACCCTCATGCTCAGGATGGGTGAGAGGCTGGAGAGTGAATCAATTACTAATGGCTAGTGATTTCTTAATGCCTGTATAGTGAAGTCTCCAAAAAACCCACAAGGACAGGCTCCAGAGAGCTTCCAGGTTGGTGAACAGGTGGAGGCTCAATGAGAGAGGGCATGAAAACCCACACCCTTCATATGTACTTTGCCTTTTGCATCTCTTCCATTTTGCTGCTCCTAGGTTCTATTCTTTCACAGTAAATTAGCTATCTAGTAAGTAAAATGCGTCCTGAGACCTGTGAACCATATTAGCAAATAAATTGAACCAAAGAAGGGGTATGTGGGAACCTTCAATCTATAGCCAGTCAGTTAGAGGCACTGGTGACAATCTAGTTTCGCAGTTGGCTTGGGGCAGGGAGGGAAGCCCTGAAGGACTGAACTCTTAATGTGTGGGATTTGATATCTCCAGGTAGATAGTGTCAGAATTGAGTTAAATTGTAGGACATCTAGCTGATATCACAGGATAATCTGATGTATAGAAAACCCACATCCATGTCTGGGGTTGGAAGTGAAGTAATATTCTGATAATACTGGGTTTAATATAAATGAAAACAGTGGAGGTCTTTCTCTGTAACACCTAAGAAATAATTCATTTAGAAAACAATTAAACATCTTATTTTGCTATAGAAAAAAATAAATATGAAAAGAAATAACTAAAGGAGATGAAAATAATCAGCTCAAATAGTAAAATTGGGTAATATAAAGGAAAGAACAGCTAGTTTTTATCACTCTAGAAAATAATTATACATTTTTCCTTGAAAGATCTATATTTCAATATAAGTTTTACATAGAACAACACTTCAACTTTACAATAAATAAACTTTAAATGTGGTGGGCTTAAGAGATTACTTCTCTTAAATCATGTGATGCAAATCTTTAAATTTCTAACAAGTAAAGATCTTTCCTCTGATACACTTTAACATGTCACAATACTAAGGGTAATAATCAAAGTTGGAAATATTGTTGATGTAGTATGATAAAATGTTCATTTTAATGTCTATCTTTTAAGGGTCTTATCATACCATGGCACATCATAAGGAGCCTCAGGGAAAGAAAAATAGATTCTAATATCATCTCCAATTGAGAAACTTTTTACAAAATCTTGAATATTCCTACTTATAGATTGGGAACAAAATTTTTATTATCTAAATCAGAGGGTTATTATGAAAAACCAATATAGTAAGATATATGAAAGCAACTTTTTCACTTCAATGTACTACAGATTTATAAGCTATTATGCCAATAAATCCATTAAAGTTAATTAACATGTGATGGTGAACTTACATTCCTGGCACTCCTGTTAAGGCATTATTGCCCTACATATATGGCCATCAAATCTATCTAGATTTTCACATACTCTACTTTCAATCCTACTCACTTTATTCTTACAGGCAGTGGCTCCCATATATGAGCACGTACCAGCAATCATCTGAAGAGTTCATTAAAAATCAGATTTCTGGATCCCATCCCAGTGTTTCTAAATCAGTACTTTCAGGTGTGTCTGAAAACAACAGAATATTTTATGCTGTATGTGTCCATTCAATTTAAAAAACTAAATTTTGTGTATGATTCTGAGGTCACGTGTCATAAGATATTTCAAATTTTAAACCTGAAAGATACTTTGGTCATCACTGAATCCTATAATTTCTTAAACTGGGTTTCAGTATGTGGGTCAAATAGTCTGAACTTACTAAGGGTGTATGAAAATTGTGTCCATAAGTGCACTTGGGCATTTTGTTAGAGACCCAGGATGCAAAGCTTCACTGAATTCTTAAATGAGTCTCTCTCTGAGTCCAGAAAAGTAAAAGCCACTGAAACTAAGCCCTCTCTTGTTTCCCTAAGGTCACTTAGATTCAGAGAATTGACTTGACCACAGTTACACAGCTATTCTTATAACTAAGACTAGAGCTCAGGCCTCCTAATGTCTTTCTATTTTTAAGTATTCAATTTTGGTTTCCTAATGCTAGTGTCTTTTGAGTGTTAGACATTCTTGATATACTATTGAATATTTATTTATTTAAAGAATTTCATAGGAATACAAAGATATCATCTTATGGCCTTGGTCTACAGATCTTTATTTCTCATTCAGTTAAGTTCAGTTCAGTTCAGTCGCTCAGTCGTGTCCAACTGTTTGCGATCCCATGAATCGCAGCATGCCAAGCCTCCCTGTCCATCACCAACTCCCAGAGTTTACTCACACTCATGCCCATCGAGTCAGTGATACCATCCAGCCATCTCATCCTCTGTCATCCCCTTCTCCTGCCCCCAATCCCTCCCAGCATCAGGGTCTTTTCCAATGAGTCAACTCTTCACATGAGGTGGCCAAAGTACTGGAGTTTCAGCTTCAGCATCAGTCCTTCCAATGAACACCCAGAACTGATCTCCTTTAGGATGGACTGGTTGACTCTCCTTGCAGTCCAAGGGATCTCAAGAGTCTTCTTCAACACCACAGTTCAAAAGCATCAATTTTTCGGCACTCAGCTTTCCTCACAGTCCAACTCTCACATCCATACATGACCACAGGAAAAACCATCCTCTTATTTTGCTGTTGTTATTTCCAAGTTACCTGGCATCTTTGTTATATCATAAAGACTAATTATTTCCTCTATAAGCATTTATGAATGCAATCTTCAGTGACTTGAACCACTGGTAGAAAAATATCAAGAGCAGCTAGATGCTGATTAAAATTATTCCCAAAGTGAATGACAGGGGGTTACAATTATAATTAATCCTAAATAAAGACATTAATAAACCTCAATCCTAGGGACTACTGTTCTATAAACATTTCAACATTAGCCAGTTCTTCTCATTTCTCTAAATTTTCTCAAATGTGAATAAAAAATGTAGACCATTAGTTGCTTAAATATCCTTTTTACCTTTAAATTCTATAACTCAAGACACCAAAAAGGCACTAGATAATATTTCCTAGCTCTCTAGCTTTTTTACCTAAGTATTTTCTATATTTGTCATGCCTCATTTCATATCCAAAATGAAAATTAAAATGGTATCTACGTGTGCAGTGAAGAATTAATCTTACTTGAAGAGAGATCTAGCCTTTGCCTTCAGCTATTCGAGGGGACCTCTAGGCTCTCAAAATATTCTGCTCTTTGTTTGCCTATGATCTTAGGCCACAAGACAGTCTAACAGTGTGATTTACAATGGAGACTTTGTGCCATGCAGTAGAAGTTCCAACCTCTAGAAGAACTAAAGATATTAGCCTGACCTCCAAGAGAGCGAGAAACCAAAGGTCAGTCATGCAGGCAACATTTCACTGAATCCCAATAAAAACTGGATATTAAAGGCTCATGTGAGTTTCTTTGTTGACAATACTCTATATTTTCACACATTGCAGTCAAGAGGAGATAATATCATTCATAATCACATAGAAAGGAAAGCTCCATGTTTGGACCCTCTACCAAACTCTGTCCTATGTACCACTTCCTTTGACTGATTTTCTTTATCTTTTCTCTGCTACAAATAAACACATGAATAAACTACTTTCAGTGAGTTCTGTGAGTCTTTCCAAAAAATTACCAAAACTAAGGGTGGTTCTGGAAAATTCCTGAATTTGCAGTTGCTGTCAGAAATGAAGTCAGTCTTGTGTCCCTCAGGCTCTGCAGGTTGGCTAACACCAGATACTATGACAATATATTTCTCTGTTCTATATCTCTATCCTTGTTGATTTATTATGGAATAGAATCAAAATTAAAAAGCATGTATTTCTAAAGTATTGTGACTTATGTTATAAAAAATATCCTCTATGGAGTCTGATTTTCATTTTTGAAATTACTTAATTTTTTGCCTTGGAAGGTGCTTTCAATATGATATAGGCAAATGTTTTAAAATAAAATTGAAAACAAATGTGGGAAATGGATACTCTCACTCAGTAACACATATAATTGTAACTTTTTCAGAATATCAGCACAGTACAAAATATTGTGATTTTATATACACAAGAGTGAATTTAAAAATCATGAAAAAGATGTACTCTAATGAATAAATCATAACAATCTTATGCTGCTAATTAATGCAGCAATAATACACTTTAATTTATGAATTAAAAAAAAAATCTCAGTTATTCTACTGTGCTAAGTAAATAATCAGCGCCTCCATAAACACTGTGATAAACCTAACTGTTGACCTTTCCAGGCTGGAATTCTTAATAGGACATGGAATAATGTGTTTTTAGTCCAGACCAACAGGCTGCAGTAAAAGCTTTTATGAATAATAACGTTTGAAGTTCTTCTCACAAAATGGAAAGAAAAATAGGAGTGTTGACTCTGGCAGCTAACAGCATAGGCTTAACCACTGATCTTTCAGTGAAGAGATGAACAGAATCACAACTGAACATGCCGTATAATCAAAACCAACCCAATGTTCTTCATAGCTCTTTACATTTGCAACACTTCTCCAAGAGGATCATTTTGCACAAACTTAACAGAGTAATTGGTCTTGAGCTACATAATGGCTCTCTTCACAAGTGGGACTTTACCCTACTTTCAGAAGCTACAACAACATGAGCAGCAAAACCATAAAAATAATGTCTTACAAAAAATTAACTGAATAGGGCAATCCTTTTAAATACTTATTGTAAAGCCAAAAGGTTTTATTCTACCAAATGGCTCAGGCAGATAAGAGCACATTGTGAGATCTCACCTTCGGGGCAATTGATGTATGCCACAAGAACCAACACATCAGAGAACTGTAGACATCCTTAGAGTCACATATTGTCAAAGGCTAAGGTCCAACTAAAGGCCAGGTTCATACTAAGTTTTCAACAAAATATATCCTGTGAAGATCTAATAAACAAACAAAAGTTGTCCTCAAATGGCTCTGAATGCTAAAAAATGGAAGTAGTTGGAGACATTATCGTCAACAGGCTGAAGCAGGCGCCTGATTTACTCCAGGGCTAGGTCAGATAAGGCGATGCTTTCTTTGAGAAGCAGTGTTACTCTGCACCCTACTGCTGTCATTTAAACATTCTTCAGTCAGTGACTTTCCCTGGAGGATGCTACTAAGGGTTCAAAAGGGGATGCAAACTTCGTGTGGTCCCCTCCCACGGATTCAGTTGTTTGTGTAAAATAGTTGCCTTGCCAAAGGCCTCTCTCCCAAAGATTCTGATTTCCATTTATAAACAGGCTATTCCATTTTTTCAAGAATAAAATACTCATAATATTAGGAAAATATTTTAAATCAAAGCAGTATAGTTCAAGTAAAAATAAGAACTTAAAATTAGACCTAGTACCATGCAATATAACCATTAATTAGCAACAATGCTATGCCATATCTCAAGTACCATAAAATATTCTTAAAAAGTAGAATATTAAAATGCTATTAGAAAAAAATTATGGAGGCACAAAAATGTTGAATAAATTCTCTCAAAACTTAATTACCACATGTATAATTACTTCACAGTTACATCATAAATAGGCTTCCAATGTGGCTCAGTGTTAAAGAATTTGCCTGCCAGTACAGGATACCCGAGTTTGATCCCTGAGTTGGGAAGATCATCTGGAGAAGGAAATGGCAACCCAGTCCAGTATTCTTGACTGAGAAATCCCAAGGACAGAGGAGCTGGGGAGCTACAGTCCATAAGAGTCACAAAAGAGTCTGACACAGCTTAGCAACTAAACAACAACAAACATAATAAACAGAAGTCAGGTGTCAATTGAATACTCATTTATTTGAGATCAGATGAAAATTAGAGGAAGTACAGAAAAATAAGCACATATCTTACAGACTACAATTCACTCTCAAAGAGCATGCATGCTGATAAAAAGCTTGAACATTTGTAGTTTTAAATTACATGCTGCAATCATTTAAATAAGTTAATAAAAATACATCAACTTTGAAATATAAGTTTTATTTAAGTATTCTGTAATTTTCACAATTTCATTTAAATTCACTATCATAAATCTAGATCCTACAGAAGTAATAATTTACAAGGTGAAATTAACATAGTAAAGTAGTTAACTTAAATTTGAATATATTAGATCCTACAAACATATAACTTTACCAGAACTAGAATTTTTCTACTAAATTTGCCTTCTTATTTGATGAGTAAATTTATATCTGCATCACCTTTTATATTCAAACAGATTCAATTAAATTAGCATTTACATGTCATATTGATGTTGCTCAGTCAGTCATGTCCAACTCTTTGTGACCCCATGAACTGCAGAATGCCAGGCTTCCCTGTCCTTCCCCATCTCCCAGAATTTGCTCAAATTCATGTCCATTGAGTCAGTGATGTCATTCAACCATCTCATTCTCTGTCATCCCCTTGTCCTTCTGCCTTCAATCTTTCCTAACACCAGGGTCATTTCCAACAAGTTGGCTCTGTGCAACAGGTAACTTTCATGTTCAGTGCTGAGCAAACTATTGTGCAGATTGCTCACAAGTCTTCAATCTACTCTCTTCCCCATACTAAACTGTCTCTGTCATTCCATTTCCTGGTCAAGGGGAAGTAGCAGAAGTGAGGTAATGTGTAGCCAGTGACACTGATTTGTGTATGTGATCAGTGACTGGCTTGCCATATAAGTAGAAAGCCACAGAGCCAGAATTAAAATTCAAATCTTTTTTTTCCTCCAAAATCTGTATGTTGAACCATTGCAAAACACTACATCCAAGCACAGACTGAGTTCAAGTACTTTCCATACATTATCTGATTTGATCCTCATAAAATCTCTGATGAGGCACAGGTAGGAGAATCAGCCTTGATTTTCTCCAGTTCTATGACATCTTTCCAACATCAGATACCTTTCCAGGCACTTATCGGAGAAGCAGTGGTGGGGCATTAAATGTAATTATCCAAACCATGGAGACACCCAATACTCAGGCTCCAAATTTCCTCTCCAAGTTTTCAGTGTCATTCCTTGTATGATATTACTTGATTCAAGGCTGTTTTTGTTTCACTCTGGTAGGTTCTCTTGAATTGAGCTATCTTAGGAAGGCCTACAAATTTCAGCAGTGGGAAGTCCCGTGTCACAGCACGTCCAGAGTACTAATTGAGAACTACAGAGTAACTCAAGTTATATTAATTAGAATTATGCAAAACAGAGTCACAGCATTTAATAACACTTTGGCATATCATTGACCTCAAGATAAAGCAAATATTGTATCCCTAGAAAATAACAGAGAACTTCACAAGTGTAGTGAACTGTGTAAGGAATTATTTTTGCCTGTTCATTCATTCATTCAATAATGTAGTTGAAAAGTGAAAGTGTTAGCTCCTCAGTCATGTCCAACTCTGTAGACTGTAGGCTACCAGGCTTCTCTGTCCATGGAATTCTCCAGCCAAGAATACTAGAGTGGGTAGCCATTCCCTTCTCCAGCAGATCTTCCCTACCCAAGTACCAAACTCAGGTCTCCTGCATTACAGACAGATTATTTACCATTTGAGTCACCAGGGAAGCCCATATATATTTATTGAGCAACTATTCTGAACCAAGTACTCTACCAAGAAATGAATTTAAAACAGTAAATAAGAAACAAAAAATAAAATTTTACCCTCATGGAAATTACATTCCATGCTAGATACATTTTCCCCCTTTTCCATGTTTAAGTCTTCAAACTGTTCCTCACCACCTCCTTTCTAAACTGACAAATAGCCCAGTCGGGACTCATCATAGCATCATATCCTCTGGTAACAAAAGTTGGTTCAGTAACAGGCATATGACCTAAGTAAAGATATTAAGAGTCCTTATTTATTTAGTTTAAAGTTAAGATAAATCATTGTAGTTTGTAGCTCAGAGAAAGGCATGAAAAAATAAGTGATAATCCAACTTTAGCAAATGCAACATATAATTTTGTAAATGAGTCACTTCCTGCAAAAGAAACAACTGGACTCTGTTAATCAATGGATTATTCCACAAGACTTACTCCTCAAGGCAAGTAATAAAAGACTTACTACAGTCTTCAGGAAACTGCAGGAAAGAGTAAATTGTGAAGAACTCAAGGTGAGTTTTCATGGCCCATATCACTCCCTATAACTTTTAGGCCAAGCTCAAAATCACTCTTGCTCCTTGGAGAAAAGCTTATGACAAACCTAGACAGTGTATTAAAAAGCAGAGACATTAGTTTGCCAACAAAGGCCCATATAGTCAAAGCTATGATTTTTTCATTAGTCATGTATGGATGTGAGAGTTGGACCATAAAGAAGGCTGAGCAGCAAAGAATTGATGCTTTTGTACTGTGGTATTGGAGAAGACTCTTGAGAGTCCCTTGGACTGAAGGGAGATCAAACCAGTCCATCCTAAAGGAAATCAGTCCTGAATATTCACTGGAAGGACTGATGCTGAAGCTGAAACTCCAACACTTTAGCCACCTGATGCGAAGAACTGACTCATTAGAAAAGACCCTGATGCTGGGAAAGATTGAAGGCAGGAGCAGAAGGGGATAACAGAGGATGAGATGGTTGGATGGCATCACTGACTCTATGGACATGAATTTGAGCAAGCTCTGGGAGATGGGCAAGGACATGGAAGCCTGGCGTTCTGCAGCCGATGGGGTCACAAAGAGTCAGACACGACTGAGTGACTGAACCGCAACAAAAAGCACTCAGTGCTGTTTCATCATCTGCTTCCCTTTTCAATTTGTAAATTAAGATTGTTGATTCCATAAGGACATACAAATATTTTAGATAAATTGCTTAAAATAATTTTTTCACAGCTGCCATTTAAGAAGCAAATTACTACAGATAATATTTTCTTACAAACTATTAAATGATTTTTCAGTATTAATTTACCAATAGTAGTAATTAAAAGGTAAATATAAATGGTAATTAAAATGTAAAAGCTCAGCAATAGCTTATATCTTTCACAACTGAGGTAACTGAAAGTCATATTAGGCTCTTTTTATATATATATTACTTCACATAATTTAAAACATAATTACTTTTAATGCCATGGGTTTTATTATCTCCAATAAAAATTATTACATAGCTTGTATTTTGGGTCTTCATCAGGAATCAAAGTGTCAAATATTGAATGCTGATGCCAAAATTCATTGAAATAAAAAACTTGTGAAGTAAATTTAGCATCTACCTTAAGCTTCCTAGATAATTAACCTGATAATTAATAGATAATGTAAAACAGCCATATTCTTCTTTCCTCACCAATCCCTTTTTGCATATCTTAAAGCAAATTCTGAGTAAAAAGAATCAATCAAAAAAGACCTTTTCCCCAAAGGCATACAAGTCAGCCTGCTCCTTTGCTTGAACCACTGTTTATTGTGACTTTACCTATAAGAGGTACAATGGACATGCATTTTGTGAACCATTCGATGTCTGAGCATTAAAGTCAACATCTAGCCAGAGTCACTGTTTCAAAGTCAGATAGCATCATCATAGAATAAACTAATAGAATATAAGAACACTTCTGAAATTTTATCAAGTAATTTAACTTTTGTTAGAATTTTTTTGTGACAATATTGTGCAGCAACAGATTGCTCCTCTAGTCACTATCTTGGACGTATGCGATAATAAACAGGAACTCCTTTCAACTGAGGTTAGTAAAGAGGCCAAAATTTGTTGGTCAGCTCTACCAAAAGGTGTGTATTACATATATATATTGTTGTTCAGTCACTCAGTCATATCTGACTCTTTGTGATTACATGGACTGCAGCATCCCAGGCTTTCCTGTCCCTCACCATCTCCTGGAGCTTGCTCAAATTTATTTGAGCATTGAGTAGGTGATGCTATCCAATGATCTCATCCTCTATCATCCTCTTCTCCTCCTGCCTTCAATCTTTCCCATCATCAAGGTCTTTTTCAATGAGTTGGCTCTTTGCATCAGGTGGCCAAAGTATTGGCACTTCAGAAGTGATACATATGTGTTAGGTTAGTGTTGATATAATAAAGCCACCATTGCCAAGTCATTAAGTTTTTCTTCCTCTTTAGTTACCAATTAAAATAATTATATGCTCTTTATTTCCCAGAATT
The DNA here is from genome assembly GCF_963930625.1 of Muntiacus reevesi. Classification (NCBI taxonomy): domain Eukaryota; kingdom Metazoa; phylum Chordata; class Mammalia; order Artiodactyla; family Cervidae; genus Muntiacus; species Muntiacus reevesi. The sequence goes on along the minus strand of NC_089249.1, from coordinate 101,493,681 downwards.
AAAGGTTTTGGTAAATGGTCATGTTGACCACAAATTGGCATTTTCCAAAGGCATTTGCCATCTTTCTCTGCAGGGGCTAAATCATGTGCTACTGCAGCTGTTGACCTTTGACAAACTTTGAAGGGAAATAGGGTGGAGAATGAGGCATTTTGTGTTTCAGGAAAACTGGCAGAACAGATATTTGGATATATATTACCAGGAACCAATTTTATGAGCCCAGTCCTTGCATCTCTTATGTCTTGTTGCTCAGTTGCTAAGCCTGTCCCATTCTTTGCTGCCCCATTTTCTACAGCACATCAAGCCTTCTCTGTCCTTCACTATCACCCAGAGTTTTCTCAAACTCATGTCCATTGAGTAGGTGATGCCATCCAACCATCTCATCCTCTGTCCTCCCCTTTTCCTCCTGCCCTCAATCTTTCCCAGCATCAGGGTCTTTTCCAATGAGTCAGTTTTTTGTATCAGGTGGCTAAAGTATTGGAGCTTCAGCTTTAGCATCAGTCCTTCCAGTGAATATTCAAGGTTAATTTCCTTTAGGATTGATGGGTTTGATCTCCTAGCTATCCAAGGAACTCTCAAGAGTCTTCCTTAGCACCACAATTTGAAGGCATCAATTCATCGGTGCTCAACCTTCTTTATGGTCCAATTCTCACATCCACACGAGACTACTGGAAAAACTATAGCTTTGCAGACATGTGTCTGAAAAGTGATATCTCTGCTTTTTAATATGCTGTCTAGGTTTGTCAGTTTACCTTCCAAGGAGCAAGCATCTTTTAATATCATGTCTGCAGTCACCATCTGCAGTAATATTGGAGCCCCCAAAAATAAAGTCCATCATTGTTTCCACTTTTTCCCCTTCTATTTGTGATAAAGTGATGGGACTGGATGCCATGTCTTAGCTTTTTGAATGTTGAGTTTTAAGCTAGCCTTTTCACTCTCTTTCACTTTGATCAAGAAGCTCTTTAGTTCCTCTTTGCTTTCTGTTCTTAGAGTGGTATCATCTGCATATCTGAGGTAGTTGATATTTCTCCCGGCAATCTTGATACCAGTTTGGGATTCATCCAGCCTGGCATTTCTCATGATGTACTCAGCATAGAAATTAAATAAACACAGTGACAATATACAGTCTTGATAGACCCCTTTCCCAATTTGGAACCAGACCATTTTTCCAAGTCCAGTTCTGCTTGTTTTTTCTTGACTTGCATACAGGTTTCTCAGGAGACAAGAAAGATGGTCTGGTATTCTCATCTCTTTAAGAATTTTCCACAGTTTGCTGTGATCCACACAGAAAAGGGCTCTAGCATAGTCAACGATGAAGAAGTAGAGGTTTTTTTCTCAAATTCCCTTGGGTTTTTCTATGATCTAATGGAGGTTGGCAAATTACCTCTGTTTCCTCTGCCTTTTTTCTTTTCTCTGCCTTTTAAAAATTCAGTTTATATATCTGAAACATCTCAGTTCACATACTGTTGAAGTCTAGCTTGAAGGATTTTGAGCATTAACTTGCTAATATGTGAAATGAGCTCAACTGCACAGTAGTTTGAACATTCTTTGGTGTTGCCTTTCTTAGGGATTGGAATGAAAACTCACCTTTCTCAGTCCTGTGGCCACTGCTAAGTTTTCCAAATTCTCTGGCATATTGACTGAAACACTTTAACAGCATCATCTTATAGGATTTTAAATAGTTCAGCTGGAGTTCCATCACCTACACTAGCTTTGTTCATAGTTCAATTCAGACTAGTTCAGCTGCTCAGTTGTGTCCCACTGTTTGTAACCCCATGGACAGCAGAATGCCAGGCTTCCCTGTCCATCACCAATTCCCAGGGCCTACTCAAACTCACATCCATTGTGTCAGTGATGCCATACAACCATCTCATCCTCTGTCTTCCCCTTCTGCTCCTGTCTTCAATCTTTCCCAGCATCAGGGTCTTTTCCAATGAATTAGTTCTTTGCATCAGAGGGCAAAGTATTGGAGTTTCAGCTTCAGCATCAGTCCTTCCAATGAATATTCAGGACTGATTTCCTTTAGGATGAACTGTTTGGATCTCCTTGCAGTTCAAGTAACTCTCAGAGTCTTCTCCAACTCCATAGTTCAAAAGCATCAGTTCTTCAGTGCTCAGCTTTTTTATAGTCCAACTCTCACATCCATACATGCCTACTGGAAAAACCATAGCTTTGACTAGACAGACCTTTGTTGGTAAAGTAATGTCTCTGCTTTTTAATATGCTGTCTAGGTCATAGCTTTTCTTCCAAGGAGTAAGCGTCTTTTAATTTCATGGCTGCAGTCACCATCTGCGATGATTTTGGAGCCCAAGAAAATAAAATCTCTCACTGTTTCCCCATCTATTTGCCATGAAGTGATGGGACCAGATGCTATGATCTTAGTTTTCTGAATGTTGAGTTTTAAGCCAAACTTTTCACTCTCCTCTTTCACATTCATCATAGTAATGCTTCCTGAGGTCCACTTGACTTCACATCCCAGTATGTCTGGCTCTAGGTGACTACACCATGGTGGTTATCTGGATCAATAAGACCTTTTTTGTACAGTTCTTCTACCTATTCTTGCAACCTCTTCTTAATCTCTTTTGCTTCTGTAAGGTACATACTGTTTCTGTCCTTTACTGTGCCCATCTTGGCATGAAATATTCCTTTGGTATCTCTGATTTTCTTGAAGAGATCTCTAGTCTTTCCCATTCTATTGTTTTCCTCTATTTCTTTGCATTGTCCATTTAAGTCCACTTTCTTATCTCTCTTTGCTATTCTTGGGAACTCTGCTTTTAGTTGGGTATATCTTTCCCTTTTTCCTTTGCCTTTTGCTTCTCTTCTTTTCTCAGCTATTTGTAATGCCTCCTCAGACAACGATTTTGCCTTCTTCCATTTATTTTTTGTTGGAGATATTTTTGGTCACCATCTCCTGTACAATGTTATGAAACTCCCTTCATACTTCTTCAGGCACTCGGTCTACCAGATCTAATCCCTTGAATCTATTTGTCACCTCCACTGTATAATTATAAGGGATTTGATTCAGGTCATACCTGAATGGTCTTGTGGCTTTTCCTACTTTCTTCAATTTAAGCTTGAATTTTTCAATAAGAGCTCATGATCTGAGCTGCAGTCAGCTCCAGGTCTTATTTTTGCTGACTCTATAGATTTTCTCCATGTATAATCAATCTGATTACTATGTTGATAATCTGGGTGATGTCCATGTGTAGAGTCATCTCTTGTGTTGTGGGAGAGAGTGTTTGCTATGACTGGTGTATTCTCTTGGTAAACTCTGTTACTCTTTGTCATGCTTCATTTTGTACTCAAAGGCAAACTTGCCTGTTACTCCAGGTATCTCTTGACTTACTACTTTTGCATTCCAGTCCCCTATGATGAAAAGGACATTTTTTTTTTTTTTCCTGGTGTTAGTTCTAGAAGGTTTTGTATGTCTTCAAAACCATTAACTTCAGCTTCTTCAGCATCAGTGGTTTGGGCATAGCCTTGGATCACTATGATGTTGAATTGTTTGCATTGGAAACAAACTGACATCATTCTATCATTTTTGAGATTCCACCCAAGTACTGCATTTCAGACTTTTGTTGACTATGAGGGCTACTCTATTTATTCTAAGGGATTTCCCCCCCATTTTTGTAGATATATGGTCATCTGAATTAAATTCATGTATCCCTGTCCATTTTAGTTCATGACTCCTAAAATGTTGATGTTCACTCTTGCCATCTCTTGCTTGAGCACAACCAGTTTACCTTGATTCATGGACCTAACATTCCAGGTTCCTATGCAATATTGTTCTTTACTGCATCAGACTTTACTTTCACCACCAGACACATCCACAACTGAGCATAGCTTCTGCTTTGGCCCAGCATTGTCATTTTTTCTAGAGCTATTTCTCCTTCTTCCCCAGTAGTATATTGGACACCTACTGTCCTAAGGCGCTCATCTCCCAGTGTCAAATCTTTTCACCTTTTCATACTGTTCGTGGGTTTCTCAAGGCAAGAATACTGAAGTGCTTTGCCATCCTCTCTCCAGTGGACCACGTTTTGTCAGAACTCTCCCTCATGACCCATCCATTTTGGGTGGCCCTGCATAGCATGACTCATAGTTTCAATGAGTTACACAAGGCTGTGATCCATGTGATTCCAGCATCTCCTCATATCTAGGAAAGCACTAAATCCCTCCGTGGTGACATCAGCTCCTTATGACTATCACAAAATGTTTTTGTAAGATAAGTGCTTGATTACATGAACTCCCACTTCACCAAAATCACATATATTAACCTTCCTCCCTCTGCCTCTCTGGAGCAGTTTCTCAAAGCTATCTGAGGTGCTGTCTCCCAGGCTGCAACTCTCATTTTTCCCCAAATAAAACTTAGCTCACAACTCTTACATTGCACTTTTTTTTTTAAGTTGACAGTGATGATGTAGTTTTAGAATGCAATCACATAAACTAAAGCTTTGTACACAACTTGAATAAATAGTTTTTTGATATTTTTAGATGTAGGCTCAAAATTGATTTTTTTTTTACCGATAGTTATTAAGGTCAGATTTTTTTAAGGTACTTTCTTGTGAAAAAGTTCCAGTGACTGATCTCATAATACATATTCTTCAATTCAGTTCAGTTCAGTTCAGTTGCTCAGTCATGTCCGACTCTTTGTGACCCCATGAATCGCAGCATGCCAGGCCTCCCAGTCCATCACCAAATCCCAGAGCTTACTCAAACTCATGTCCATCGAGTCAGTGATACTGTCCAGCCATCTCATCCTCTGTTGTCCCCTTCTCCTCCTGCCCTCAATCCTTCCCAGCACCAGGGTCTTTTCCAATGAGTCAACTCTTCGCATGAGATGGCCAAAGTATTGGAGTTTCAACTTCAGCATCAGTCCTTCCAATGAACACCCAGGACTGATCTCCTTCAGGATGGACTGGTTGTATCTCCTTGCAGTCCAAGGGACTCTCAAGAGTCTTCTCCAAAACCACAGTTCAAAAGCATCAACTTTTCAGCACTCAGCTTTCTTCACAGTCCAACTCTCACATCCATACATGACCACTGGATACATAGCCTTGACTAGACAGAACTTCGTTAGCAAAGTAATGTCTCTGCTTTCTAATATGCTATCTAGGTTGGTCATAATTTTCCTTCCAAGGAGTAAGTGTCTTTTAATTTCATGGTTGCAATCACCATCTGCAGTGCTTTTGGAGTCCCCCCCAAAAAAGTCTGACACTGGAAGAATTCTCAAGCAGGATATTTGTCATGAAAAATCTATGGCTAATGTAGAATTAAATATTTAATAAATATAAATCTTAAAAACCATTTTAATATTGTGTACAGTGGATGTACCAAATAATTATAGAAATATTGGAATTGTAATGTGATAGCTTTCAAGACATCATTTTTGCTAAAAATCCCATTTATTATGTTTATAGTCATTCATGCACAGAAATAGGTTCATGCAGTCATACTTCTTTCAAATGACTGACCAACTCGTAATAACCATCAAATATGAACGCAATAGCAGGAAACTGATACTATTAGTCTTGATTCTCCAACTAGGAACTTTTAGAATTTTGAATTGACACACAGAAAGAGAATTTGTTGAGATGGGTCATGTTAAAATTTTAGTTCCGAAAGGAAGTATAAGCCTCTCTTCTGGAAAGGTTTCTGAGACCATCCTTGTATCAACCCTCCCTAAGTTTTTAGACCCCATTTGTTGTCAATACTGTCCCAATAAATTCCATTTTTTCTTATTTTCTGTTAGTTTTTACTAATTTCATCTTAAATATAAAGTTTTTATCCATCATTGGCCTTTTACTCCTAACATTTAAGTATTTCTTATTGTTCTTTAGTCGCTAAGTTGTGTTCAACTCTTTTGCAACCCCATGGACTGTAGCCCACTGGGCTCCTCTGTCCATGGGATTTCCCCGGCAAGGATACTGGACTGGGTTGCCATTTCCTTCTCCAGAGGATTTCCTGACCCAGGGATTTAACCTGCATTTCCTGTGTTGGCAGGAAGATTCTTTACCACTGAGCCACCAGGGAAGCCCAACTATTTCTTGATGTCTTAAGTTGTAATTTGTTAGTTATGAAAGTCTCTGATAATTAATATATGGTTGTTAAACATTTTGTTATTGTCAATCATGAAACTGTGTAAAATGTCTCAAGATTATCGATAATAAATATTCTAAAATTCATCTATAGTAATTAGAATTCTTTAGGAAAGGTAATACACAATCAAAAAGTAAGTAAACAAATAGATAATAAATATTCCAAAAACTTTCTATTTAATATTTTCCTAGTATAAAGCCTCTTGGTTTTTAACTGAAATTTCAGAGAATGTATTTACCTCTCAGTAGAAAAATGTGGTTGATGGCTATATAGGAAAAAATTGTGTTTTAATACCCAAAACACTATAAAATACTTTTATTAAAATGATGTGCAGGAAAAGTCTCAAGCTGCAATGCAAATACAATTGGTAGACTGTCAGAATCACATATAGGTATGGTTGGTGCTCAGAGCAGCAACACAATGTATACTCAGCATTACCCTCTGTCATTCTGGCTTGTCTTCCATCATGCTTTAAACATAATCATGTTTCTGTCTAATATTGTGCAACTAGTACACAAACTTTCTGAGAAAATGTTGAAGAAAACTGTATGGAATTCAGCACCTTAATTGAGAAAAGTGATTAAAATGAAAGAAAATTTTTTTCTGCATAAAAGCAATTATTAACCATATAAATGCTTTGAAGTCAGAAATCAGTCTTTTAGACATACTAAATCACAAGCAAATAGTTGATTACTCTTATATGGGTTTCATGTTTTAGTTATATTTAGGGAAATTTGCTTGAGTCTTAGGGTTTATATGTAATGTAGAATAATATTTTCTTTCTAAAGTAATGGGGGAGAAGCTCTTGTTACTATCTTCATGAAATACATTTATTTGAAGAAAGCTATTTTTCTGAAATTAAGATATTCTATAGTATAGAGAAAAAACACTTCAAAGTTATTTATTATCCAGCATAAAACTGCAGACTATTGCTCCTTATCATTTTTAATGCAAAGGTCATAAACAAACTTAAAATAGCATTAAAAGGAAATACAGAAAAACTACATCAATTATAATTCATGAAGTAAGAAGCCAAATAAAGAAAAATCCTCTCCATATCATACAAAAAGCATTTAAAAATTATATATTTTGTGTAGTTTTGCAAAAGCAGAAATACTATATGTCTAATCATATAATATGATGAGCATTTAAAGTCAAGAGCAAGATAACCAACACATTAATTTTTAAATTATTTAAAAAGTGCAATCTGTGTAATTAGATAAGACAAAGTCAAAAGCAAACTTTTTATTATTTTTAGTGATAGTTTGTAAATTTAGAAGTAGAAAACAATGGAAATTTAAATGAGAATTCTTTAATAGGAAAAAGAAAGTGAAATTGAAAGTCGCTCAGTCATGTCTGACACTTTGCAACCCCATGGACTATACAGTCCATGGAATTCTCTAGGCCAGAATACTGGAGTGAGTAGCTGTTCACTTGAGTGCATAGCCCATTCACTTCTTTAGGGTAACCTTCCCAACCCAGGTATTGAACCCAGGTGTCCTGCATTGCAGGTAGATTCTTTGCCAGTTGAGCCACAAGGGAAGCCCAAGAATATTGGAGTGGGTAGCCTATCCCTTCTCCAGCGGATCTTCCCAACAGAGGAATCGAACTGGGATCTCCTGCGTTGCAGGCAGGTTTTTACCAGCTGAGCTACCAGGTAAGCCCTTAATATGGAATAGTACAAAAATCAAAACTCTTCATTTTGACAAATAATAACCAGTTAGGAGGTATAACAAAAGAAAAGATTTTATGTATATAAAATAATATTAATATTATTAATATTATAATAATTATGTATTAGAAAATAATATTAACATTGAAGTATAAATTAATCTAGTAATAAATATAACTGTATGGAAGAAACATTAAAATTTACCTAAGTATTATAAAGATTTGGATAAATGAAAAGAAATTCCTTTCTCTTGTATTGTCAAACTCAATATTGTAAAGATTCACTCTTTTTAAATTAACACATAAATTAATATAATCTCAATAAAAGACTAACATATTTCACTGTTCTTTTTCCTTTTTTTGTGCTTCTTTTTAGCTCAAATCTAAAGAAAAATCAACATATAATGCATCCAAACTAATTAAATTTGAACATGTGATGGGGTAAAGTCTTCCAGTAACATTTTAAAATATATTAGGAAACTGTAATAATTAAAACACTGTAGTTCAAGCACTGGTATGCATGGATATATCAATGGAGTAGAATATGTTGGTAGAGAGCAGGACTCTAGTGCATAGAGAGATTTAATATATAAAGAATTCAGTACATATTGGTCAGAACATTTAGAGTTACAAGTGAAAGAAACACAATTCAAATCGGTACAGGTAAAAGGGGGCTTTTTTTTGGCTAATGGTATCATACCATGGAAATTCAAGATTTCTAGCTGGGTCAATGGAAATGAGGACTTGCCAGGTAGCACTAGTGGTAAAGAATCTGCCCACCAATGCAGGAGACATGAGATGTGGGTTTGATCCCTGGGTCAGGAAGTTCACCTGGAGGAAGGCATGGCAATCCACTCCAGTATTCTTGCCTGGAGAATCCAATGGACAGAGTTTCCTGGTGGGCTACAATCCATGGGGTTGCAAAGAGTCAGACACGAATGAACTGATTTAGCACACATGCAATGGGAATGAGGGATTCTTCATTCTCTGAAGGTCGCTCGTGATTGTCACAGAACCTAGCACAGAAAAGAAGACAGATGATTAATTATTTGTTATTGAATCCATAAATTAAGCAGCCTAGATCCAGTGTCAAGAAGGGCATGGAGTATGAAGTGGTAGATAAGGTATAAACTTGATTCTCAGTCTCAATCATGAGGCAAGAATTAAAATTGTGTCCCAAATTTTCTATGCCTCAAAAGAAACACAAAATCGGGATCAGAATGGGAGAAAATACTAGATATGCCCTCAGTCAGGTTTGGAGCATAGAACTGGTGGTAGTGAGGGGTTGGGTAGGGATGGGTGGAAGAAACAAGTCTACAGATACACAGGTTGAAAACTCAATTTACGAAGTGGCAGGAGCAAAGTGCAATTTGGAGAGAAAACCACATTTATAAAAACAAATAAAATACTTATAAAAATGACTTTAAAAAGTCAAATGCATGCTATCAATCAAGAAAACAGCTCCAGTTTTAATAACTAGAAACCTTTTAAAGACCTAATATTTATTAAGTGCCACGTTCCAGAGAATTTTCTAAGTATTTAGCAGTCAACAACAATACAGTTATATTGGTAAAGTTTATTATTTCCATTTTATGTGAGAAACTGAAATTCAGAAAGGTAAGCAAGTTATCCAAGAACACATAGTTAATAAATGGTAGAGCTGAGACCAAAGATCTCTCTGGCTCAAGAATTCATACACATAAACTTTACACTGAATCTAATGTGTATGAACATACTTGAAGTGAGAACTAAATACATTTTAAAATTTTATTTTAAACTTACATGTTTATATATGGTTTTCTGTGTGTGTGTGATCTCACACCACAGCACCAGGACTTAGAAACTTCCATGCTCTATTATTGTTTAAAATCAAATCTAATCTGTTTTGTGCTTCCACCCACCTAGCAGGCAAGAATTCAGTGTTGGTCATTTTGTCCACGACAATAGCTCAATGTAATACACAAAACTTTCAGGAATCTGTGGTAACAGAAAACTAGGAAAAGTGCCAAATCCAAATTCTGTGATGGTTACCATCTTTGCTATTGCTCTTTTAGCCACACTGATGCTAGTTTAGATTTCCGAAAACTACCATTGTATCTGGTATGTCCTGACACAGATGGACTTGGAAGTAGGTCTTAAATGCTTCTCCACTAATCCCAAGCTCAACCCTAGAAGTTTTTCCCACTGCTGTTAAGGTTTTAGCATTCACAATTCCATGCGCAGTCTGTATGAAATGTCCAGCTTTGCTGTCATTGCTGTGCATGCTCAGTTGTGTCTGACATTTTTGCAACTGTAGCCTCCCAGGCTCCCTGTCCATGGGACTTCCCAGTCCAGTTTTCCTACCAGCAAAGCAAATGCCTATTATGTTTCCTTGAAATCTTAAACCACTATCAGAAATGTTCCTCTTCTATGTAGTTGAGCAGTAGAGTCTTGACTTAGATTCATGTTACTCTTCAGTCTTCAAGTTTGTGTGGCTCAGGCCACCCCAAAATGGTGGGCAAAGGTGTTGTCCAGATATCAAAGTATTGGGATCTCAAGGGGCACACCCCTTGTGTGTGAAAGTACACCCTCAGGTGACTTAAAGAAAGACAAAACAATCAAGTCTTCAGTTGTGATATTAAGTCCCTATCTGTCCTAACTGGTAGAGTACAAAGTTGGGTCACTAAAATCATCTCCATGCATGACTTTCCTCTCTCCTGGAGTGAATTACCACTTCCCCCTCCTTTTCTTCTTTAGTTAGCTTTTAGCAGTGAAAACAGTTGAAGTGAGGGGTTCACTCTCTACCAGGCGGAGCTCACAGTGGAGACTTTACTCAAAGCAGGCCCCCTCTGTGCCTCTTCATGATGGACAGGAACCACATTCCATGGGTCTATGTCTCTTCTGACTAAAGCCAAGTCTCCAAACTGTCTAGCCTCAGAATCAACATGTAGAAAGCTTTTACCCAGCCCTCTGGTTGGCATTTAAAAAACTGACCTGATCAGAAACTTGCTCTAAGCTACTCACAGTCAGCCACAGCACTTAACACTTTTGAGAATCAAATAGCCTCAAACTTTGAGACTTTCATTCTGTTTCATCACTGTTAGTGTTCTATGACCTTATATAATTTCCATTACTCTAGAAGTGAATTTTTCCAGTGTCTTCTCAATCCACCCAGAAGTTTTATTCTTCTCAAAAGTCCTAAGTTTTGAAGAGTTTATCATCTTCATTGGAAGAACATTTTTCTCTACTTCTAGTCATAACATTCTACTCCATATGTAAATGATATCCAAGTTTGGAGAATATGAAAATTTCCACAAAATATGACAGTCTCTAATTCATTTGATCTGAACCTTAGTCAAATACAGATTTCATTGTGATCCATTATATATGTATTTATGGGTATGGGTTAAAGTGTCTGCCTGCAATGCAGGAGACCTGGGTTCGATCCCTGGGTTGGGGAGATCCCCTGGAGAAGGAAATGGCAACCCACTCCAGTATTCTTGCCTGGAGAATCCCATGAATGGAGGAGCTTGTTGGGCTACAGTCCATGGGGTCAAAAAGAGTCAGACATGACTGAACTGAGCAACTTCACTTTCACAAAATACATATAATAAATATAAAACAATAGAATCTTACTATATGTGATGTAATCAGGTATTTCCATTTTATCCTATTGTACTTTATTTTATGTTTTAAACAATGATTGTTGTGATTCTCCAAACTGATGTCATAATTTACTAATGGGTCCCAAGAGACAATTAAAAAACACTTCTCTAGGACAAAGAGGACATTAACTAATGTATATTCCTCTCTCAGATGAAAATGGTTATTTTTGAAATGTAGGATCTGAGATAAGGAACTTTGATATTCTCTTTTATGCCCCTTACTTCTCTGTAGTCTCTTGGAAATCACAGAGAAAATAATTTATAAGATTAATTTCTCTTCCCTTACTGTTATCTGCCAATCACTACATATGTGTTCACAACTCTTAAAATAGTATATAAACTCCCATCACATTTACTCCCATCTCATAATCCACAGTCTTTATGAGAGTACCCATGTGTGCTGTGATAAGTCACTTCAGTCATGTCCAGCTCTTTGCAACCCTATGGACTGTAGCCTTCCAGGATCTTCTATCCATGGGGATTACCCAGGCAAGAATACTGGAGTGGGTTGTCAAGCCTTCCTCATGAGAGTGCCCACTATCTGTTAACTCTCCAACATGGTAGTACGTACTATCTCAAAATTAGCTGTCCCCAATTCCAGGCATTATTATTAAGTATTCCTTATAAATACTTGTTGCACAAAACTTTTTGAAAATTCCATTTTCCCATATGCAATTGGTATTAATTTCATCCCATAACATTCTAGATCAAATATCCTCCGTATCTGTATGTAACTTTCTGGAAAGCAAATTCAGTTCAGTCAATATTGGAATCCTTCCCCATGAAATATCTTTAAAATCCTGAATTTATATGATGTCTGAAAAACAGTCCACAATTATTTTCGACTTATCATCAGTCTTTTAGCATCACATTGCTGCAAATGAGCAGTGAAGTTGATTGCCCCTCAGAAATTGGTTCTCTCTGAGTTTAACCAAGCTCAGACATTCCTGTCACCCTGTCCTCTCCATTGGCCCCTAAGTGGCAACATGCAGCAATCTTCAACCCCAATCCCAAAGAGGGGTAATATATACTATCTAGAGACAGGTTTCCATAGCAAGCAGAAAAGTAAAAGTCCCTTTTGCATTTGCATATAACTTAATACTCTTAGACAAACCACATCTTTAACTCCCACTGAAAACTCACTTTCATTGCTTACTTCTCTGGGAAAATTCAACCTAAAAAAAGTGTTATTCATTTTCCTCTTGAATGCCTTACTTGTGGAAACTCAGATTTTAAAAAATATAATGAGTACTTCTGACTTTTAGGGAAGGAGGTGAACATGAGAAGGAAAATGCTTTATATTTTCCTCCTAGGTTTCCACAATAGCAAGAAAACCTAGGCTACCAGGTGTGTGTGTGTGTGTGTGTGAGAGAGAGAGAGAGAGAGAGAGAGAGAGAGAGAGAGAGAGAAAGAGAGAAGGATGAAGGGATGGAGAATATGATGATGTGGTGAGAAAGAGAAAGAGGGAGAGAGAGAAAGAGGGAAAGGAGAAGGGAAGTTCTTACTACAAACTCATTTTAAGCACTTAAAATTGCCATCTTTTGAAGTGTGTGTGTGTGTGTGTGTGTGTGTGTGTGTGTGTGTGTGTGTGTTAGTTACTTCAGCGATGTCTAACCTTTTGTGACCCCCTGGACTGTAACCCGCCAGACTCCTCTGACCATGGAATTCTCCAGACAAGAAAACTGGAGTGGGTTGCCATTCTCTTCCCCAGGGATCTTTCCAACCCAGGATCAAAACTGGGTCTCCTGCATTGCAGACAGATTCTTTACAATCTGAGCCACCAGGTAGGAGAAGTTTAATAAGGCAGCAGAGAAAAAAGTTACAGAAACCCTTTACAGACATTTTGCTTTCTATTTGGTTCACTAGAATAATTGTGAGTTAGAGATTATTATTTATGACCTTAATTTCTAAAATTGCATGCCCTATTGAATACATGTTAGGTTTAAAACAATATATTAGAGTATATAAATTAATATCAAGAGAATTATAAAATCTTGCTTTATATTACCCCAGAAAGAAAATGCTGCTTATATTTTTTGAAGAAGCATAGATTTGAGATTTAGCCAAATTTGCATTTGTGAAACTTCAAAAATAGACCTTGTCGAGATTAAGACAGCTACAATAGTAAATAGGATGGCAATCAGCCCTGTGTTCTCAGAACATGCATGAAATACACACTCACTCTAAGCAACCAGAATTGCAGTGAAGAGAGAGAGAAAATAAAATTGAACACTAATAAAACTAAGGAAATTAAAACTACTTTTGCTTGCCATAGCAACTTTAATGATCTAATTGAGTCCATCTATATTTTTTCAGTTGATTTCTTTCATTTTTTGAGGTTAACTTTACAGTGGTTTTTCAATCTTCTTTCAGAAAGGATGTGTGGTGTTTTAAATGATTGATTCTAGAATTATTAAAAACATATTTGCTTTTCCTATGGATAACCAAATGTTTATGTGTGTGAGTGTGCACAAACACACAGCATGAATATAGAAAGAATGAAAGTAAAGGAGAAAAGAAGAAAAGAAAAAGTTTATCTTGGGTTTTGAGTGGATGTGGAAAGGCCCAATTGCTCATATTAGTGCTTTAGTTCATTTTGAATTTATATTAATTTCATTAATAACTTCTGCAAAGTTATTGTGTAGTGAAAAAAAAAAAACAATATTAGTAGGCTACAACAACAAAAGTTGATTTCTCATTCCTGTAACTTGGCCTTCTGAGTTCATCTGTGCTTTGCTTTATATTGTCTTAATTGCAGGACCCAAGCTGAAAAAACAGCCTTATCTGGTTTTTATCATAGAGAAGGAAGAGTAATGTTGGAACCATGCAATGCTGGGAGAAGGGATATATAGCATTCTAGTTAACTTCAGGCTTCTACATGGAGGAAAAGAAATATCCAACTCAAGGACCCTTTAATCTTGTCCTACCTAAAAGACTGAAAATCATGTCCAAAGTAATGTCTAGAGGCAGAGTCACTAAAATACTAAGATTTAACCTTGGGACTTTAAAACGCCTCCCTTTCCTCCATAGCTTACCATCAAATTACAAAAAGTCTATTTACAGCGGTTCCTTTTACCCAGTACATTTAGCTCAGCTATCAAAAAAAAAAAAAAATTTAAAAAAAGATTACAAGACACACTCAAAGGCAAAAGGCACAGTTGGAAGAAACAAAGAATAAAAATCAGAATCAGATATGACAGAAATGGTGAAATAACCAAACCAGGAATTTCAAACAGTTATGACTGATATGCTATGTGCATGAATGGATAAAGTATACAGCATGCAAGAACAGATGGGTAATATAAACAGGGAAATGGAAATTCTAAGCAAAAAAAAAGAGAAAGAAATGCTAAGGATCAAAAACACTATAACAGAAATGAAGAATGTCTTTGAAGGTCATATTAGTAGACTGGACACAGATGAGGAAAGAATTCCTAAGCTTGAAAATACCTCAGAAGAAAGCTCCCATACTGAAAAAGCAGAGAAAAAAGGACCAAAACAAACAGAACCTGCAAGAAAACAAAAGCAAAAGAACAAACTATTGAAGAATTGTGGTACATATTACAAAAGGTGTAAATATAGGTAATGGAAATACCAGAAGGGGAAGAGAGAAATACAGAATATTTAAAACAAACATGATTGAGAATTTTCTCCAAAATAATGTCAGACACCAAACCACAGATCTAGGAAGCTCAGAGAATACAAGCCAGATAAATGCCAAAGAAAACCTATAGATAGGCATATGATTTTAACCTAAGGAAAATAAAAAATGAAAAATCTTGAAAGAAGCCAGAGAGAAAAAATGCCTTACATATAGAGGAGTAAAGATTATATATATATAACTTCTCCTCAGAAATTATATCCTAGAGACAGTATATTTGTGTCCCCTGTTCAAAAAATTCACATATTGACCTCCTAACCCCCATTTTGATGGTATTTGGATATGAGGCTTTGGAGTGATTAAGTCATGAGGATGGAGCCCTGATAAATGGGATTAGTGTCCTTATAAGTGATCCAAAAGAGTTCTCTCATGCTTTAGGCCATGTGAGGGCATAGCAAAAAAGATGGCTGTCTCTGAACCAGGAAGCCTGTCTTCATGCATGCTCAGTCATGTCTGACTCTTTGAGAACCCATGGACTGTAGCTTGCTATGATTCTCTGTCCATGTCATTTTCCAGGCAAAAGTACTAGAGTAGTTTGCCATTTCTTACTCCAGTTCAACTGATTATGCTTCTGCAATTAGATAGACATCCTTAGCCCAAATAAATAAATAAACCTTGATATAAAACCTAACATGGTATACAAAAATTAACTCAAAATGGATCACAGATTTAATTGAAAGATGTAAAATTATAAAATTTTTAGAAAAAAAACCATTGAGAGCTAAGTTTAGGAAAGGAATCCTTGGACATGACGGCAAAAATGCAATTCGCTAAAAGAATGTAATAAAAAAATTTGGACTTTAGTTGGACTTTATTAAAATTAAAGATTTTTTCTCTGCAAAAGACTCTATCATGTGCATGAGAAAAAATTAAAAACTGAAAGAAAATATCTGCAAACTATATATCTAGAATATATGAAGTATTGAAAAAACAGTCAAAAAGATGAAAAGGATTCAATTAGAAAATGGCAAAAGACATAAATACAAAGAAAATATACAGATGTCAAATAGCAAATAGAACACTGAAAGATGTTCATTAACCATCATGAAGACAAAAATTAAAACACAATGGAGTATCACTATAAATCTTCTAAAGTGGTTACAATTTAAAAATGTGATAAATATCAAATACTGATGAAGCTACAAAGAAACTATAATTGCAATATATTGCTGGTGGGATGCACAATGGTACAGTTACCCTGTATAGGAAACCTATTTGGTAGTTTCTGATAAAACTAAATAAATTTATCATATGACTCAACACTTGCAACCCTGCGCATTTATTCCAGGAAATTAAAACTCATTTTCACATAAAGTCCTACACATAAATGCTCATAGCATATACTGAAAACAACCAAAAACTGGAAAGAAAAAAACATCCTTCTTTGGGTGAATGTGTAAACAAACTGTGGCACATTCATAAAAGGTAATACTATTCAGAAATACAAAGAAATCTACTTACACATCCAACAACCTGGATAAGAAGCCAAGATCAAAAGATTATATACTATATTATCCCATATATATAACCTTGTTGGTAAAATGTAATGTCTTGAAAATGACAAATGTTTCAAGAAGAAAATAGATTAGTGCTTGCCAAAAGACAGTGGTGGCATGATGGTTAGCATAAGGGAATTCTTTGTGGTAATGAAAAATTTCTGTATTTTTGCAGTTATATATAAACTAAAATTGCATAGGGCGACACACACACATACATGAGTATATGTAAAAGCTGATACATCTGAATGAGGCCTGTAACTTAGATAAGAGTATTTACCAACATCAATTTACTGGTTTTGAGATTATACTACAGTTAGGTGGAATATAAGCATTGGGAAGCTAGGAAAAAGGTACACAGGACTTGCTTTATTTTTGCAACTTCCTGTGAGTCTACTATTCTTTCAAACTGAACGTTTAAAAATGTAAAATTTAACAAATTAGAATTTCCCAAACATTTAAGCACGATATAAATGAGTTTAATAAGATACTCCTTACATTTTGTTAATGTCTCAAGTTTCATATATCAGATAATTTAAATGATTTAAATGTTACAGGAATTGGAATCTGCTGTCTCTGGTCCCTAGTAAGTATTAAGTGAAAAAAAGTGTTGTAATCAACCTAACGTCTAGATAAAGTTAAATGGTTTATTAAATCATAGCATCTCTTGAACTCATCAGAATTAAAGTTGCAAGGTAATCAAGTAGCCTGAAATCTGAGCAAAGACAAACATTTCCAGAGAAAGACAGGATATAAGTATTGCTTACCAAGGGCAGAACTCAGGAAGGAGATGGAGCTGGTATTAAAAAATGTATAAAAACAATTTAGCCAAATTTGTAACTGCTTAAATCTGAGTGTAGAATAGCATGAGATTTATACAGTGTCTTAGAGCCAGAAACACAAAGGGAGTGTGCATCCCTTCATGTGCTCTTTCTATACTGCATCACATGGGCAGGGCTGGAGCCTAGAGTGTTTAATTTGTTGGTGAAGATGTGGTAGAAGGGAACAATCTAGCTGTGGAAGATTAGAAAGTCTCACCTGGATCCTTCTCTACACAATAAAATTTTAAGCCACTGTGGGAAGAGCAGCAGTCTGTCCAAGTGAACATCTGGAGACCCATTTTGATTGTTGAAGGGAACTGAATAAATTTCTCTCTACTTCCTCAGATTGGTATACAGACAGTTCCCAACTTAACATATTTCAACTTAAAATGTGGTTCCACTTATGATTTTCAGGCTTTACAATGGTGCAAGAGCAATACACACATAGTGGAAACCATACTTGGCATTTCGGGTTCTGATCTTTCCCAAATTTTGATCTTTTCCTAAGCTAGCCATGTACAGTAGGAATGATACCCTCTTCAAAGCTGCACAGAGTCAGAGAGCCTCAACTACCAGCCAACTGAAAGTTCAAGAGGGTAAACATCCAATACAATTACAACCATTCTGTACCCATACAAACAATGACACAAGAGACGCAGGTTCAATCCCTGGGTTGGGAATATCCTCTGGAGTTGGAAATGGCAACCTGCTCCAGTATTCCTGCCTGGAAAATTACATGAACAGAGGAGGATGGTGGGCTATAGTCCATAAGGCTGCAAAGAGTTGGACACGACTGAGCAACTAGGTGCACACACACACAGAGTAGTCAATTAATTACATGGAATATTCAACACTTTATTATAAAATGGGCCTCGTGTTGATGATTTTGTCCAACTCCTGGATAATGTAAGTGTTCTGAGAACATTCACGGCAGCCTAGACAAAGCTGTGATGTTTAGTAGATTAGACGTGTACTAAACACACCTTCAATTTAGGATATTTTCAACTTTAGATTGGTTTATTGGGATATCACCCCATTGTAAGACAAAGAAAGTCTGTATATATAAAGCAAATTATTAATAAGGCAGGCTTCCCTGATGACTCATAAAGAATCTACCTGCAATGAGGGAGACCTGGGTTTGATCCCTAGGTTGGGAATATCCCCTGGAGGATGGCATGGCAACTCACTCCAGTATTCTTCTCTGGATAATCCCCATAGACAGAGGAGACTAGCAGCTATTGTCCATGTGGTCACAAAGAGTAGGACATGACTAAGCAACTAAGCACAGCATTAATAGGGCAAACAAGTCAATTAAAAGTAGATATAATATGTAATAGACACCTCACAAAAGAACACATGCAAATCATTAACAAACACAAGAAAAGATACTCATGCATCATCAGAGAAATGCAAATGCAAATTAAAACACAAAAAGGCACTACTATATATTAACCAAAATGAGTGATGTTAAAATAACTGATACCACCATGTATTGGGAAGTATGTGGAACAACTGGAACTCTCATACATTGTTGGTTGGGAGTGTAAAATGATAAAACAAATTTTGGAAAGCTGTTCAGAGAAAGCTTTCAAAGTTACACATGAATTTACAATTTGACTACAAATTCCACTCCACGTTATTTACCCAAGAGAAGCTAAATCATGTGTACTACAAAGATTATTTGCATGATGATCCATCGCAATTTCATTCATAATAGCCCAGAAATGGAATCAACCGAAATGTCCATCAAAAGGTGAATAACAAATTAATGTATATGCACACAAAGAAATTACTATTCAGTAATTAAAAGAAACTACTGATATGTGCAACAACATAAATGAACATCTACCCTGTTATAGAGTTTTCCTAAGACTCATCTGTACTCCTGTACTCATTTTTTTCTTAACATATAAGGAAGATGAGGACCCTGAAAGATAAACTATGGTATGAGAAAACATATTATGATTGTTGATACAGAAAAATTTAACCACGAGGGGAAGAATTCCCAGACTTTGAAACTTAGGTCATAAAGCCAGGGGTAGAAGAATGGAAGATCTGAGTAATTGGTGTCATTTAACTCTTTTAGTTTTCATACACATACACTTTCCAATAAATAAATGGGTCCAGACATCCTAGAATGTAAAGTCAAGTGGGCCTTAGGAAGTATCACTATGAACAAAGTTAGTGGAGGTGATGGAATTCCAGTTGAGTTACTTCAAATCCTAAAAGATGATCCTGTGAAAGTGCTGCATTCAGTATGTCAGCAAATTTGGAAAACTCGACAGTGGCCACAGGATTGGAAAACGTCAGTTTTCATTCCAATCCCAGAGAAAGGCAATGCCAAAGAATGCTCAAACTACCACACAACTGCACTCATCTCACACACTAGTAAAGTAATGCTCAAAATTCTCCAAGCCAGGCTTCAGCAATACATGAACCATGAACTTCCAGATGTTCAAGCTGGATTTAGAAAAAGCAGAGATCAAATTGCCAACATTCGCTAAATCATAGAAAAACCAAAAGAGTTCCAGAAAAACATTTATTTCTGCTTTATTGACTATGCCAAAGCCTTTGACTGTGTGGATCACAATAAACTATAGAAAATTCTGAAAGAAATGGGAATTCCAGACCACCTGACCTGCCTCTTGAGAAACCTGTTCGCAGCTCAGGAAGCAACAGTTGGAACTGGATATGGAACAGCAGACTGGTTCCAAATAGGAAAAGGAGTACGTAAAGGCTGTATATTGTCACCCTGCTTATTTAACTTATATGTAGAGTACATCATGAGAAACGCTGAGCTGAATGAAGCACAAGCTGGAATCAAGATTGCCAGGAGAAATACCAATAACCTCAGATATGCAGATGAGACCACCCTTATGGCAGAAAGTGAAGAAGAATTAAAGAGCTGCTTGATGAAAGTGAATGAGGAAAGTGAAAAAGTTGGCTTAAAGCTCAACATTCAGAAAGCTAAGATCATGGCATTCAGTTCCATCACTTCATGGCAAATAGATGGGGAAACAACGGAAACAGTGGCTGACTATTTTTCTGGGGTCCAAAATCACTGCCAATGGTGATTGCAGCCATGAAATTAAAAGATGCTTACTTCTTGGAAGGTAAGTTATGACCAACCTAGATAGCATATTAAAAGGCAGAGACATTACTTTGTCAACAAAGGTCCATCCAGTCAAGACTATGGCTTTTCCAGTGGTCATGTATGGATGTGAGATTTGGACCATAAACAAAGTTGAGCACCGAAGACTTGATATTTTTGAACTGTGGTGTTGGAGAAAACCCTTGAGAGCCCCTTGGACTACAAGGAGATCCAACCAGTCCATCCTAAAGGAGATCAGTCCTGGGTGCTCATTGGAAGGGCTGATGTTGAAGCTGAAACTCAAATATTTTGGCCACCTGATGCAAAGAGATGACTCATTTGAAAAGACCCTGATGTTGGGAAAGATTGAAGGCAGGAGGAGAAGAGGACCACAGAGGATGAGATGGTTAGACGGCATCACTGACTCAATGGACATGAGTTTGGGTAAACTCTGGGAATTGGTGATGGACAGGGAGGACTGGTGTGCTGCGGTTCATGGGATTGCAGAGTCAGACAAGACTGAGTGACTGAACTGAACTGAACTGAGTTCCATTTTCTTGGTACCTGATAAAGCAAGTTTAGTTCAAGGGAAGCATGCAAGTATATTACGGAACTGTTTATGAAATACTGAATACTGTTTATGAAATACTGAAACTGTTTATGAAATCTCAGAAGACATCTTTAACAATTAGGAGGAGATATACCAGTCAGAACATATATTGAGTCATAGTACGTAGAAATGAAAATCAATAGATGATTAGATCCAGTATTATAGATGGACTCATATACCAAATGGAAGAGTTCAAATTTGATGATGGGGTGGGAGGTGAAAGGGAGGTTCGAGGTGGAAGGGAGGTTCAAAGTGGACGGGGCATATGCATTGGCTGATTGGTATTTGGCAGAAATCAAGACAACATTGTAAAATAATTATCCTCTGATTAAAAATAAATAAATTAAAAAGAATAAAGCTGATGCAGTGCTAGGGCTTCTCAAATTGTTCTGCATAACTATCTCTAATAGCAAAGAGGAACATAAATATATGTGCCTTAAGATTCTAGAAGTATACTTGAAGCTATCTGCCCCTAGCTAAAATTATTTTGAAGTCTGATTTGTTATATTTAAAATTTAGGAGAAATTTATATGCTAATAACCAATATAGGACATGTTTAATTACTCATCAAAGTAGCAAACCCAGATACTCATGTGATACTGACACTGTGCAAAAGTATGCTGGGCTTTTCCTGTGACATTAAAGCATAGCACAGTGTATCTCCTGAAGTATGCACACCATTGTTTCAAAAGGGTGGCATAAGCAATAGGTGGATATTTTTACATTCTTACACAGAGGTGAAAGTGTATGCTTAGAAAGATTGCATGAAAAATAATGCCTCAGACTTCATTTTTGGCAAAGAACTTTCATATTTGACCCTTACATTAACCTATGGCAGTATGGCAGAGAAAGTATATCCATGTCCATTTATAAACAGGTTAGAAAATTGAGACACAGAGAATTGAAAGTGCACAGTTAATCAGCAAGTAAAGCCAAGAAGAGAAAATGTTTTTACTGTGAATCAACTGCTAATTCTATAATCCCTAGTCACCCTGGAGCAGAATATACTTTAAAACTGATTTATCTTGGGTCACATTCAAGATAATTTATTTTTCCCATACTAAAAAAAAAAAAAAAAACAAAAAAAACTCAGATTTACCCTTACAAGTCACCTTAACTATTCTCTGAGGTTTTCTAGTATAGTAAGTTTACACATATCAAATTTGCTAAGAGATATCTGCTATAGACACGGACGTGGTTTTCTTATGCTGAAATGTTACTGATTGTACTTTAAAAAAAATGAAATTGACCTGCCCAAATTCACTTGAGCAAACAAAGGAAAAAAAAAAAATCTGCCTCCACCTTCCCACTCCCTGCTTCCCAAATCTCATGAAAGTAGTTAATATGTCAGGGAGATGTTTTTTATAAATCATCTGGGAGTTCTCACTGCTATCTCCTTACTTTTCAGAACTTCAGTGACCAAACACTCCAAGACCCCACCAGAAACCAATAAGGATTCAATTGCATTTTTGCTCTAAGGGATTAATCTCTGGTTGGTTGGTTGTAAGATACTAACTTGCTCTAGTTGCACTCACAGAATTCCATCTTCCTTGCTACCAACTTCTGGCTCTTTCAGAGGTCCCACCTGTCCAGAACCATTACAAAGTTTTTTTTTTGTTTTTGTTTTTTTAAATACTCCTACGCCTTTGACTAGAGCCAAAAGCTTTGAAGTTTGTTGCTGATAACAAACCTGTACCTGATGAGCCAACCTAGACAGTTGATTGAATTTTCCCACTTGGACTACCTCAAAAGTATTATCATACCAGTCTCTGGTTCCAATGAGGGCAGACTTCCTGGAGTATTCTGAATTGAATTCTCTTAGCCTACTGGGCACAGAAAATCCTGCCAAATTAGGCCTGAATTCCTGGACTCCTGATTTACAAAAGAGAACAGAGTGGTATATTTGATATCCACGACCTTCTTTCATACCCACTGATAGCAAAAGTTGCTTGTTTCCTCCAATCTTATTAGCAAAAATCCTTTGAAATAAACAGAACAGGAGTAGAGATGATAATAAGAGAATGAGATAAGTAGCTAACTTTGAAAGCAGTTCCCAAAAGAAATAAGCAGGAATTTTGGCTTAAAAAGATAAAGTTTTTTTTTATGAATTGCATTTTTGTTTTCATTTTTCTTTCTCTTGGTAACTAGGTTGACACAATTAGGAAGCTAAGAATTTAATCAGTTCTCATAGGACTTATAAATTCCAATTTATTTTTCACATATTTCTAGCATATGTGATTTCACTGATAAAAGCCTATTAATTACATTTATGTTTCTATATTTAGGGATAACATCCACCACTTGTGTGAATAAAATTCATGGTAAGAAATCAGTGAGAATGTGTGTTAATGATGCCTTAGAAACAATCGTGAAAATGAGTAAATAATCTTCAGGGAAAATAGTAATTAAAAAGACTAGTAGTTTTTAAACTTTGTTCAAAATTGTGTTCACCTAGAATCTTTAAAACTACTGACATCTAAACAAACAAACAAACAAACAAAAAAACTACTGACATCTGACTCTCACTTTCTCATTCTTACTTAATTTATCTGAAATATGGCCTGAGTATCAGGATTATTAACAGCTTTTCAGCTAAATAGCTAGTCTAATAGAATCAAAACTACACTAGAAGTCTGAAGACCTGAGTTCAAATCCAGTCTTTTTTTTGCCTATGGTCTGTAAAGTTTTGAATAACTCAGATGACCTAAGTCTCTCTTTCCTAACTGTAAAATCAGATTATTGATAATACATTTTCTCCAACTCTTACTTGTTTTTAATTTATTTTTTGCAATGTTGTGTTGGTTTATGCCATACAAAAACTCAAATCAACCACAATTATACATATATATACCCCTCCATGAGACTCCCTTTTTCTCTTATAAGGAGCTAGTGGAGATTAAATGAGATGCTATATAGGAAGGCCCTGTAGAAATTATTATCAAGTTAAATTTGAAGTGATACATGAACATGAATTTCATATTTATTTATATACAGACATTCATTATATATAATATATATAAGAAAATTGATTATATCAATATTATATATGGTATATAATGATATTTATTATAATGAATTGGATTGCAAGATTATGGAGCATATCTAACATTTGTAGAGTAGACAGGCAGGTTAGAAACCCAGTAGAGTTGATATTTAAATTGAAGTCCAAAGTTCATCTGCTATAGAATTCTTTCTTGCTCAGGGAAGGGTGGGCTCTTTGTTTCATTCAGGCCACTCAAAATACCGAAGTCAATCACTTTACTCAGGTCTACCAATTTAAATCTTTATCTCATCTAATATTACCCTAAGGGCTTCCTTGGTGGCTCAGAGGTAAAAGAATCCACATGCAATGCAGGAGATAGGAGTTCAATCTCTGGGTTGGGAAGATCCCCTGGAGGAGGAAATGGCAACCCACTGCATAATTCTTACCAGGAAAATTCCAAGGACTTCAACAGTACGTGAATCAAGAACCTCCAGATATACAAGCTGGATTTAGAAAGGCAGAGGGACCAGAGATCAAATTGCCAACATCTGCTGGATCATTGAAAAACAAGGGAATTTCAGAAAAACATCTACTTCTGTTTCATTGACTACATGAAATCCTTTGACTGTGTGGATTACAAGAAATTGGAAAATTCTTCAAGAGATGGGAATACCAGACCACCTTACCTGCCTCCTGAGAAACCTGTATGCAGGTCAAGAAACAAGAGTTAGAACCAGACATAGAACAACAAACTGGTTCAAAAGTGGGAAAGAAGTACATCAAGGCTGTTTATTGTTGCCCTACTTATTTATATGCAGAGTACATCATGCAAAATGCTGGGCTGGATAAAGCTCAAGCTGGAATCAAGATTACCAGGAGAAATATCAATAACCTCAGATATGCAGATGACACCACCCTTATGGCAGAAAGCAAAGAAGAACTAAAGAGTCTCCTGATGAAAGTGAAAGAGGAGAGAGAAAAAGCTGGTTTAAAGCTCAACGTTCAAGAAACTGAGATCATGACATCTGGCCCCATCAATTCATGGCAAATAGATGGGGAAACACTAGACACAGTGAGAGACTTTATTTTCTTGGGCTCCAAAATCACTGCAGATGGTGACTGCAGCCATGAAATTCAAAGATGCTTGCTCCTTGGAAAGAAAAGCTATGATCAACCTAGACAGCATATTAAAAAGCAGAGATATTATTTTGCTGACAAAGGCCTGCAAAGTCAAAGCCATGATTTTTACAGTAGTCATGTTCAGATGTTAGAGTTGGACCATCAAGAAGGTTGAGCACTGAAGAAGAACTGATGCTTTTGAACTATGGTGTTGGAGAATACTCTTGAGAGTCCCCTGGAGAGCAAGAAGATCAAACCAGTCAATCCTAAATGAAATAAGCCCTGAATATTCATTGGAAGGACTGATGTTGAATGAAGCTCCAATACTTTGGCCACCTGATGTGATTCATTGGAAAAGACCCTGATGCTGAGAAAGATTGAAGGCAGGAGGAGAACAGGATGACAGAGGATGAGATGGTCGGATGGCATCACCAACTCAATGGACATAGGTGTGAGCACTCTGGGAGATAGTGAAGGACAGGGAAACCTGGCATGCTACAGTCCCAAAGAGGCACAAAGTGATTTGAGTACAATAGCACAGTATTACCCACTCAGATACAACACAATATAACACCCAGAATAATGTTTGACCAAATATCTGGGCATCCCATAGCCCAGCCAAGTTGACAAATGAAATTAATCATCACGGTATTACTAATACCATTTTTTAAAAACTATCTGAAAAGTGGAAATACAAGACTAATTAAATATGTAGGATTACAACTACTGAGCTATATTCTTGGCCCTTATCTTCATCTCAGCTTTGTCCCAATTATGTTGACATATAATAGACTGTGATTTGAAGGACAGCAAAGACTTGCTCAAATCATCAGGGAAAAGTCACTTTAAGAGAGAAGGTTTCAACTAAAAGTGATTTTTTTCCCCCTCTATAACTAGTGTTTACACCTGAGGAAAAGAAAATATCTCTTTTAGAATCCAGTGGCACCCAAGACTGGCCATATGAGTAGGTGGTATGATCTGAGAAATACCAAAGGGCCCAACCTGCCAAATATATCTTCCCTTAGGGACATTCCTGGAATTCTCATTGTTAGAGACAAAAAAGAAAGACCCATTTTATAAATGCACAGAAGTGTTAGCATTTCATGGATTGGCTTTACAGGTTGACTAGAACAAAAATAAAAATAGCTTTTCATAATGGAAAAAATGGTTACTCTCTCATTGCTCTGGTAAAAATGTTCTTCTTTACCAGACAAATTCAGTCTGGCTAAACTAGTCTAAAACTAGGCTTCCCTGGTGACTCAGACAGTAAAGCATCTGCCTGCATTGCGGGAGACCTGGGTTCAATCCCAGGGTTGGGAAGATCCCCTAGAGAAGGAAATGGCAACCCACTCCAGTACTCTTGTCTGGAAAATCCCATGGACGGAGGAGCCTGGTAGGCTACAGTTCATAGGGTCACAAAGAGTCAGACACGATTGAGTGACTTCTCCTTTTTTCTTTCTAGACTAGTTCTCTACTTAAAATCTGATAAATCAAATGTTATTAGGTATTATGACTCTATTACCTGTTTCCTTACTACCTTCTCCGTATATTTCTACATAGCCACATTTCTGCAACAGAATCAGTAATTAGAGATACTTCCTCACTTTCTTAGTAAGCATTGGTGGAACTTGGTGGATCCTTGTTTTTATCAGTTAGAAAAAGCATAAAGATTTTTACCTAAAAAAGGTTTTGCTGCTGCTGTTGTTCAGTAACTCAGTTGTGTCTGACTCTTTGTGACCCCATGGACTGAGGCACACCAGTATTCCCTGTCCTTCACCATCTCCCAGAGCTTGCCCAAACTCATGTCCATTGAGTCAGTGATGCCATCCAACCATCTTGTCTTCTGTCATCCCCTTCTCCTCCTGCCTTCAATCTTTACCAGCAGCAGGGTCTTTTCCGATGACGCTGTTCTTCACCTCAGGTGGCCAAAGTATTGGAGCTTCATTCAGCATCAGTCCTTCCAATGAATATTCAAGGTTGATTTCTTATAGGATTGACTGGTTTGAAATCCTTACTGTCTAAGAGTGTTCTCCAACACCACAGTTCAAAACCATCAATTCTTTGGTGCTCAACTTTCTTTATGGTCCAACTCTCACATCCATACATGACTACTGGAAAAACCATAAATTTGAGTATATGGACCTCTATTGGCAAACTGTCTCTGCTTTTGAATATGCTGTCTGGGTTTGTGATAGCTTTTCTTCCAAGGAGCAAGTGTCTTTTAATTTCGCAGTTGCAGTCAACATACATGGTAATTTTGGAGCCCAAGAAAATAAACTCTGTCACTGTTCCCATTGTTTCCCCATCTATTTGCCATGAAGTGATGGGACCATATGTCATTATCCTAGTTTTTTGAATGGTGAGTTTTAAGTCAGTTTTTTCACTCTCCTCTTTCACCTTCATCAAGAGACTCTTTACTTTTGCAAATAGAGTCATCAAATCAACCAGTATACAACAGAATCTGCAATTAAAACTCTAATGTGAAGGAGAGATTTTTTGAGGAATATATTCATGATGATACAGGAACATTTTAAAAAATCATATCTCTTTTTAAAAATATTCCATGCAATCCAAGAAATTAAGGACAAGGTTTCTATGTACCTTTAACTCTTGAACCCCATCTTAAATATTAGTCTCTGAAAGTGAAAGTGTAGTCACTCAGTCATGTCTGACTCTTTGGGACCCCATGGACTGTAGTCTGCCAGGCTCTTTTGCTCATGGAATTCTCCAGGAAAGAATACTGGAGTGGGTCACCATTCCTTTCTCCAGAAGATCTTCCCGACCCAGGGATCAAAACCAGGTCTTTCACATTGCAGGCAGATTCTTTATCATCAGAGTCACCAGGGAAGTCCCTTAGGATGTTCATGGTGCAGGAAACTATGACTTGATGAACACTAGATTATTGGTCAGTTTGGGAAATTATGGTAGGCTCTGAGTTATGTTATATGTCTAGTAGCCTTTTCTCAGACACTGCCCCATAAACTTCTTGATTTCATTAAAAGCTACATTCTAACTGTACAACACCTTGACTAATGCTGCTAAGCATTTACTACATCTTTCCATAATTCAGTGCCTACCATCATTTCCCAAAATGACCCAGTAAATCTAGTGTTCCTCTTCGAGCGATAGGTTCCAAAACCATGAACACCCTAACATTATTAAACAGGTAAAATACATGGGGTTTGTCTTTTGGGAAGGTACTATATAATAACTCTATCCAGTTGTTCAAGATGCAGAGAAAACGACTCTACCACAAGACCACTGGAGTTTTCCACGTAGCTCAGAAGGTAAAGAATCTGCTCCTAATGCAGGAGACTTGGATTGATCTCTGGGTTGGAAAGATCCCCAAGAGAAGGAAATAGCAATCCACTCCAGTATTCTTGCCTGGAAAATTCCATGAACAGAGGAGCCTGGCAGGCTATAGTCCATAGCATTGGAAACAACTGAGTGACTAACACACACAAGCACACATGACCACATGAGACCAGATTAAGTGATACACAAAATATCTCTGGCTGATTGGACCTTTGGTAATTCTCATTAAGAAAATCTTAGCTCAGTTTCATGGACGTTGAAGCAAGTTTCTTCTTTGGTAAGTAACTATTCTCCCTTTAAGAAACAGTTCATCATTTATTACTGGAATATAAGTGAGATTGAATATTTGACCATGGAACAAGTTACTATGTAATTTGAGCTGTCCATCAAAATTGGGTAAAATATGGGACACCAAAACAAGAAGTTCAGCATGTGTAAATATCTTTATTCACTAAGTAGAAATTGGATATATGTAGATAAGGCTAATAAAGCATCAGATATTCTCACAATGCAGGAAATTTTACCATTTTTCCCACTTCTGCTGTAGTAAGAGGTACAAGCCCTAATGGCTGAAAACCTCTCTAAATATACGAAAACCATTACCCCAAACAAATTAAATTGGGTGAATCTTGTAGCAAAAAAAAAAAAAAAAAAAACACAACCTTAATGGATGCAAATTTAGGAAAATAATTTAGGAGATCTGAGAATCCTAGTATGAAAAACAGGATTTATATCAGGAGATATAAATAGACTGTGTGTTGAAAAGCAGAGGCATTATTCTGTCAGCAAAGATCTGTATAGTCAAGGCTATGGTCCTCCCAGTGGTCATGTGTGGTTGTGAGAACTGGAATGTAAAGAAGGTAGAACACCAAAGAATTGATGCCTTTGAACTGTGGTGCTGGAGAAGACTTCTGAAAATCCCTTGGACAGCAAGGAGATCAAACCAGTCAATCTTAAGGGAGATCAATGCTGAATATTGACTGGAAGGACTGATCCTTAAGCTGTAGCTCCAGTATTTTGGTCATCTGATATGAACAGATGACTGATTGGAAAAGTCCTTGATGCTGAGAAAGATTGAGGGCAGAAGGAGAAGAGGACATCAGAGGATGAGATGGCTGGATGGCATCACCGATGCAATGAACATGAACTTGGGCAAACTCTGGGAGATGGTGAGGGACAGGGAGGCCTGGTATGCTGCAGTCCATGGAATCGCAAAGAGTCAGACACAACTGGGTGACTGAACAAAAACAAGAACAATGCATAATAACTGTACAAATCAACCTCTCTGAAGGGGGTGAGAGAAATAAGTATTGACTTAAGACTTTAGAAAGAGTGGAGACTTTACTTTAAAGGCAAAATGAACTGTACATAAGCACTATATTCTATTTGATGAAGTTGTTCCTGATAAGGCTACAAATTAAAAATTTTGAAACCACGATACATGTATATAACAATCAAACAATTAATTACATAGCAGATAATGAGAGCCAAGTTTCTCACTGTTGAAGAGGGAGATTATAAATGGGCAAGGAGAAGAAACTACAATGATCCATGTGATAACGGACTAGAGTTGAAGACCGTACAAGCTCTTGTGTCCCTTATTATAGATGCATATGGATACATATGTATATATACACACAAACATATATAAAAACATGTATCTCACTCTGTCAGTTGAGAGAGTCTAGACAGCCCAACAGCAAGGAGCATTCTTCATGCTCAGTGCTTACGTTCTAACGCTATTTTCCAGTAAAAGGAACCCGGGATCCTTAGAGAAATGGCTAATTCTAGTACTGGGAGAGGAAATACATGATATAAGCCTATACTACACATCATCTTTGTTGTGTAGAAAGTAAGAAAATTTTTAAAAAAACAAAACCTCACAATGATGGGTATGATGGGTGTCATGATACAAGGATACAGAGCCAAATGAAGAGGTACCAATGGCCAAATCCTAGAACAACTTGAATAATAAAATTAAATAGTATTGTATTACAATCCAAAGCAAAAATAGAATCAACAAGTTCATGCTGATAAAAACAAATGATTAAAAAATAAATAATGAAGAAGAAACAAATTTGCCATATAGAATAATTGCTATATATTTCAATATATGATATTATAATATGTGTAGTAATTTATATAAAAATACTCATACTTATTTATATATGTATATGTGTATATATACAGGTATTACTAAAATTAAAAATTGTTTTTAGATACCCTACCTTCAAGGAGTAGGCACATAACCCCTCACTCCTTAAGTATAGGCAGTGCATAGTGACTTTTTCTAAAAAGTCTAGCATGGAAAAGAAGAGGGAAAACAATAACTTAACAGTGGAGAAACTTGAAAAATTCTTAAGCCAAGTGATCAAGTTAACATCAACAGTGATAAATCATATTGATAGTATGTAGTTCTAAAATGATATAATGAGAATTGCACTTTACCTCTTTGATTTTCTCAAAAAAATATTATCCTAGTGAAAACATGAGAAAAACATCAGAACAATTCCAACTGAGAGACATTCTATTTTCAAATAATTTACCAACGTTTCTTAAACTGTCAAGGTCATCAAAAAAAGAGAAAGTTTCAGAAACTGTAACAACCAAGAGGAGCCTAAGGAGATATGACAAATACAGTTCATGTCAGTTGCTCAGTCATGTCCAACTCTTTGAAACCCCATGGACTATAGCATGCCAGGATTCCCTATCCATCACCAACTCGTGGAGCTTGTTCAAACTCATGTCCATCGAGTCGGTAATGCCATCAAACCATCTCATTCTCTGTTGTCCCCTTCTCCTCCTGCCTTTAATCTTTCCCAGCATCAAGGTTTTTCTAGTGAGTCAGTTCTTCACATCAGGTGGCCAAAGTATTGGAGTTTCAGCTTCAGCATCAGTCCTAATGAATATTCAGGATTGATTTTCTTTAGGATTAACTGGTTTGATACCGACGCAATCCAAGAGACTCTCAAGAGTCTTCTTCAGTAACACAGTTCAAAAGCATCAATTATTTGGTGTTCAGCTTTCTTTATAGCCCAACTCTCACATCCATGCATGACTACTGGAAAAACCATATCTTTGACTAGACAGACTTTTTCAGCAAAGCAATATCTCTGCTTTTTGATATATTGTCTAGGTTCATCATAGCTTTTCTTCCAAGGAGCAAGAGTCTTTTAATTTCATGGCTATAGTCACCATCTGCAGTGATTTTGAAATCCACCAAAATAAAGTGTCTTACTGTTT
The DNA here is from genome assembly GCF_963930625.1 of Muntiacus reevesi. NCBI lineage: Eukaryota > Metazoa > Chordata > Mammalia > Artiodactyla > Cervidae > Muntiacus > Muntiacus reevesi. The sequence goes on along the minus strand of NC_089249.1, from coordinate 101,461,934 downwards.
CCATTGTTTCCCCACCTATTTGCCATGAAGTGATGGGATCGGATGCCATGAACTTCATTTTTTGAATGTTGAGTTTTAAACCAGCTTTTTCACTTTCCTCTTTCACTTTCATCAAGAGGCTCTTTAGTTCTTTTTCACTTTCTGCCATAAGGGTGGTGATGTCTGCATATCTGAGGTTATTGATATTTCTCCCAGCAATCTTTATTCTAGTTTGTGCTTCAACCAGCCTGACATTTCACATAATATACTCTGCATATAAATTAAATAAGCAGGGCAACAATATACAGCCTTGACATACTCCTTCCCAATTCAGAAAGAGTATGTTGTTCCATGCTGTTTCTAACTCTCACTTATTGACCTGCATACAAATTTCTCAAGAGTCAGGTCAGGTGGTCTGGTATTCCCAACTCTTTATGAATTTTCCACAATTTGTTGTGATCCACACAATCAAAGTCTTTGGCATAATCAATAAAGCAGAAGTAGATGGTCTTCTAGAACTCTCTTGCTTTTTCGATGATCCAGAAGATGTTGGCAATTTGATCTCTGGTTCCTCTGCCTTTTCTAAATCCAGCTTTGAACATCTGGAAGTTCACGGTTCACATACTGTTGAAGCCTGGCTTGGAGAATTTTGAGCATTACTTTGCTAACATGTGAAATGAGTGCCAAGGGAATATTTCATGCAAAGATGGGCTCAATAAAGGACAGAAATTATATGGACCTAACAGAAGCAGAAGATATTAAGACGAGGTGGAAAGAATACACAGGAGAACTATACATAAAAGATCTTCAGGTCCCAGATAATCACGAAGGTGTGATCACTCCCACTCACCTAGAGTCAGACAACCTGGAATGTGAAGTCAGGTGGGCCTTAGGAAGCATCACTACAAACAAAGTTAGGGGAGGTAATGGAATTCCAGTTGAGCTATTTCAAATCCTGAAACATGATGCTGTGAAAGTGCTGCACTTAATACGTCAGCAAATTTGGAAAACTCGGCAGTGGCCACAGGACTGGAAAATGTCAGTTTTATTCCAATCCCAAAGAAAAGTAATGCCAAAGAATGGTCAAACTACTTCACAATTGCACTCATCTCATACGCTAGTAAAGTAATGCTCAAAATTCTCCAAGCCAGGCTTCAGCAATATGTGAACCATGAACTTCCAGATGTTCAAACTGGATTTAGAAAAGGCAGAGGAACCAGAGATCAAATTGCCAACATCTTCTGGATCATTGAAAAAGCAAGAGAGTTTCAGAAAAACATCTATTTCTGTTTTACTGACTCTGCCAAAGCCTTTGACTGTGTGGATCACAATAAACTGTGGAAAATTCTAAAAGAGATAGGAATACCAGACCACCTGATCTGCCTCTTGAGAAACCTGTTTGCAGCTCAGGAAGCAAAAGTTAGAACTGGACATAGAACAACACACTAGTTCCAAATAGGAAAAGGAGCACATAAAGATTGTATATTGTCACTCTGCATATTTAACTTATATGCAGAGTACATCATGAAAAACGTTGGGCTGGAAGAAGCACAAGCTGGAATCAAGGTTGCCAGGAGAAATATCAATAACCTCAGATATGCAGATGAGACCACCCTTATGGCAGAAAATGAAGAAGAACTAGAGAGCCTCTTGATGGAAGTGAAAAAGGAGAGTGAAAAAGTTGACTTAAAGCTTGATATTCAGAAAACTAAAATCATGGCATCCAGTTCCATCACTTCATGGCAAATAGGTAGTGAAACAGTGGAAACAGTGGCTGACTTTATTTTTCTGGGCTCCAAAATCACTGTGGATGGTGATTGCAGCCACAAAATTAAAAGACACTTGCTTCTTGGAAGGAAAGTTATGACCAACTTACAAAGCATATTGAAAAGCAGAGACATTACTTTGTTAACAAAGGTCCATCCAGTCAAGGCTATGTTTTTTCCAGTAGTCATGTATGGATGTGAGAGTTGGACAATAAAGAAAGCTGAGCACTGAAGAATTGATTCTTTTAAACTGTGATGTTGGAGAAGACTCTTAGAGTCCCTTGGAGTGCAGGAAGATCCAATCAGTCCATCCTAAAGGAGATCAGTCCTGGGTGCTCATTGGAAGGACTGATGCTGAAGCTGAAGATCCAGTACTTTGGCCACCTGATGCGGAGAGCAGACTCATTTGGAAAGACTCTGATGCTGGGAAAGATTGGTGGCAGGAGGAGAAGGAGATGACAGAGGATGAGATGGTTGGATGGCATCACCAACAGACTGGGCATGGATTTGGGTGGACTTTGGGAGTCGGTGATGGACAGGGAGGCCTGGCGTGCTGCTGTTCGTGGAGTCGCAAAGAGTCAGACAGGACTGAGTGACTGAACTGAACTGAACTGAGATGAGTGCAGTTGTGTGGTAATTTGAACATTCTTTGGCTGTGGTCTTCCTTGGGTTTGGAATGAAAACTGACCTTTTGCAGTCCTGTGGCCACTGCTGAGTTTTCCAAATTTGCTGGCATATTGAGTGCAGCACTTTCACATCATTATGTTAGGATTTGAAATAGCTCAACTGAAATTCCATCACCTCCACTGGTTTTGTTCATAGTGATGCTTCCTAAGGCCCACTTGACTTTGCATTCCAGGTTGTGTGGCTCTAGGTGAGTGATCACACCATCGTGATTATCTGGGTCATGAAGGTCTTTTTTTGTATAGTTCTTCTGTGTATTCTTGCCACCTCATCTTAATATCTTCTGCTTCTGCTAAGTCCATACCATTTCTGTCCTTTATCGTGCTCATCTTTGCATGTAATGTTCTGTCGGCATCTAATTTCCTTGAAGAAATCTCTAATCTTTCCCATTCTATTGTTTTCCTCTATTTCTTTGCATTGATCACTGAGGAAGGCTTTCTTATCTCTCTTTGCTATTCTTTGAAACTCTGCATTCAAATGGGTATATTTTTCCTTTTCTCCTCTGTCTTTAGTTTCTTCTCTTTTCTCAGCTACTTGTAAGGCCTCTTTAGACAATCATTTTGCTTTTTTGCATTTCTTTTTCTTGGGGATATTCTTGATCACTGACTCCTGTACAATCTCAAGAACCTCCATGCGTAGTTCTTCCAGCACTCTGTCTATCAGATCTAATCCCTTGAATCTATTTGTCACTTCCACTGTATAAACATAAGGGATTTGATTTAGGTCATACCTGAATGGTCTAGTGGTTTTCCCCACTTTCTTCAATTTAAGTCTGAAATTTGCAATAAGGGATTCATGATCTAGCCACAGTTAGCTCCCGGTCTTTTTGTTTGTTTGTTTGTTTTTCTGATTGTATAGAGCTTCTCCATCTTTGGCTGCAAAGAATATAATCATTCTGATTTTGGTACTGACCATCTGGTGATATCCATGTGTAGAGCCTTCTCTTGTGTTGTCGGAAGGCTGTGTTTACTAGAGCCTAAGGTGATATGACAAGTAAATGTAATGTGATATCCTAGGTAGGATCAGAAAAAGAATATCAGGGGGAAAACGACAAACGTTAATGAAGTATGAAATTTAGTTAATAAAAATGTATCATTGTTGATTAGCTAATTATAATAAAGTTTTAATACTAATATAAGGTGCTAGTAATAGATGAAATAGGGTGTAGAGTATACAGACTACTGTACTCTCCATGTAATAATTGTGTAAATCTAGAATTGTTCTAAAATTTTAAAAGTTATTAAATACATAGTTATATTCTTACATTTTAAAATAATATTCTAAGAGGGTTAGCTGACATGTGTAAGCATGTTGTGGTTGATATTTCTATCATTTAGCCCATCTATCATCATCGTTCCCTACGATGGATGACAAAAGGGGATCTTTGCAATATTCTGAATGAAGATAAGCTATCCAAAATAGCATTATGAAAAAATAGCATTATCTGCCCCGCCTTTTTTCTAAGATTTTTGTTGATGCAAGTCATTTTTAAAGTCTTTCTTAAATTTGTTATGATATTGATTCTTTTTTCTTTTCATGCTTTGGTTTTTGGCTGCAAACCATGTGGGTTCTTGACTCCCTAACCAGGGATCAAACCAGTATCTTCTGCATTGGAAGGATAATTCTTAACCACTAGCCCACCAGGAAAGTCCCTATCATTCCTCTGTACTGTTAGCCACACAATAAATTGGTATGTAGTGTAAGACTCAAATCCAGGTACCCTTAACTCCAAATGGTACAGTGTAAACTATCTGTCAGACTTCCTTCCCAAACCATACACAAGTGGTAAAATAAATAAAAGAAATAAAAGAACTATCAAATATGTATGTACTCAAAGACAGCAACTTTTCTTTGATGAGTAAATACACAATATTTTACATGTCAGACACTGATAGTATATATTATGCTAATTGTGCCACATTTTAGTGTAATTTTTGAAGTTCAATAGCCTTTACTTACTCTTCCTAAGATTAAGAAATAAAGTATGCAGTTCTTCTTTTTCCAGTAAATAATTTGTATTTGTTATATTTGAATTGCTCTGATAACTTTATGAAACTATTCACCTTCTAATATATTTTATAGTGTATGGTTTACTAGAGATGAGGCTAGCAAAATACTTTTCTAAAATCTTGTAAATTTTTATATTTTTTTCACTTAAAAACTGGTATTATATAAAAGCTCAAGAGAATAATCTTCCTATATTATTTTACTTACTTGACTATATAAAGAGCTATTTCAGTTCAGTTCAGTCACTCAGTCATGTCCAACTCTTTGCAACCCCATGGACTGCAGCAAGCCAGGCTTCCCTGTCCATCACCAACTCCTGGAGGTTGCTCAAATTCATGTCCATAGAGTCAATGATGCCATCCAACCATCTCATCTTCTTTCATCCCCTTCTCTTCCTGCCTTCAACCTTTCCCAGGATCAGAGTCTTTTCCAGTGAGTCTGTTCTTCACTTCAGGTGTCCAAAGTATTGGAGTTTCAACTTCAGTATCAGTCCTTCCAATGAATATTCAGGACTGATTTTCTTTAGGATTGACTGCTTTGATCTCCTTGCAGTTCAAGGGACTCTCAAGAGTCTTCTCCAACACCACAGTTCAAAAGCATCAATTCTTCGGTGTTCAGCTTTCTTTATGGTCCAACTCTCACATCCACACATGACTATTGGAAAAACCATAGCTGTGACTAAACGGACCTTTGTCAGTAAATTAGTGTCTCTGCGTTTTGATATGCTGTCTAGGTTCATCATAGTTTTTCTTCCAAAGAGAAAGCATCTTTTAATTTCATGGCTCTAGTGATTCATCTAATTTCATCTACAGTGATTTTGGAGCCTAAGAGCTCTGAAAGAGTTTAATAGCTTTTAGCTAATATTTGGAATAGATATAACTAGATAGCTAAATCCTTTTCTTCTTAAATTGTACAGGATTAGGTGAACCTTGTACCTTATGTTTCTTAAATTTCTGCATTTACTTAACTAAAAATGCTACCAAGTCAAGTAAAATACCAGTTTGGTGAAGCTGAGTTCCAACAGAAGAACAAGAACCCATTTTACATGTAAAATGAAAGGGATCTGATAGAGTCTAAGTCTTATTTTTCTCTTTTCATAACTACTCATTAAGAACAGTGGCTATAAAACAAAACTTCAAGCTATGCAATAGAGAAACCTAATTAAGATCTCAACTCTAATGTTCTAGAATAAATATGTTTGAAATACCTTATTTGATTCTTTAAGTAGCATGAAAAGTTTGATCTCCAAACTGACCCACTTCACAAATATAGTTGTAAATATCAAATTTCCCCAGCTCATTTTATGGTACCATGCTAAAATACTGAGTAAGATCTAATCTCTTTTTAGATTATAACTCACTGGAAGGCAAAGACATCTTAAATATGATGCATTTTTATATAATATCCAGGAACTACAATGAAAATCTCTTCCTGAACTTCTCTGGAAGATAACCTAATCAAATGACTAAGACCAGTTCAGTCCAGTTCAGTTCAGTTGCTCAGTTGTGTCCGACTATTTCCGACCCCATGAATCGCAGCACGCCAGGCCTCCCTGTCCATCACCAACTCCTGGAGTTTACTCAAACCCATGTCCATCAAGTCAGTGATGCCATCCAGCCATCTCACCCTCTGTCGTCCCCTTCTCTTCCTGCCCCCAATCCCTCCCAGCATCAGGATCTTTTCCAATGAGTCAACTCTTCGCATGAGGTGGCCAAAGTATAGGAGTTTCAGCTTCAGCATCAGTCCTTCCAATGAACACCCAGGACTGATCTCCTTCAGGATGGACTGGTTGGATCCCCTTGCAGTCCAAGGGACTCTCAAGGGTCTTCTCCAACACCACAGTTCAAAAACATCAATTCTTCGGTGCTCAACTTTCTTCACAGTCCAACTCTCACATCCATACATGACTACTGGAAATACCATAGCCTTGAAAAGACTAAGACCAACTGCTACCTATTTCCTTCCAAAACAATTTGACACAAGGCTACTCAATAATGGGATGGGAAACGTCATAATATCAAGATTGTCCTGTCACTCACAGAGAGAAGTTGAAGTCATTTCTCTTCCAGTTATCAATCTCTATTTCTCTAGACTCATTGCTCTACCCAAACAGAACAAGAAAATAATTTATAAGTGCACCAAAGTTGCAAAAGTGTTTTACAAATATTAATTTATCAGGTCTAACAGGACAGTAGGAGGAATGAAATAACCTGCAAGGATGGTCCACAGTGAGGTGGGAGGTTTCTCAAGGCACTTCTAAGGCACATATAAATACAAAAGTCTTGTGAATATTTTTACCTAGGCTATTCCCTCCCAACATTTTTAACTGGGTTCAAACACATTTTAGACCACCTGTAAATTGTATAGTGTTAAAGATATATTTATTGTCACTTGAGGAAGGCATTGAAACAATGTAAATCCAACTGTGTGGCTAAGATTACATATATCTACATCAGTCCTTCTTCCCAAGGAAATGAATCTGTCATATTTTCAAAGGAGCAACATATTGCACAGTACATTAAAGGACGATGGTCCTATAGTGAGAGATTCTTGGCTCCAGCCATGACTTTAACTGGCATTTGCAAATCACTAAATCTCTGATTTCTTCAGCTTACCTATGTTTAAAATAAAGGAGAAAAATCAAAAAACAGAAAAGAATAAAACAGCCTGTACTTTTTTGTTTTCATAATAAAAATAACAAACTAGAATTTACTGAATTAAAGTGAAAATTTGCAATTTTATTTACCTGTATGAAACTTCTATTATTAAAGCATTTTTTCTAGGATAGGGTCCTATATTATATTTAGCCATAAGCAGCTTTTGCCAGACTTTATTGTTTAGATTTCTTAGATGTGAATCAGACACGGGAATGTCTCTATTCCAAGCTGCAAAGGGCACTTATTGAGTTCTATTTGTATTCTTCTTGATGTTCCCCTCACTGACATGATGTAAGTAAGAAGTCATCTATCCTCATTTACGGGAGACTAATAGAATCCTGACAATTCTTATCAATTTCCTACTTTCTGGCTGAATTATTAATCTTCACTTACATAAACACTGACCTTTCGAAAGCTGACTTTTAATCACTTGCCTTCTAATTCCTACATGAGTTGTATTGTACCTCTCTTTACATAGTGGGAATAAAATATATACTTACAGAGAAAAAATTCTGGCGCTATTTTGTTGGGTATAACTCTTGGCTTTATAATTTACTGTGTAACCTTAACCAAGTTATTTAAACTTTATATGTCTCAGGTTCCCTGATCTGTAACACACAGAAAATAATGGTGTAGATTTCACAGGGTTATTATGAGAATTAAATTAACTATATACACATGCTTATATACAGTCTTGTGTATATATACCACTGCATATACACATACAAACACAATATACATACAACTAAGAAAACATATGCTATATATTATATTGTTGTTGTTCAGTCGCTCAGTCATGTCCGACTCTTTGCCACCCTATGGACTGCAGCACGCCAGGTTTCCCTGTCCTTCACCATTTCCTGGGGCTTGCTCAAACTCATGTCCATTGAGTCGGTGATGCCATATGATCATCTCATCCCCTGCCATCCCCTTCTTCTCATGCCTCAGCCTTTCCCAGTATCAAGGTCTTTTCCAGTGAGTTGGCTCTTCCCATCAAGTGGCCAAAGTACTGGAGATTCAGTTTCAGCATCAGTCCTTCCAACAAATATTCAGAGCTGATTTCCTTTAGGATTGACTGGATTATCTCCTTGCTGTCCAAGGGACTGTCAAGAGTCTTCTCCAACACCACAGCTTGAAAGCATCAATTCTTCAGTGCTCAGCCTTCTTCATGGTCCAAATCTAACATCCATACATGACTACTGGAAAAACCAGAACTTTGACCACAAGGACCTTTGTTGGTTAAGTAACATCTCTGCTTTTTAATACGCTGTCTAGTATTGTCATAGCTTTTCTTCCAAGAAGCAAGTATATTAAATATAAGTATATATTATACACTTATATTAGTATATAGTATATACCAGTATATACTTGTGTATATACTTATATACATACATATATATATATACATATATATATATATATATGTATTTGTGTGTATGTTTACACAGGTACTCATGTTCATTAATAGTTACTATATGTTCTTGAAACCTACTATTATGTTCTTAATTATTATACAATTTAAATGAGATAAAAAGTCTTGTTTTAAGATGCCATCAAAAAGTATGAATAAATAAAACATGATAAATCGAAAGTCAAGTATGTTTGTGCTGTGTGTTTAAAAAATGCCTCAAATGCATATTAATACAAGTTTTAAAAATAAAAAAAACTAAAGCCTTTTCTTTAACAAAGCAATCTGAGTTCATAATTTTCCCTGAGAGTGTTCATTATTATTTTAACTATACAATACTACATATGTATTGTACTTAATATTGAAATGTATTCATTACATCATCACATTTGATCTAAATGATCTCATTTAGAGGAAAAGGCATTTCATATGGCATTAAAAGTTAAAGTTAAAGTTAAGTCACTCAGTCATGTCCGACTCTTTGTGATCCTGTGGACTGTAGCCTACCAGGCTCCTCTGTCCATAGGATTCTCCAAGCAAGAATACTGGAGTGGGTTGCCATTTCCTTCTCCAGAGAATCTTCCTGACCCAGGGATTGAACCTGGGTCTCCCACATCACAGGCAGATGCTTCACCCTCTGAGCCACCAGGGAAGCCCTCATATGGCATTATTACATTTTTACTCACTCTTACATGGGAAGAAGTTGAGATTAAGAAAAGCTGTGAAACATAACACATAAGGTGGCCAGTATAGAAAAGTAGATAGAGCTAAGACTAAAACAGTGCTTCATCAAGTCCTTATCCAGCGATCTTTATACTATAAGAAATTGCTCCCTAACCCAGATATAGAAATAGTCTATCCACTATATGTGACTGCACAGAATTTCATACATATTTTTTAAGATATACAATTACTATATTGAACATAAGACTTGTAGGATAAGTCAAAAATCACAATTCTGTTTTATCTTCAATGCCCTTTTTCTATTTTTCAGAGAAATAATTTTCTGCTTATTTATTTTTAAAAACTTTTAATTTTGTGTTGGAGTATAGCCAATTAAGAAGTTGTGATAGCTTCAGATGAACAGAGAAGGGACTCAGTCATACATATATATGTATCCCAATGCCCTTTGAAAATTTATTCAATGTGGGTAATCTTTCCTGCTCTTTGATAGAATATTGGCTGGATCTCATTACTTTTCATCTTACTCTAAGGTAATAAGCAGTTCTCTGATCCCTTAAGTCCCAAAACATTGTGTCAGTTCAATAATTATAAAATATACATTCCAGGTTATTGATTAATGTTTCAATAGACATTCAAATTAAGGTTTCTCTTCTTCCCAAGACCTATGAGAGTGATTGGTGGTCCTCTGCTCTTTTTCCTTCAGTGTCTCCCTGCTCACTAACAGGTTATCAGCTTTCTCATATCCTCCAGTGTCAAAGTAAGCAGGAAAAGTGAGAGTAAAATTATTTTCCTTTGACTGATTGTGCCATATTCTCTGCTGGACATTGGCCAAAACTTCCTCTCTTCTGGGATGATTTTGTGGATTTTGGAGGTTTTCATAGGTGTGGTTTTCATTCTTCTGGCTGGACCCCATCAGTCTCTAACTTCCCTGTAGATTTCTGTCCCATGAAAGTGAAAAAGTGAAAGTGTTGGTCAGTCACTCACTAGTGTCTTACCCTTTGTGACCCTATGGACTGTAGCCCATCAGGCTTCTCTGTCCATGGGAGTTCCCAGGCAAGAATACTGGAGGGGCTAGTCATTCCCTTCTCCAGGGAATCTTCCTGATCCAGGGATGGCAAGCATGCCTTTTGCATCTCCTGCATTGCAGGTGATTCTTTACCATCTGAGTCACCAGGGAAGTCCCCTTTCCTCACATAACCTCAGACTATCGAAGAACCTTCAACGATCCCTATTGATCTTCTTGGACGGTCCTTAAATGGATATTACCCAGCTGTTGCCCACATGGCCCATAGCTGATCTACTCATACATCCTTTGCCTCAAGCTCTAGAACAGGCTAGTCTCAAAGCAACAGCAACAATCTCCTGGCTCTACACCAAGCAGCTAATTTTTTTTCTTTCTTTCATCATTTAGATAGATCAGTTAAGCATCTGTCTCCAGGCTGCAAGGCCTTCTATTGTCAGGAAACACATATAAAGCTCTCTGAGTGGTCTTGTTGAAGACCATTCTTTTCAACAGGAAGAGCCACATAACCTTTCTGAAAAGAGAAGGTAAGATTTACTGCATCACTTTCTTGAAAGAAATTCTTCTCAAAACATCTTCTCTATACTCTGACAGTTTTTTATGTCCTTAAAGTACCTGAGGGTTTCAAAAATCATAAAACTGAGTTTCTGGATTTTACTTTTTATATTCAGCAAATAGGCAAAGGGTAAGTTCTGTTTCATATTCATTTCATATCTCTTGTATTATTACTTCAGTCAAAATTAGGTAAAAATATTCTCATTTCAATAATCTGTTCTGCATGTATCACACTCTGCTTTGTATTATACATATTTATATAAATATTATAGTCTTATGTCCCCTACAAAAATAACTTACATTCTTTTCAAAAGCAGATACTGTCATTTATTTACTTATATAATCTTCATGACATATTCACCTGTTCACTAATTAACTGTTGAGTTGAATTTTCACACAGATTAGCAGGGAAAACTGGCCAAGGACTAGGGAAAACTGGCCTCCCCCAGGCTGTTGGTTTTCTACACCATATCTGTGCTGCTCTCAGTTCACTGGAAAAACATTCTGCTGCTGTCTGGACTACTACATATATATGGAGCAAGAGATACTATAGGGTCACCTTAGTGCTGTATTTTGAACACCTTATCCATCTCCACTCTTTTATATCTCTCCATGCAAGGGGGAAGAGGTTTGAATAAGGGTAGAGGAGTAGGACAGACATAAAGCTAGATGCCTCTATAAGCTCCATTTGGGAGATATCAGGTCTCTTAGCTCTAGAGTCCCAAATTTAACAGTTGGTTCTATTGTTAATTCTCTATAACCGAGGAGACGGGGAAACAGATACCCAGAATCTTTTCTCAAGTGATGCACCATATCTGAACACTCTTTACCCTTTATTTCTTGTTGTCTTCTTCACTCCTCAAATGTTTCTTTGTAGGTTGGGGAAACTGGTTTTGATTGATGATGTGTTAGTGTATTAATGCACCTTAAAAAAAAAAAAAAAAACATGCTTTTTGTTTTTGTGCTTTTTTAAAAAAAAAATTAAAAAAAAATTTTTTTTGCATTTGAAACTCAAGCACTGATACTTTGGTTTTATTGTTGTTGTTCTGCTCTTTCATCCTTTTTATAAGACATAAGCTTGAGAGTTCCATGGCTGTCCAGAGGTTAAGACCTTGCCTTCTAATGCAGGAGGTACCAGTTTCATCCCTAGTCAGGGAGCTAAGATCCCACATGCCTTGCAGTCAAAGAACCAAAACATAAAACAGAAGCAATATTGTAATAAGTTCAATCCCTGATGGCTCAGTGGCAAAAGAATCTTCCTGCAATGCAGGAGCCACAGGAGATGCGGGTTCAATCCCTGAGTTAGGAAGATCCCCTGGAGGAGGACATGGCAACCACTCCAATATTCTTGCCTGGAGAATCCTATGGACAGAGCAGACAGTTGAGCTACAATCCATAGGGTCACAAAGAGTCAGACACAACCGAAGCAATTGAGCACAGGAGAAAAAAAAAAAAGACACAAGCTCAAAATACTCTGGTTGCTGCTAGAATTGAGGACAATGAGGGTAGGGGAAAGATTGCCATGTAAAAACTGAAACAACTTAAAAAAATTTTTAATATTAAAATGCTACATAATGACCAGATAATCAGGTTTCTTAGAGAAAGTCTATATAGAGTCTATATAATATCATAAATAGTTCTATTATTTATTTTTTATATTTATTTTTAATAATAATAAATAATTATTTTAATTATTTAAATAATTTTAATAATTAAATAAATAATATTTAATTATTTAAATTATTTAATTATTTATTATTTGCTTTTACTTCCTGAGTCTTTGGTAATCCATGTTCAAAATAAGTCTTCAAGTTAGGTTACATACTGGGTGTGTCATCAATCTTGGGGGAGTTATCAGAATTGTCAAAAAGAAGAAAAGACTCAGTCTCTTGCTGAACAGGTACATAGACTCCCAGTTTACTAATGATAAATCTGAACTTTCATTAGTTTTCTCATTCATGAAACTGACTACTAAAATCTTCAGTTTATCTCATTCAATTATTGAAACATCTGCTCAAATATAAGTTTTCATAAAAATCTATGAAATGAATTGTACATCTAAGTATGGAGATCAGTGTGGTCAAATTCTTTCAAACTGATATTGTCTATACCATCAGTTCACAACCTCTTTGGCATCAGGGACCACTTTTGTGGAAGATAATTTTTCCGTGGAAGATAATTTTCCATGGAATGGGGGAAGGCATTGGTTTTGGGATGATTCAAGTGCATTACACTTACCTCGTATCTTATTTCTATTATTATTACATCAGCTCCACCTCAGATCATCAGGTATTAGATCCCAGTATTTGGGGATTCCTAGTCTATACTTTCATTTGTGATTCATAAACTTACCTGAACGTTTTTGAATTTTTTAAATTATTGAATTATAATGAGATCTTACTTAAAATCATTTTGGAAATAATGCAACATAATATCATTATATATATTCATGTATATATGTATGTATTTAATTATATAGTTGTATGTTTATATATCTATGGAATATTTTTACCTAGTATGTTTTCCAAAATCACACACACACACACATACACGTATCAGCAATTGAATTCTTTATTTTATAGTTCTAATGTCAATATATAATTAAAGACAAGCTAGAATACCGCTTTTCCAAGACATAAAATAAAATCCTATTTTGGTGGTTTTGCAGACTGCTCTTAAGAAAATCTAGAAAAAGAGTTGTAATATGAGTCAAAGACAGAATGTTGAAATTTATTCATATTTCACAGAGATCTGCAGAACTGTGGGTCTAGATTGCAGTTCTTAGCCACTAGCCAGCTTTGCCTGTATTTCCACGATAGGCTCTGTCTTCACTTTGTAAAATACTAACAGGCTTCTTGTGGGTGGGATCAAATGACTGCCCCTCTCCCTTCACCTGTGAAATTTCAGAGCCTATTTGAAAAGGGCCATTGTTTCCCAGGAATGCCAGGCCTAGTCCAGGAAAGAAAGTCTTCATTTCAACAGGAATTTGGAGCCTCCCTGAGAAGGCCAGCCAGTTACTTGGTGAAAACTGGCAATTCATTCAAGTTCTGAACTGTTACTATCCCAGCCTTACTCACTGACTTTCAACTCCTGAGCTTTATGACTGATGTGTTTTTTTCCCTTAAATCATAGGGAAGTGTGTGTGTGTGTGTGTGTGTGCGCGCGCGCGCGCGCGTGCATGCATGCCTGTGTGTGTGAGTCACAGCAGCAAGAAGTATGTACATAGTGCAGCATGTGCACCAGCAGTGATCTGATGAAGGAAACCTCTTGCCTCCAACAGTAAGCTGCAACCATGAATGTGAGACATTGGTTCCTCTGTTCCAACATCTGTCCCTACATTTACAGCACTTGAATGCATTCATGTGAATAAGGTCATATGTTTAACAAGCATTTTGAAATAGGTTCCCAATAAAATATATTTGTACAAGAATACAAAACAAAGATACAGTACTTGCATTCAAGACCTGGACAGAAGGCCCCTGTCTGAAGCACATTAAAAATAATTTCTGAAGTAAAATTAGGACTAGAAGCCAAAAGAGGAAAAAGGAAAGGAAAAACAAAGCAAAAGGAAAAAAGGAAAAGGAAAGGAAAAAACAAAGCAAAACAACAACAACACTTGATATAAAGGTACAGAGTCAAATCTTTCTTGTTAAAGTCTACAGGGGTTGACTCTATGAGCTTTACTATCTAATGTTCCTATGTTTACAGCTCTCTGTTATTTTCCACAAAATGACCTGGAGATTTTCTGAGATTTGTTTATTCTAGTAATAAGATCTTTGTTAAGAAAATCTACCTGTGCTTCTTAAAAAAATTTCAAAAGTTCCCCCAAGTATTCAAATTAACTAAAACATAAAAATTAAAAAAAAAAAAAGTCAGTGAACTTGAAAGCAAAGCATTCACCTTTATGTGTGATTATTAGCAGAGAAGAAAGTAGTGATGCCAATAAAGCTTCAGAATAGGATTTTGAAAATATGTTTTCAAGGTAAGTGCTAGCAGTTTTGAATATGAACTAACCCTGACATGAACTGCTTTAATCAACATCTAAAAATTCTGGAAATTTTTTATTATCATTGATACATCACAATTTAATCTTTCGTCTAACAAATAGGTACCATTAATTTGTGGTAAATAACCACAAAATAATTTCCCAAAGAGAATGTTCTAAAATTGGAAAACAGTGAAGCAGAGGCTAATCACGTCAAAAGATGATATTTTTTTTTCTTTGCTTCTCCTTCGTCAGATGTTTCTTGTGATCTTGTGAAAAACCTGATGTTTGTAACATTATTAGTTTTTGGACTTTAGGAAAGATGGTGCACAAAAGGAAGCTTGTCCTTTTGAGACCCGGTTTTGAATCAGTTACAGACGACAGAAAAATACTCCTTTGTGGCTGCTAAAGTTCAGGAATGAATTCTGGCAGTCTTGCCCAATTCCCTAAAGTAGAGTCCACATTACCAATGTCTAATTGGCAGGCTTTGCTTGTAACTCCCACTAGGGCCACTGTAATGAATGGATTTAGTGAAGGTGTAGTCCTGAGTCATCTGTAGAGTGGCTGGTCTGGACACTGAGGCTCTTCCTTATAACCTCCCCAGATATATCACACAAGGAAAAGAGAGAGTCTATGTGCTTGCATAACAGTGACAGACATGGTAGTTTTATTAAATTGTAGTCCCAAGGAAAGCTGTTTCCTCCATTTGATCTAGAAATGCAAAGGGATCTTAGGAAAGGAAACATTTTTGTTAGATCTCTCCATTCCTTAATATCCATCCCCAAATCTTTTACATTTGGTTTAACTATCCTGCTAAATATGATTGTATGTGACTTTCCAGACCTATGCCAGAGTATTCTTTAGGCAATCAGGTGACAAAGTTGGTCTGTTTCTGTCCAGACAGCAAAGGATCAAAAGTGACCCACAAGTTAGATTCCCACTCTGATAAGGTGAGGTCCTGACACTAACCTTATGACATTTCTTTCTGAGCCCTTCGGCTTGCCATATGAGAATTTAATATACTAAGTAACCTGTATTCCTAAATCCAAGGATAATTTCTTTTCTCCCTCTATCAATAGCATTAAATCATTTGTATTGAGTCATTTTTTATCTTAATTCTTTAAATCACTTATGCTAAATTCTCTCTGAAATATTTTTACATCGACCTCTTTGAAGAAATTCCACCAGTCTCCCAAATCCAGCAACCAAAATTGGATATTGACTATTTTAGTACAAATACTTATTGGTACCAATAATAATACAATAATAATGTCCAGCTTAAATTAAGAGTGTAAAGGAGAGGTTGAGAACAAAAATAAAATTGTGACTATGACAAAATTAATGAAAGATTTATTAGTGTTGGAGAAAGCACTCTTACTTTCTACTAAAAGACTTGTGATAAAGTAATATTATTTATCTTCGTGAACAGTTTCAGCACTGGTGTCTCTTGAACTAATCTATCAGGCATTGCAATCTGAAAGTCACATGGAATTATGTCATTAGATCATTTTCATTCTTTGCTACATTCTTAAGCCCCCTCCATTTCCTAGAATCAACAATCAACACATACTACATTCCAAAGTTTAAAATGAATAAAAAAGATACAGATAAGTCTCAATAACAAAATCCACATTGAAAACTTAGGTGCTTTGAACTTTCTCATCACCTTACCAGGCTTTCCGCATGGGCAGTCTAAAAGACAACTCAGCAATGTCTGAATGGAACTGCAAACAATGACTCCTTCACAAGTGGGTTTTTAATTGATTACGGCTGTGTTTATGGAAGCAGAAGAGAATTTACACAAAATGACAGATTCCCTTCATTTTAAGGAGGTTTTACTGGCATTTGCTGGTAAGGGTGGTTTCTCTGTTAAGTAGTCCTCCTATCTTTCCCTAGGTATATCCACTTGATTACTGTCCAACTAAATAAACATTAAAAATGGTTACTTTATATAACTTTTTATTAGAATTTTTTTTTAAAATGGGGTAAAAATTACACTTTCTAAAGATACAGCTCATGTTTGGTTTGAGTCCAAACAAAATCCAGTTTCCATCTCTATCTTTCCATCTACTATATATTCTGATACTAAATATTAGTGAAAATAAGTAAATAATAGGAAATCATTAGAACTCAATTTAGTGGGGTCACTTTTTGTTTTCAATTTAAGTAATTGCAGAGATGGGAAGTTTTAAATCATGAGATTGTGGTTAACTGATCCAAGTAATAACATCGATTTTTATTATATAATTATCTAAAACTATTCTCATTTTAAAGTTGTGTTATATTTCTATGATGTCTTATATAAAGTAGTGCCATGGTCTTTCTAGTGATTTGGGACAGATTTTAACTATCAGTTCAGTTCAGTACTTCTAACAGGGTTTTCATTTGCCTGTTAATAGTGACCTCTACAGGTCAACTATAACAACAACACAACACTCAAGAAGGTGCTCTGGAGTAAAACATTTACTCAATGAAGAACGGTGGTATAATTGCAATAATAAATTTAATATGTATTAGACTCTCAATGCCAATTTATATTGTAAAACTTTCAACCCTACAAAAACCAACTGGTCTCATAAATATCTGTGGACTCTAATTAAAAACAAAGTAATACTTGACAAAATCTTTGATGATTTATTCAAAAGAAAATAAATTTTGATAGCTTAGAAGCAGAAAAATTTTAAATGCATGTTAATATAAATATTCTGTTTGTGGGAAATTAAGAAGAAAGCATTATATTATGGCTCTTTTTTTCCTAGAAGTGTGTGAACATGAAAGCAATTATAAAAGAATAAATCTATCTTACCTCAGAATATTTGACATTATTTTTTTCCTGTTTCACCATAAACTTTCCTCTTTAAATCAATAGTGACAATGAGCACTTTTGAAACTTTATTTCAGGAATATACTTTTATTTTATTAGCATTTTATTTGGTTATATTGGTTTTTAAATGACAATATACTCTAAGCTGGTAAAATACAGACTATCCCTGTTTGCTGTATCAAATTTGACAACTGTATACAAATAAACTGGAAAGCATTTTAATATTACTTAATTTATATTCACCATCCTGAATTCTCAAGGAAAAATTCTCTCAAATTCAAGTCAGCCAAAAATTTAGCCAATCCAGTAATTAGGCTGCTTCTTGTTGTTGTTCAGTCACGTGCAACTCTTTGTGATCCCATTGACGGCAGCACATCAGGTTTCCCTGTCTTTCTCCATCTCCTGGAGTTTGCTCAAACTCATGTCCATTGAGTAGGTGATGCCATCCAACTATCTCATCCTCTGTCATCCCCTTCTCATTCTACATTCAATCTTTCCCAGTATCAGGGTCTTTTCCATTGAGGTGGCTCTTTGCATCAGGTGGCCAAAGTTCTAGAACTTCAGCTTCAGTATTAGTCCTTCCAGTGAATATTCAGGGTTGATTTCCTCTAGGATTCACTGGCTTGATCTCCTTCCTGTCCAAGGGGCTTTCAAAAGTCTTCTCCAACACCACAGTTCAAAAGCATCAATTATTCGGCACTCAGCCTTCTTTATGGTCCAAATCTCACATCCATACATGACTACTGGAAAAACCATAGCTTTGACTCTATGGGTTTAAGTTATTTTTCTTTAGTTAAACTAGATGTTCTAGAAAATTCCCTGAAGTCCAGTGGTTGGGACTCCATACTTCTACTTCAGGGGGCACAGGTTTGATCCTTTGTTGGGAAACTAAAATCCAAGAAGCCACATAGCATGGTGAAAAAATTCCCAAAGCCAAATAAACAAAACTAAATGTTCTAGCAAATACCTGAATACTATATTACAACTTTCTGACTCCAATCCCTTGTCCTTCCATCTACTTCCATTATCTTTTACCTCACTGGGCCCTCAAATTTACTGACATCTGTTTATTTTCCCTATCTATACATCCCAACACTTCAAACACTCTGTTGTCAATATCCTACACTCATTGTCTCTATGCCATTTCAAGGCTAACAACCTTGAATGACACCTATATGTCTGCCTTCTTTAGGGTTACTCTCAAGCAAATAAGCTTAGCAATTTAAGAATATTTTTTGATCTATAAATTGTCCCCAATAAAACGAGGCAGAATCTCTTGAAAATAATAAGATATGGTTTGTAAAGAACCAATGCTTTGTAAGCTTCTGAAATCTAGGATAAAATAGAATTTATAAAAAGTAGGTTTTTGGGTCCTAGTCAGAGAAATTAGGCAATGATAATAAATGCAAGGCTTGCAAACTGGAAAGGGAGACGTAAAACTGTCACTCTTTGCTGACGACATGATACCACACATGTGCTGTGCTGTGCTGGCTTGAAGGCTCAGCTGCGTCCAACTCTTTGCAGCCCCATGGACTGTGCCCATCAGGCTCCTCTGTCCATGGGGATTCTCCAGGCAAGAATACTGGAGTGGGTTGCCATGCCCTCCTCCAGGGAATCTTCCTAACCCAGGGATCAAAACCAGGTCTTCCCCATTTAGGTAGATTCTTTACTGTCTGAACCAACAGGGAAGTCCCAGAATACCAGAGTAGGTACCCTATCCTTTCTCCAGGGGATCTTCCCAAACCAGTAATCAAACTGGGGTCTCCTGCAATGCAGGCAAATTCTTCACCAGCTGAGCTACCAGGGAAGCCTGTTATCATACATAGGAAACCCTAAAGACTCCACCAAACAAAAACAAAAACTGTTGGAATTAATAAACAAATTCTGTAAAGTTGAAGGATACAAAATCAATATATAAAAATCAGCTGCATTTATATACAATAATAATGTACTTTCAGAAAGAGAATGTAAGAAAACAATTCCACTTACACTATCAAAAAGAATAAATACCTAACAGATGAATTTAATCAAGGTTTAAACTGAAACCTATAAACACTGATGAAAGAAATTGAAGAAGTCATAATAAATGGAAAGACACACCATGCTTCATGGATTAGAATTAATATTGTTAAAATGTCCATACCCAAAGCAATCCACAGATTCAGTACAATCTCTATCAAAATTCCAACGGTATTTTTCATGTAAATGGAACAAAAAATCCTAAAATTTGTATGAAACTAAAACAGACCCCAAAGAATCAAAGCAAAACGGAGAAAGAAAAACAAAGTGGGAGGTATTACGTTTCCTGATTTTAAAGTAGAGTAATCCAAACAGTACAGTATTGGTAAAAAATCAGACACATACCCCAATGGAACCAAAAAGAAAGCCCAGGAATAAACTCATGCATATATGGTCAGTTAATGTATAACAAAGGAGTCAAGGATATAAATGGGAAAGGACAATCTCTTCAACAAGTTGCGTTGAGAAAACTAGATGGTCACATGCAAAATAATGAAACTACACCACTATCTACACCATGACCAAAAATTAACTGAACATGGATTAAAGACTTAAATGTAAAACCTGGAACCAAAAAAACTACTAAATAAAACATAGAAGATATGCTTCTCAACATGGGTCTTGGCAATGGTTTTTTTGAATCTGACACCAAAAAAAAAAAAAAAAAAAAAAAGCAATGAAAGCAGAAATAAACACGATTTTCAAAAAGATTCAACACCCATTCCTCTCAAGTTATTACAAAAAATTCAAGAAGATGATATACTCCCAAATTCATTCTATGAGGCCACCATTACCTTGAAACTAAAAAAAAAATATACAAACACTACAAAAAAATAAAATTACAGCCGAAAGTTTTTTTGAATATTAGCAAACTAAATCCAACAATATATAAGTAGGATCATACACCACAATCAAGTTGGACTTATTCCAGGGATACAAGGATGGCTTAATATTCATAAATCAATGTGTTACACAACATTAAGAAAAGGAAGGATAAACAGCTCAAGCAACTCTACATCAAAAAACAAAAAACCCCATCAAAAAACAGGCAGAAGATCTAAATAGACATTTCTCTAAGGAAGACAGACAGATGGCCACAAGCATATGCTCAACATCAGTAATTATTAGAGAAATGCACATCAAAACTAGAGTGAGGTATCACCTTACATCAGTATGAATCAGTTCACTCCAGTTCAGTCACTTAGACATGTATGACTCTCTGCGACCTCATGGACTGCAGCACACCACGCTTCCCTGTCCATCACCAACTCCTGGAGTTTGCTCAAACTCATGTCCATCATGTTGGTGATGCCATCCAGCCATCTGATCCGGTCATCTCCTTCTCTTCCTGCCTTCAGTCTTTCCAGGATCAGGGTTTTTTTTCCAATGAGTCAGTTCTTTGCATCAGGTGGCCAAAGTATTGGAGTTTCAGCTTCAGCATCAGGCCTGCCAATGAATATTCAGGAGTGATTTCCTGTAGGATTGACTGGCTTGGTATCTGGTATGACGCTGTTCAAGGGACTCTCAAGAGTCTTATCCAACACCACAGTTCAAAAGCATCAATTTTTTGGCACTCAGCTTTCTTTATAGTCCAACTCTCACATCCATACATGACTACTGGAAAAACCGTTGATTTGACTAGACAGATATTTATCAGCAAAGAAATGTCTCTGTTTTTTAATATGCTGTCTAGGTTGGTCATAGCTTTTCTTCCAAGGATCAAGTGTCTTTTAATTTCATGGCTGCAGTCACCATCTGCAGTGATTTTGGAGAGCAAGAAAATAAAATCTCTCACTGTTTCCCTTATTTCCCCATCTACTTGCATGAAGTGATGGGAAGAGATGCCATGATCTTAGCTTTCTGAATGTTGAGTTTTAAACTAATTTTTAAACTCTCCTCTTTCACATTCATCATGAGGCTCTTTAGTTCTTCTTCTTTGCTTTCTGCCATAAGGGTGGTATCATCTGCATATCTGAGGTTATTGATATTTCTCCCAGCAATCTTGATTCCAGCTTGTACTTCAACCAGTCCAGCATTTCTCATGATATACTCTGCATATACATTAAATAAGCAGGGTGACAATATACAGCCTTGATGCACTCCTTTCCCAAACTGGAACCAGTCTCTTGTTCCATGTCCAGTTCTAACTTTTGCTTCTTGACCTGCATACAGATTTCTCAGGAGGCAGGTCAGGTGGTTTGGTATTCCCATCTCTTTCAGAATTTTCCACAGTTTGTTGTGATCCACACAGTTAAAGTCTTTGGCATAGTCATTAAAGCAGATAGATGCTCTTCTGGAACACTTTTGCTTTTTAAACTATCCAACAGATGTTGGCAATTTGATCTCTGGTTCTTTTGCCTTTTCTAAATACAGCTTGAACATCTGGAAGTTCATGGTTCATGTACTGTTGAAGCCTGGCTTGGAAAATTTTGAGCATTACTTTGCTAGCATGTGAGATGAGTGCAATTGTGCAATAGTTTGAACATTCTTTGGCAATGGTCTTCTTTGGGATTGCAATGAAAACTGATCTTTTCCAGTGCTGTAGCCACTGCTGGATTTTCCAAATTTGCTGACATATTGAGTGTAGCACTTTCACAGCATCATCTTTTAGGATTTGAAATAGCTCAACTGGAATTCCATTAGCTCCACTAGCTTTGTTTGTAGTGATGCTTCCTAAGGCCCACTTGACTTCACATTCCAGGATGTCTGGCTCTAGGTGAGTGACCACACCATTGTGGTTATCTGAGTCATGAAGACCTTTTCTGTATAGTTCTTCTGTGTATTCTTGCCACCTCTTCTTAGTATCTTCTGCTTCTGTTAGGTCCATACCATTTCTGTCCTTTATTGTGCCCAAATTTTCATGAAATATTTCCTTGGTATCTCTAATTTTCTTGAAGAGATCTCTAGTCTTTCCCATTCTACTGTTTTCCTCTATTTTTTTGCATTGATCACTGAGGAAGGCTTTCTTATCTCTCCTTGCTATTTTTTTGAATTCTGCATTCACATGGGTATATCTTTCCTTTTCTCCTCTGCCTTTAGTTTCTCTTCTTTTCTCAGCTATTTGTAAGGCCTCCTCAGACAATCATTTTGCCTTTTTGCATTTCTTTTTCTTGGGGATGGTCTTGATCACTGCCTCCTGAACAATGTCATGGACCTCTATCCATGGTTTTTCAGGTACTCTGTCTATCAGATCTAATCCCTTGAATCTATTTGTCACTTTCACTGTATAATCTTAAGGGATTTGATTTAGTTCATACCTGAATTGTCTAGTGGTTTTTCCTACTTTCTTCAATTTAAGCCTGAATTTTGCAATAAGGAGTTCATGACCCGAGCCACAGTCAGCTCCCAGTATGAATGGCCATCATTAAAAATTCTATAAGCAACAAACACTGGAGAGGGTGTGGAGAATTGAGAACCCTCCTAAACTGTTGGTGGGAATGTAAATTGGTACAACCACTGCAGAGAACATTGTGAATGCTCCTTTAAAAACTAAAAATAGAACTACCATATGATCCAGCAATCCTACTCTGGGCATGTATCTGGAGAAAACAATAATTCTAAAAGATATATGCACCCAAAATTTACTGAAGTGCTGTTTACAACAGCCAAGACAAGGAAACCACCTAAATGCCCACCAACTGTGGAATAAATAAGAAGGTGTAGTACTCAGCCATGGATATTACTCAGCCATAAAAATCATGAAATATTGCAGTTTGAAACATGGATGGACCTAGAGATTATCATCCCACATGAAGTAAATCAGAAAGACAAATATCATATGATATCACTTATAAGTGGAATCTAAAAAACATGATACAAATGAACTTACTTATAAAACAAAACAGAAATGGATTCACAGCAGTTCTACTGATGCTAGAGGAGCCATTTGTAAAATACAAGAACACATATCTGAGTCAGGTCTTGCAGGATGACTTGAGTTTTTCTGAAGCAGTAGAAGTGGAGAAGGGTGTTGGGGCCTGCTGCTGCTGCTAAGTCGCTTCAGTTGTGTCCGACTCTGTGCAACCCCATAGACGGCAGCCCACCAGGCTCCCCTGTCCCTGGGATTCTCTAGGCAAGAACACTGGAGTGGGTTGCCATTTCCTTCTCCAATGCATGGAAATGAAAATTGAAAGTGAAGCCACTCAGTCGTGTCTGACTCTTAGCGACCCCATGGACTGCAGCCCACCAGGCTCCTCCATCCATGGGATTTTCCAGGCAAGAGTACTGGAGTGGGTGCCATTGCCTTCTCTATGTTGGGGCCTAGGGAATGGAATAAGCAAAGGCATGAAGCCATGTAAAAGTATAATTTGTTGGAGAAAGATAAAATGATGTAAAACAGCTGAATTTGGTGATATGGTGGGAGAATGTAGGATCCAGATTACAGTAATGAATTAGGGAGATGGAACAAGGGAGAGGGCAAAAGCAAACTGGGAGGCAACAGGAGGTCTAAAAAAGGAAAAATCGCTATTTAGAAAGATTTGAGTTATTAGGGAAGTAGGATCAATAGTCTTTATGACGTGGAAATTAAATGAAGAAAATGGTCTAAAATGAACTCAAAATATATGTTCTTGAGAAGACATTTTCCCCAATAAAGATGAGGAAGAAAAATTTATCTTTAACATTTTCAGGTGGTATGCTTGTGTGTGGGTCTGTGCATTTATTTTTATGTATATGAGGGAGACAGAGATGAGGTTGACCCATGTTTTATATTATGAGCCAACAGGTATATAGATATTCAGGGGAAAAGATGATGTGTAAGTGTCCCCAGATTTTTAACATTTATTATTAGAAATAAAAATCATCAAAACCCTTTTTATTGACAATCTTCAGAATAACAATAAAGTTGGTAAGAAGGGTAAACCTTTTAAAATGTGATACAAAGACACTGAAGTTTATTCTTTCTACAGTTTGATATTGAACAAAGAACACTGGGCTTAAAATTGTAAAATATGAGTTTCAATTACTAGATGCTACTCGCTAGTTTTACAACCCTGAATAAGTCCAAGATTCAGTTTTCATATATATAGTCTAAATAAATCTCATCAATACCTGTACAAATCTATATGATTTTAATCTCTTTCCTTGTCTGTTTCCTGAACTATAAAATTTTGTTCACCTACATTTTTATAATCTTACCCATATTTTCCTGAATGACTTTTCTTTAAGTCCAGATGTAGAACTATATATCTTTGAATATAATCCCCCACTTTACTCCATTTTTCAATACCTAAAAAATTAGCAAAAAAATGCATTATAACTTATTTTTGAACAATATTAATGCTCATAAAATTTAGAAAAATTGTCATCTATAAAATATATTTTAATAGGTATTTTAATAAATTATATACAGTTGGATTTTGCAATGCTGATAAAAATATAAATAAGTTCAACATGGACATTTCTAATAACATACAAAGTTATATAAAATATATTCATTATGTTCTACCAGTAAACACATTTTTCTTAAAGTTGTCATTCTTTAGAACTTCATTTATTAAGCATCCAATGCAGTGCTTGTAATAGATTAAGGATTATAAATAGAGGATGATGAAGCTACAGCTGTGAAAACCATTTAATTACCTGAATTAAATTTGCAAGTTTTGCCAAAAATGTCTGCAGGATCAATCCATGTGTAGTTCATCAGGATTTCCATTTATTTCTTGATTTATGTAAAATTCTACTGAGATTAAACACTCAGGAATGACTGTAGAAGTCTTCATTTTTAATAAAACACTCATTGACTCAAGTTATCAAGTGTTCTTATCAATTCCAATAGAGAACCTAGATTTTGCAATAATAAAGGTAGAGATAAAATGGATAGAATCCAAAAACAATCTAAAACCTGATTTCAGCCAATGTTTTATTCTCTATCATGGTATTTATGAGTATTAATAAGAAATATTAAAATTAATAACTTTTAAAAGCTTATGTCCTTTAACAAAGTCTGTGTGTCTTAGTCACTCGGTCATGCCCAACTGTTTGTGATCCCATGGACTATTGCTCTCCAGGCTCCTCTGTCCATGGAATTCTCCAGGCAAGAATACTGGAATGGGTTTCCATTCCCTTCTCCAGGTTATCTTCTTGACCCAGGGATTGAACTCCAGTCTTCAACACTGCAGGCAGATTCTTTACCATTTGAGCCATCAGTAAAGTGTTAATCACTCAGTTGTGTCCAACTCTTTGCAACCCCATAGACTGTAACCCATCAGACTCCTCTGTTCATGTTATTATCCAGGCAAGAATAATGGAGTAGGTTGCCATTTCCTCCTCAAGGGGATCTTCCCAACCCAGGGATCAAACCCAGGTCTCCTGCTTTTCAGGTAGACTCTTTACCATATGGGCCAGCAGGAAAGTCTGAGTCATCAAGGAAGCCCACTAACAAAGACTGGAAGAATTATAATGTTCAATATTCAGGAAACTTTATGTAAGTTGGTGTACTTTATTTCCAGGTTTCCCAGGTGGCTTAGTGATAAAGAGCCTGCTTGCCAATGCAGAAGATACAGGAGACACAGGTTCGATTCCTGGATCAGGAAGATCCCCTTGAATAGAAAATGGCAACCCACTCCAGTATTCTTGCCTGGAAAATCCCACTGACAGAGGAGTCTGGCAGGCTGAAGTCCATGGGGGTCACAAAGAGTCGGATATGACTGTGCAACTGAGCACGCACACACATTAGATATTTTATATTAATTTACTCTTTTAATCCTCACAACCAGCCTATAAAATAGATATTTATTCAATGCTTACTAAGAAACAGAAACTCAGAAATGTTAAAACAATTTGTTCAAAGTCATGCAACTAATAATTAATAGAACCAAGATTAAAATCCAGATCTGTGTCACTGCATATTCAATTCTCTATGTTATGATTCCCTAGTACTTGTAAAGTATGGGTAAATTTTAGAACCAAAACAAACAACTTAGTTCTATCAAGAAGGTTCTATGACAACACAATTCTTGGAAAAATTAAACAATGTTAAGTACATTTCAATAACAATCTCTATTCCCTTATGACCTGTTATTGTGATTTTTCAGGTGTCCTTTTAAACTTTCTTGGTACTGCTTCTAGGCCTTTTGGCTAAGATCAAGTGTAAACTTTCTTGGTATTCTCACCTTTAGGAAAAACATCATTTAACAAGTGAATAAAACAATGACTTTGAATTTGCTAATATCAATGAGAAAATAAAAAGGTCCATGGAAAACCAATTTAAAGAGTAGGGTTAATATATTGGTAGGAGAACTCACTAAAAAAAATGCTGACCTTTAATCCTAATTGTTCAATTAAATAGAACAACTGGAAAAGAGCTATCTCACTTCTTATTTTGCTAAAAATGAATGTAGGTAGCAGAGAAATTTTGAAAATGCCTGATTGATTTTTCTGAGATTACCAGGTTGTTTCTTTCAGGGCAATTATAATATGAAGTAGATTGGCCAATTATAATATGAAGTAGATTGTGTAGTATTAGCTAAGATTTAAATATGCTAATCATATACCAGACACTGTTTTAAATGCTTTCAGTTCAGTTCAGTCTCTCAGTCGTGTCTGACCCTTTGCGACCCCATGAATTGCAGTACACCAGGCCTCCCTGTCCATCATCAACTCCCAGAGTTCACTCAAACTCATGTCCATCGAGCCGGTGATGCCATCCAGCCATCTCATCCTCTGTCGTCCTCTCCTCCTCCTGCCTCCAATCCTTCCCATCCCTCCCAGCATCAGAGTCTTTTCCAATGAGTCAACTCTTCGCATGAGGTGGCCAAAGTATTGGAGTTTCAGCTTCAACATCAGTCCTTCCAATGAACACCCAGGACTGATCTCCTTGGATCTCCTTGCTGTCCAAGGGACTCTCAAGAGTCTTCTCCAACACCACAGTTCAAAAGCATCAATTTTTTTGTGCTCAGCTTTCTTCACAGTTCAACTCTCACATCCATACATGACCACTGGAAAAACCATAGCCTTGACTAGATGGACCTTTGTTGGCAAAGTAATGTCTCTGCTTCTTAATGTGCTATCTATCTAGGTTGGTGATAACTTTTCTTCCAAGGAGTAAGCGTCTTTTAATTTCATGGCTGCAATCACCATATTCAGTGATTTTGGAGCCCAAGAATAAAGTCTGACACTGTTTCCACCGTTTCCCCATCTATTTCCCATGAAGTGATGGGGCCAGATGCCATGATCTTAGTTTTCTGAATGTTGAGCTTTAAGCCGGCTTTTTCACTCTCCTCTTTCACTTTCATCAAGAGGCTTTTTAGTTCTTCTGCACTTTCTGCCTTAAGGGTGGTCTCATCTGCATATCTGAGGTTATTGATATTTCTCCCGGCAATCTTAATTCCAGCTTGTGCTTCTTCCAGCCCAGTGTTTCTCATGATGTACTCTGCATATAGGTTAAATAAGGAGGGTAACAATATATAGCCTTGATGCACTCCTTTTCCTATTTGGAACCAGTCTGCTGTTCCATGTCCAGTTCTAACTGTCGCTTCCTGACCTGCATACAGGTTTCTTAAGAGGCAGGTCAGGTGGTCTGGTATTCCCATCTCTTTCAGAATTTTCCACAGTTTATTGTGATCCACACAGTCAAAGGCTATGCTTTACATATCTTATTTACCCTTAAAAAATCCTAATGAGATACTTTTATTACTATTTTCATAAGCATTTTGCAGAAGAGATAATTGAGACAGAGAGGTTCATTCTTCAAAGTCACACAACTGGTTAGTGGCAGAGTATAATGTTTTCTAACCCAACCAGTCTTTTGTGTCTGCTTTAAACAATATAATCTCCCTGCACAGTACAGAGGTAAAAAGCATAGACTCTGGAGCCAGGCTGCCCAAACTAAAATACTAATTCCACTGCATACTTAGTATGTGACATTGAGCATAATTTCTCTCAGCCTCAGTTTTCTCATTTGCACATTAGAATGATAAATGGAATTATGTCTTATTCAGAACTTCGTCAGGATTATATGACATAGCCCACAAAGAGCCCTCAGCTTAGTGCTCATTAACTGGAATTATTCAAACACTGTAAGCCATGATAATGATAATGAACTCACTCTTCCCTTTCCTCTATATTAGACCAACAGGTATAACACCAGATAGGACAAAGGGATCAACCAATTCATGGGTATCAACATTTAAATATCACATATCCTTAAACATGGGCTTAAGACATTTTATTTATTTATTTTTTTAATGTTATTTTATTAGTTGGAGGCCAATCACTTCACAACATTTCAGTGGGTTTTGTCATACATTGACATGAATCAGCCATATAGTTACACGTATTCCCCATCCCGATCCCCCCTCCCACCTCCCTCTCCACCCTACTCCTCAGGGTCCTCCCAGTGCACCAGGCCCGAGCACTTGACTCATGCATCCCACCTGGGCTGGTGGTCTGTTTTACCATAGATAATATACATGCTGTTCTTTCAAAACATCCCACCCTCACGTTCTCCCCCAGAGTTCAAAAGTCTGTTCTGTACTTCTGTGTCTCTTTTTCTGTTTTGCATATAGGGTTATCGCTACCATCTATCTAAATTCCGTATATATGTGTTAGTATACTGTAATGTTCTTTATCTTTCTGGCTTACTTCACTCTGTATAATGGGCTCCAGTTTCATCCATCTCATTAGAACTGATTCAAATGAATTCTTTTTAATGGCTGAGTAATATTCCATGGTGTATATGTACCACAGCTTGCTTATCCATTCATCTGCTGATGGGCATCTAGGTTGCTTCCATGTCCTGGCTATTATAAACAGTGCTGCGATGAACATTGGGGTGCATGTGTCTCTTTCAGATCTGGATTCCTCAGCGTGTATGCCCAGAAGTGGTATTGCTGGGTCATATGGCAGTTCTATTTCTAGTTTTTAAAGAAATCTCCACACTGTTTTCCATAGTGGCTGTACTAGTTTGCATTCCCACCAACAGTGTAAGAGGGTTCCCTTTTCTCCACACCCTCTCCAGCATTTATTGCTTGTAGACTTTTGGATAGCAGCCATCCTGACTGGCGTGTAATGGTACCTCATTGTGGTTTTGATTTGCATTTCTCTGATGATGAGTGATGTTGAGCATCTTTTCATGTGTTTGTTAGCCATCTGTATGTCTTCTTTGGAGAAATGTCTGTTTAGTTCTTTGGCCCATTTTTTGATTGGTTCATTTATTTTTCTGGAATTGAGCTTCAGGAGTTGCTTGTATATTTTTGAGATTAATCCTTTGTCTGTTTCCTCATTTGTTATTATTTTCTCCCAATCTGAGAGCTGTCTTTTCACCTTACTTATAGTTTCCTTTGTTGTGCAAAAGCTTTTAATTTTCATTAGGTCCCATTTGTTTATTTTTGCTTTTATTTCCAATATTCTGGGAGGTGGGTCATAGAAGATCTTGCTGAGATTTATGTCGGAGAGTGTTTTGCCTATGTTCTCCTCTAGGAGTTTTATAATTTCTGGTCTTACATTTGGATCTTTAATCCATTTTGAGTTTATTTTTGTGTATGGTGTTAGAAAGTGTTCTAGTTTCATTCTTTTACAAGTGGTTGACCAGTTTTCCCAGCACCACTTGTTAAAGAGATTGTCTTTTTTCCATTATATGTGCTTGCCTCCTTTGTCAAAGATGAGGTGTCCATAGGTTTGTGGATTTATCTCTGGGCTTTCTATTCTGTTCCATTGATCTATATTTCTGTCTTTGTGCCAGTACCATACTGTCTTGATGACTGTGGCTTTGTAGTAGAGTCTGAAGTCAGGCAGGTTGATTCCTCCAGTTCCATTCTTCTTTCTCAAGATTACTTTGGCTATTCGAGGTTTTTTGTATTTCCATACAAATTGTGAAATTATTTGTTCTAGTTCTGTGAAAAATACCGTTGGTAGCTTGATAGGGATTGCATTAAGACATTTTAAAAAAGTGTTTAAAAATATTTCATTATTAGATCATGGAAGTTATGATAAATTAAGATATTTTATCTAATCTGATATTGATTAGAAGACATCTCACTAACTTTTATGATATGATATTAGCAAATACTCCTAGTTATACACAGATAAATGTACTCTTCTAATTTTTATTGAAAATATATTTATTTAGATATATATTTTTAACATATATCACAAGGAAAATGTTACTTAAGGACATTTGTTTATTCCTAAAAACTTCTTCATTAAATCTAAATCTATAAAATCTTGTTTTTAACTTGGAGTCATTGTCTTCCATGTTTTACAACATAATATAATCTGGTTCACCAAATTTTGTTCATGATACAGCATTTCTTAAAAGACTTCTATTTTGTTGTCTACAAGATTTATCTTCAAGTTTTTAATATCCATTCTGAAAGTTGTGATGCTGGTTTTATTCTATTTGAAAGCTCATACTATTATTTTTTTCCTCAGTTGAATTGTATTTTGCTGAAAGTTAAGCAGCTTCTGTTTAAAAATAATGGGAAGTTTCAAACAAATTGATGTCTCAATACTTTAACAATATCTTGTGTGATGAAGGGATTTGGTCATTCTTTTGGCCTTAGTTTACAATTTGTTCCATTTATTTCAATGAATTTTGTAATCTCTCCTGCTTTGGTTGCATTGTTTCACGTGCAGGAACAACAGACATAGTTCCAATAATACACATAACTCAATTAGATAAGTAAAATATAATTTAGCTATGCCAAGTTTGCATAAGTATAGGCATTAGCTAGTACATCACAATTGACACTTAATTGACAGCAACTGTAAGACCCATCCTAATTTTAGATATGTTAGTATTTAGGGGGAAAAAATGCATTCTTGATTGGATGAAATGTGATAACTTACTACACTGCTTATCTAATCACATAAATATCTGTCACACCCTCACTGTCACTAACTTCACTATCCATAGCTTTCTCATCGTTTCTTTCTTTGCTTACCCAACAGAAACATTTTTAACTTCCCCTAAACTTCATAGTTTAGAATAGAGACACAGGTAGCCCTTCAGGCACAGGGCTACCAAGAGAAATAGAGTCTAATAACTAGGCTGCAAAAACCAATCTACATCCCTCACCAAAATTAATCATCCTACATTTTTAAGGACTGTAGTGTACTACATAGACTGATCATTTCATCATCAACCCTTTGCTCTTTTGTGTAAAAGTTGATGAAAAGTTTTGGGCAAAGTTGAGACTTAGACTTCTATTGAACCCTTTTACCTCCAGTGTTAAAGTAATTAACTATACATTTTAGGGGAGTGATCATTAAAATGTTTACATTTAACCTTTTAAAATCTGTACCTTTGGATATTTTGCTCCAATTTTTAAAGTTCTACTATACGTTCTCTGAATAAACTACAGAGGAAGAACCAAAACTAAATATAGTTTTTCAAAGTAGCCAAACAATTTACAGATAGTAACAGAAGTTAGAGATCAAATAACATAAAGAACATTCTGACTAAGACTTAAATCTCAAATTGAAATCTGTAACAGTCTTCTTAACTGACTAAGCTGTTCTTTGTTCTTAATAAACTAAACGGGAAAAACACTCTCTAGGAATTTGGTCTATAATTACATTTTTAAGCACAAGTTTTTTTAGTGATTTTGTTATCTCTGGAATAACACTCTTCTAAGTATTTACATAGCAAAGTTCATGGTAAGTACTCAATATATGTCCATTATTATTTTCAATTCATTTCCCACATACAAATTTTAGTCCTTTAACTCAGAATAATTAAGCCCTATTAAAAGCATCTTAGACAAGTGTATTTATCCTGCTTGCTTATGCTTCCCCTGAACAGGGTCTAGTACTGCTGATTTATAGTCGTTAATTTAAAAGATCTAGTTGACCTAAACATAAATTTAGCTTTGTTTGAAATTTCTGCAATTTCATTGAACATATTATTGTCCACCTGGATGATTAATTACTATAAAATAAAAAAGATGATCTCATATTGCCATTACATATACATTTTATGACAAGGTAGAGTTAAACATAATCTTTGATAAATAAAACATTTTCTTTATAAGGAGACAAACAGAAATATTATTTGTTTACACTCTCTGACATTTTATAAGAGTAGGGAAAAAAATGCCCAAACTAGCCTAAATGGATTAGATTAGATAGTGAAAAAATAATTCATGAGAAAGTATTCCCTATTGAATTGAATTTGCAATTGACACCGGAGTGTTAAAAAGTTTCATTTACTTAAATGCTTATCTTGCTAAGTATTAGTGTCCTTGGAACTAGTGATTAAACAATTCTCCTAGGCAGTAGATCAATATAAAAGTTAGTGAACTAATTATATCTTATTTTGTCCTACTGAAAAGTACAGCATTATAAAGGTTTCACATTGTAATTTACAATCACAAACCATTAACTGTCTCAGCATGCTACTAAATGGTATGTTCTAATTTAGAATGTGGCTCTAACTAACTCTTAAATGAATTTACTTTAAAAACACTGAATGCTATACAACAGCATTTGGTAAACAGTATTTGAGGGATATTATTAAACATAAAAAAACAAGTATGGCAATCACCAAATGAAGAAACAGAATGAAATTTTACAAAAGTTGTATTGAGAAATGTGATCTATAACATTCTCAGGTGTACAACTTAATGATGCAATATGTGTATATACTGCAAAATGATCAGTACAATAAAATTAACAGCTATTACTTTATGCACTTTTTCTTGTGATGAGAACTTTTAATATCTATTCTCTTAGTAACTTTCAAATATACAATGTAATATTTTTATCTGGGATGATCATGCTCTACATTACATCCCCAAGACTCATGTTTTATAACTGGAAGTTTGTACCCATTTCTCTCACCATCATCCCTTCCCTTGCCTCTGGCAACCACCAATCTGTATAACTGAATTTTCTGAAGCTATTAACATAAAAACAAAAGCTTTCACATTTTACTGTTAAATAACCAACTATGAGACCTTAAATGTGGCCCTACTATTCAACAGAATGGATAACAATTGATGTTGGATAAAAGTAAAGAAAATCTGAGTAGTTGTCAGCTTTTATGTTTTGTCATGCCCTCTGGTCAAAGATCAAATAAGGAACATGTCTATAGTTGAACAGTTAGGTTTGTTGCTTGCTGCTGTGAGAGAGAATGCATGCTACGGAGAACTGTGGAAGTTTTCAGAGATCTAGACTCTGCACGATTTGGGAGAGGGTGCAAGCAGTGATGCCCTGAAGTTGATTGTTAGAAAATGGGACAATTTTATGATTGGGTATCTCAGTAAATCTTATTTATAAGAAAGGTACACTAGAGTGAGGCTAAAGCTATAATTGGTAAAGAAGCAATAGTCATTCATATTAGCTAGAAGACTGAAGTGTTTGCTCTTCTGTCATTCCACAGTTATTTATGTTCTTTTGTGTTCAGACTTGATTAAGTGGGCTTGTTTTTGTCTTGCTCCATCATCGTCACACAGTAGCCTTGTCTAATCTTGGCATTCTGTAAAATTATTCTATGAGCAACAAAAGAACACCAACATTTAGCTAGGAATGGCAGGGCAACTGATAGGAACACTAAGCCTATGTTGATAGTACCAGGCCAGCCCCCTAAACGTTGGCAGTGGCTTTTCTCTTCATCAGTAGTCACTTATGTAGACATTTAGTTGACTTTTTTTCCTCTTCTTTGACAATTAGTTTACTTAATTAAGTAAAAATGTATACAGTGGCTTTATTTTCACTGAAAATGTTTTTCTTCCAATTTCACAGAGATAAAATTGACATTCAGGCCTGGATGAGTATAAGGTGTACAGCATAATGGTCTGACTTACATTTGTCACGAAATGATTACCATAAAAAGTTTAGTGAACAGCCATCATGTCATACAGATATAAAATAAAAGGAAAAAAATTGCCCTTGCAATAAAAACACAGGATTTACTCTTTTAACAAGTTTCACATATAACATTAAGCAATGGTAATTATATTATCCATATTGTACTTTAGATCCTATAAGTACTATATTTATCTTATGAGTAGAAGATTGCAACTTTTGACCATTTGTCATCACATGTAGATGCAAATGTGCTCCTGAATAAGCAATATGGGTAGATTGTCTGCTAAATCACTTCAGTCATGTCTCACTCTTTACAACCCTATGAACTGTAACCCACCAGGCTCCTCTGTCCATGGGATTATCCTGGCAAGAATACTGGACTGTGTTGCCATTTCCTTCTCCAGATGGGGTAGAGTGCCTCAATATTAACTTTACAAAGTGTAATTTTTTATTACAACTAATGATGTGATCTTTTAAAAATGTTTTAATGATATTGGGTGGACTTCCAATTTATATTAAGGACTTATGTAGGGGGAATTTTATCATTAAAACTAGTAATTCAAAAAGATTTGAAATAAATATGGAGAAAATAAAGCTGAAGTAGGAACTAGATTTTTTTGTTAACTTTGGAGAATCAAGGTTTACATAAAGTAAAAATAATGAAGAGCAAGTAGCATAGAACTAGCTAATGGCAACATTTATTAGATTATTACATCAATAATATTAACATTTTGAGTGCTAACTATGGGCCAAGTACTAGACATGCAAAAATTCATTTACTCCTTGCAACAACAGCATGAGTTTTAGCATTATTCCAATTTTACAGACGAGGAAAAAGAATAAGACAAGTTGCATAAATTACCTTAGGTCACCCAGACTAATATGTAACAGAAACAGATATGTGATACGAAACCATGTCTGTCTGCTTTCAGGGCCAAGACCTCAATCTTTATGCTATCACTTTATTTTCTAAAGAGGTTCCTCTAGGAAGAAAATAAATCATAAGATTTAAGGTTATGAGACACCAGAGTGGCTATCTAGTATGAGGACACAGAGAACATGATGCCAATCACTGATGAGGTCATTATTTTAGACTAGATAATATAATTTAACATTAATATAAAGAGTGAGAAAGGTAATACATAATTTTCTGCTACTTCTAAGAGGTAGAGGAACCAGAGATCAAAATTTTAATTTCTGTTGGATCATGGAGAAAGCAAGGGAGTTCCAGAAAAAAATCTAATTCAGCTTCTTTGACTATGCTAAAGCTTAGTAGTGGCCACAGGACTGGAAAAGGTCAGTTTTCATTTCAATCCCAAAGAAAGCCAATGACAAAGAATGTTCAAACTACTGCACAATTGCATTCATTTCATATGCTAGAAAGATAATGCTCAAAATCCTTCAAGATAGGCTTCAACAGTATATGAACTAGGAACTCCCAGAGGTACAAGCTGGATTTAGAAAAAGCAGAGGAACTAGAGATAAATTGCCTACATCCAATGGATCATAAAAAAAGCAAGGGAATTCCAGGAAAACATCTACTTCTGTTTCATTGACTATACAAAAGCCTTCAACTGAGTAGATCACAACCAACTGTGGAAAATTCTGAAAGAGATGGGAATATCAGACCACCTTAACTGCCTCCTGAGAAACCTATATACAGGTGAAGTAATAGAACCAGACATGAAACAACTGACTGGTTCAAATTGGGAAAGGAGTATGACAAGGCTGTATACTGTCACCCTGCTTATTTAACTTCTATGCAGAATACATCATGAGAAACGTCGGGCTGTGTGATTCACAAGTTGGAATCAAGACTACTGGGAGAAATATCAACTACCTCAGATATGCAGATGATACCACTCTAATGGCAGAAATCAAAGAGGAACTAAAGAACCTCTTGATGAAGGTGAAAGAGGAGAGCGAAAAAGCTGGCTTGAAACACAACAGTAAAAAACTAGGATCAGGGCATCTTGTCCCATCACTTCATGGCAAATAGATGGGGAAAAAGTGGAAGAAATGACAAATTTTATTTTCGTGGGCACCAAAATAACTGCAGATGGTGACTGTAGCCATGAAATTAAAAGATGCTTGCTACTTGGACGGAAAGCTATTGCAAAGCTAGACAGCATATTAAAAATAAAAGACATCTCTTTGTTGACAAAGGTCCATAAAGTCAAAGCTATGATTTTTTCATTAGTCACATATTGATGTGAGAGGTGGACCATAAAGAAGGCCAAGTGTTTGAAGAACTGATGCTTTCAAACTGTGTGTTGGAGAAGACTGTTGAGAGTCCCTGGACTGCAAAGAGTTCAAATCAGTCAATCTTAAAGGAAATCAACCCTGAATATTTATTGGAAGGACTTATGATGAAGCTGAAACTCCAATACTTTGACCACCTGATGTGAAGAGCTGACTCATCAGAAAAGACTTAGATGCTAGAAAAGATTGAAGGCAAAAGGAGAAGGGAGCAGCAGAGGATGATATGATTAGATAGCATCACTGCCCCAATGGACAAGAATTTGAGCAAACTTTTGGAGATAGTAGAGGACAGAGGAGCCTGGTGTGCTGCAGACTATGGGGCCACAAAGAGTTGGACATGTCTTAGTAACTGAACAACAACATAAAAAGCACAAGAACATAAAAAGCAATCTGGAACCTATGTGCTACAACTAGAAAGTCAGTGTGTGGCACAGAAGATGCCACATGATGCAACTAAGACTCAGTGAAGCCAAATTAATTAATTAATTAAAAATAAGTTATTGTTTTAATGAATAGATAATTCACTAAAAGGTAGCTAGTACTTTTCATGATTCTACTACTATTTCATAGAACATATGTTTCTTAGAACATAAAATACAAACCTAGATCTCTCTCCTTGAAGTTAGTATTAAATTTTAACAAGATCTACTCATACTGTCAAGATTATTATATTTCTTTAGTGCATCACTAGATCATAAGTAAAAAGGATTAACAGAAGCCATGTTGTAAAATGACATGATCCTTTCAGAAAGTTGCCAATAACTTTACAAAACTCAAAAGCATTAAAAGTCTTCATACCCAACTTCCTTACTATATACCAATAATCTAATAAAGAGAAAAAGATTAAAATCTAAAATGCAAAAAAATAGAATAAAATACAGGAAAAAATTGTGAGCAAAGAATTTCATCAAAATATTTATAATGTTGGAAACATACAAAATTTGTAATATCAGAGGACTAACTAGGTGAATCACATACCCAAATAATTTAATACAATGCAGTCATTTATAATTTATCTTTTAATGTTTCTAAGGATGTAGTGAAATATTTACACTATGTT
Source organism: Muntiacus reevesi (assembly GCF_963930625.1). NCBI lineage: Eukaryota > Metazoa > Chordata > Mammalia > Artiodactyla > Cervidae > Muntiacus > Muntiacus reevesi. Next base: position 101,424,275 of record NC_089249.1, on the reverse strand, counting down.
AAGAATAGCAAAAAAGCAAAATAAATGTCTATGCACAAACATAAGATCATAACTATGCAAATGTATATACAGAAACTGGAGAGAAATATAGTATGTTCTTTATGAATATTTAAGAATAGTAATGACATATTGGGCTTCCCTGGTGGCTCAGTTGGTAAAGAATCCACCTGCAATGTGGGAGACCTGCGTTTGATCCCTGGGCTCGGCAGGTCCACTGGAGGAGGGCATGGCAACCCACTCCAGTATTCTTGCCTGAAGAATCCCCATGGACGGAGGAGCCTGGTGGGCTAGAGTCCATGGGGTCACAAAGAGTCAGACATGACTAAGCAACTAAGCACAGCACAATGACATATTATTTAAATATTCCTTGAAATTCTACTTTCCAAATTTTTGACTAGGAGACATGTCTGTCATTTCCTTTCTTAAATACTCATTTTCTAGAATCTGTTGTAAACATAAACCCTTGAAAGGCAGAACTTACAACCTTTTAACTCGCCTCCTCATATTCAACCACGGAAAATCATCTATCCCAAAGCTAGTCAAGGTACTGGAAGTCCAATGCTAAATATTTCCAGAAATGAACTAAGACAGAATGATCATATCAATTACTGAAAAAATTAGATGCTGAACATTCTTAATTCAACTTGTTGCTGTTGGTCTAAGGATCATTACACAAAAGGAATGAGAAGGTGGTGAGAGAAAAAGAGAAACCAAGTAGTGCAGCAGCAGATAGAAAGGTAGAAAGCTGATCTTAGACTTCACAGGATTTCTGAAAATAACAGAGTGGTCTCAGTTCCTGACATCCCAAATCCAGATTCCATGAAGCCCAACATTAATTATTTTCATTCTTTGGAATTCTGAGACATCTGTGGCTTTATAATAAACAACTTTTTACTTGACTTAGTTTAAGTTGGTTTCTGTATCTTGAAACCAAAAGAATTTGACAGAATAAATGAAAGAAAATGTAGCAGAACATCTTAACTTACTTCCCCTCTTATGAAAAAAGGAATGGGAATATCAGTTGGAAAAGTACAAGTTTCAATTATGTCCCTGTGAATATAAAATTCAGTTGTTATTTTGAGTTCTGGAATTAACATGTTTTCTTTTATGAGTAGCTGAAATTTCATTTAAAAACAGAAGAATGAGTCAGGGAGACAGGAATAAAGGGAAGTACAAGAGATTCCAAGCATGAGAAGGATTCAAAACACTAATGCTGGTTCTGATATGTACAAGAAAAAACTCCTCTATTAGCTAAGGTCAACCACCAGCTGACAGAAAATGAGGATATCTGCCTTATAACCATGAGGAATTAGATTCTGCCAACAGCCTGAAAGAGTTTGGAAGTTGATTATCCCTTGAGTCTTCTCATAAGAACTCAGCTAGCCAATACATTGGTTTTTGTTCCTTGTGAAATTCAGAGCAGAGAAACCAGCTCAGCCAATTTAGACTTCTGGACCTATGGAACTGTGCAGTGATAAATTTGTGTGTTTAAGACTCTAAATCTGAAGTAATTTATTTATGGTAGCAATAGGAGACTAATACACTATCTTAGACCATCTATCCGCAGTTGAACATTCAGAAATCTGCAGACATATAAGAATCACAGTGTGAGCCTCGTTCAGTTGTGATCCACAGAAATGTTTAATGTTTTAAGCCACCAAATATTCATATGATTCGTTAGGTACTAGATAAATGATTCAGATATAAGTACTGAGAATTGGTGTCTGCTGCATTAAAAATCAAAGCAAAGGTCATTGGCTTGGAGACTAGGTGAAGGATGAAGCCTTGGAAAGTGGAGAGTAAGTTTTAGTGAAGGCTGAAAATATGGTGATAAAACTGCGATAGGAAGTTATAAGTAGAAACCAGGTGCTTAGATAATATACAGAACCCTTCTGCCAATCAGGCAGCAGGAGAGGTAAGAGATGCGGGTTTGATCCCTGGATCAGGAAGCTCCCAGGGAGGAGGAAATGGCAACCCACTCCAATATTCTTGCCTGGAAAATCTCATGAACAGAGGTGCCTGGTGGGCTACAGTCCATAGGTAGGAGGAAATGGCAACCCATCCAGTATTCTTGTCTAGAAAATCTCATGGACAGAGGAGCCTGGTGGACTGTAGTCCACAGGGTCACAAAGAGTCAGATAGGACTGAAGCAACCTAGTGTATGCACACATCTGTGTGTGCACACTTGCATGTATGCGTGCACATGTGCACACGCACACACACACACACACACTCACACACACACACACACACACGAGTATGGATAGTGAGAAGGGCATAATTAGATCCCTGGGAATCAGAAACATTTAAGGGATTCAGAGAGAAAGAGTAAAGGAGATCGATTGGTAGTATCCTAAGAAATAGGCAGAGGACCAAGAAAGAATGATTAAAGCAAATTGATATTGATGGAGGGGCCAGAAAGTTGTTTGACTATGTTAATGTATGTGCGTATCAAAAAAAAAAATTATAAGTATATACAGTGAAATAGTAATGGTGATAATCTTTAGTAATATGATTAATATTTATTTCTTCTCCTATTTACTAATATTTTCTATTTTTCCTATTAAAAATATGTGTAAGTGAAGGGTTTTTCCTACTTTAACATTAATGAAGATATCTTTCTGTACAAAGAAACACTAAAATGTCACAGAGAAATAAATAAAAAGGAAAAAGGTGTTGACTTGATCTGGCAATCAACACATTATTTACAATTTAAAAAGCCATTCCATTTATCAAAAGAGGAATGGACAAAGAAGATGTGGTTGTTGTTGTGGTTTAGTCACTAAGTTCCTTTGCAACTCCATAGACTGTAACTTACCAGGCTCCTCTGTCCATGGGATTTCCCAGGCAGTAATACTGGCATGGGTTGCCATTTCCTTCTCGAGGGAAGTGAAATAATAATGATGAAGTGAATAAAAAGTGAAAGAGGAGAGTGAAAAAGCTGAATAATAAATAATGAAGAGTGATAAGATAAAGCTATGAAAAAAGAACTGAGGATTAACTTATGAAACAATATTATTGAAGGAATGGGAGTAGATGGGCTCTAAAGCATGGGAAAGGCCTTTATCTCAGTGATATTTCCTGTGAGAGCTGAAATCTGGGAAAATATTTTCTTGGTGTGTCCCAGCTTGAGTGTGCCTCCAGGTTGGAGAATATTCACTGACGCTAGAAGTTTGAAAGTGAAGAAGAACTAAAGAGCCTCTTGATGAAAATGAAAGGGGGAAACAGGGGAAACAGTGGTTGACTTTATTTTTTGGGGCTCCAAAGTCACTGCAGATGGTGACTGCAGCCATGAAATTAAAAGACACTTACTCCTTGGAAGGAAAGTTATGACCAACCTAGAGAGCATATTAAAAAGCAGAGACATTACTTTGTCAACAAAGGTCCGTCTAGTCAAGGCTATGGTTTTTCCAGTGGTCATGTATGGATGTGAGAGTTGGGCTATAAAGAAAGCTGAATGCTGAGGAGCTGATGCTTTTGAACTGTGGTGTTGGAGAAGACTCTTGAGAGTCCCTTGGACTGCAAGGAGATCCAATCAGTCCATCCTAAAGGAGATCAGTCCTGGGTGTTCATTGGAAGGACTGATGTTGAAGTTGAAACTCCAAAACTTTGGCCACCTGTTGTGAAGAGCTGACTCATTTGAAAAGACCCTAATGCTGGGAAAGATTGAGGGCAGGAGGAGAAGGGGACGACAGAGGATGAGATGGTTGGATGGCATCACCGACTCAATGGACATGGGTTTGGGTAGACTCCGGGAGTTGGTGATGGACAGGGAGGCCTGGAGTGCTGTGGTTTATGGGGTCACAAAGAGTCAGACATGACTGAGTGGCTGAACTGACTGAACTGACAAGTTTGAATGTAATCATAATAATAATAATCATTTCCTTGATTTTCTTGGTGTATCATAAAAATCATCCCTTCCCCCACAAAAAGAGAAATTTAGAAAGATATTTGATTGAATAAAAAAAGAGAGAAATATATTTACTTGAGTAGTGCCTTATACAAACACCTTACCCCAAAATTATTGCTAGATTCCAGATATCCTTATACAATTAAGCCTCAGTAATTTGAATTCCCACTTCATATAAACACTGATTAGCACAAGGTATGTGCTTGTTCTCTTAGTACCTGAATTAACATTTTGAGCACTTTTAATTTTGGAGGTTGTGTGAAAGGAATGTTTTTAGGGTATTTTTGGCAGGTGCTTTGGCTAGCTTAACTGAATCTATTCATTAGTACAAGGGGACATTTTCCACTAGTTGCAGACCAAACCTAAGGTAAAGCTTACTGAGTAAACATTTCTGTTTACTTGTCACGGTAAATTATTTGATTTACATTTGAACTAGCTTGCTATAGACAATAGTTTTGCTTGATAAATTAATAAATAGCACATAGGGGCCAAGGTACATGGCTGGTAATATGTTAAGGACAACATAACATTGAAAGGTTTTAAATAAAGTGAATAATAATATAATTAGTATGGCTATATTGCAATTATCACTATCATCATCATTTTACCTTCATGTGGAGTTGAAGTTTCTTCTAGAAAATGAATATGAACATAATTCATATTTAGTAAGTATTTTGGTTATGCCTTTGTATTGGCCAGGGTTCTCTCTGAATATATGAAGATATTTGTTTTAAGAAACTGGCTTACCTGATTATGGAGGTTAACAAGTCCAAAATCTGCAGGGTTTGCAGGCAGGGAGGCTGGAGACTCAGGAAAGAATCAATGCTGCAGTTCAAATCAAAAGCAGAATTCTCTCTTTCTTGGGGGAGGTCTGTCTGTTTTTCTATCTAAACCTTAAACTGATTAGATGAAGCCTATCCACTTTGAATCCATTTCATTCAAACTTCACCAATTTAAATATTAATCTCAATCTAAAATCACCCTCACTGAAATATCTAAAATAATGTTTGAACATGTATTTGGCACCATAGCCCAGCCAAATTGACACATAAAATTAGTCATCATGCCCATTTTTAATTGTAATCAGGTTTAATGCAACTTTTAAAACTGAGTTAGAAGGATATATCTGTCAGAAATAGAGTTGACTGTAGTAAATTACTACCAGTAAGAAAGTTGTCAGATGCTCATACTTACCTCATCACTTCTTGCTATTCTGGATAAGTAAGTTGTCTGCAAAACACTCACCCTGACTTTGTTTGACCTCCACCCCCACTCCCTAACCTTTATACCCACTTTGAAAAACCATCAACATTAATCCTATTGTTGTTCTTGTTTTAGTCACTGTCATCCTACTCTTTGCGACCTCATGGACTGTAGTCCACCAGGCTTCTCTGTGCATGGGATTACCCAGGCAAGAATACTGGAGCAGGTTGCCATTTCCTTCTCCAGGGGATCTTCCTGTCCAGGAATCAAACCCACATCTCCTGCACTGGCAGGTGATTCTTTACCCCTGAGACACTAGGGAAGCCTCAACATTAATCTTATGTCAGCCTTATTAAAAAATGCAAGCAGGCAATAAGTGGCATGTCATATGTTTCTCCGCTCCTCCCACTCCCCTTCTCTTCTCTGCTTCTGTCCTCTCCCCTCTTCTCTTTGGCAGCCTCTAAACCCAGGGACTTGTGAACACTGCTCTGGAGAGGTGTGTTTGACATTAATACCTTACACAGGAGGGAATGAACACATGACAACTGGCCTAGTCAGGCAAGTACAATAACAGCACCCAACTCTTAAGACCATTCCTAGAAAAGAGAGTGCAGAGGGTAAGAGTTCTGATTTCTACTCAGTGCATAAGCACACTAACACATATATTTTGTAATTTTAAAAAATATGTAAAACATTAAGCCATCGTGTTGGAATAACTCAGATGACTATGATAAGCATTTTTATGATACACATTTCAAATACAGCATTACCAATGGCACAAATGAAACTGAAATTTATTCTCACACAAGTTAAAGGTCCATGCTGGTGTGACAGTTGTGCTACACAATTTAATCACAGAGTCAACCTCCTTCTATCCTCTGTCCACCTATGTATTCATAGAAGATTCACTACCACCTATACAAAAGTAAGGAGGAAAGAGGGAAGGAAAGATATTTCCTTTTTCTTTAAGGTATTATTTACAGGAGGCAGAGAGTATGTCTATTTGTATGCCACTGTCAAGTACATAAACATATCTAGCTTGAAGGGAGACAGGAAATCTTCTTTTCCAGTCTAGATGACGTATCATTATTATAAGGGGAAAGAAAATGGGTGAGGGGCATTAATAAATAGCAGTGTTGACCACATATCTAAATTTTAGCTTAAAAATAATTATATACATATATAATTTTATATGTTATTTATATTATTTATATATAATTATTCTATTATATGTGTATAAAATTAGGAGCTTTAGCCTAATTTTCATTTTCACAATGGTCAGAGATAAAGTAATCCAAGTCTATGCCCCAAACATTAATGCCAAAGAAGCTGAATGGTTCTATGATGACATACAAGACTTTCTAGAATTAACACCAAAAAAAGATGTTCTTTTCATCATAGGACTGGAATGCAAAGTATTGGAAGTCAAGAGATACCTGGAATAAGCAGGCAAGTTTGGCCTTGGAGTACAAAATGGAGCAGGGCAAAGGCTAACAGTTTTGCCAAGAGAACACAATGTTCATAGCAAACACCCTCTTCCAACGACACAAGAGATGACTCTACACATGGACATCACCAGATGGTCAATGCCAAAATCAGATTGATTATATTCTTTGCAGCCGAAGTTGGAGAAACTCTATGCAGTCAGCAAAATAAAGACTGGGAGCTGACTGTGACTCAGATCATGAATTTCTCACTGCAAAATTCAGACTTAAATTGAAGAAAGTAGGGTAAACCACTAGACCATTCAGGTATGACCTAAATAAAATCCCTTAAGATTATACACTGAAAGTGACAAATAGATTAAAAGGATTAGATTTGATAGACAGAGTACCTGAAGAATTATGAATGAAGGTTGATAACATTGCACAAGAGGTGGGGATCAAGACCATCCCCCCCCCCAAAAAAAAGTGAAAAAGGCAAAATGGTTGTCTGAGGAGGCCTTACAAATAGCCAAGAAAAAAAGAAAGGCTAAAGGCAAAGGAAAAAAGGCAAGATTTACCCATCTGAACACAGGGTTCCAGAGAACAGCAAGGAGAGATAAGAAAACCTTCCTCAGTGATCAGTAAAAAGGAATAGAGGAAAATAATAGAATGGGAAAGAAAATTAGATATAACAAGGGAAATTTTCATGCAAAGATGGGCACAATAAAGGACAGAAATGGCATGGACCTACCAGAAGCAGAAGATATTAAGAAAAGATGGCAAGAATACACAGAAGAATTATACAAAAAAGATTGTAACAATCCAAATAACCATGATGGTGTGATCACTCACCTAAAGCCAGACATCCTGGAATGGAAGTCAAGAGGGCCTTAGAGAGCATCACTACAAACAAAGCTAGTGGAGGTGATGGAATTCCAGTTGAGCTATTTCAAATCTTAAAAGACGAAGCTGTGAAAATGCTGCACTCAATATGCCGGCAAATTTGGAAAACTCAGCACTGGCCACAGGACTGGAAAAGGTCAGTTTTCATTCCAATCCCAAAGAAAGGCAATGCCAAAGAGTGTTCAAATTACCACACAATTGCAGTCATCTCACAGGCTAGTAAAGTAATGCTCAAAATTTTCCAAGCAACACTTCAACAGTACATGAACCAAGAATTTCCAGATGTTCAACCTAGGTTTAGAAAAGGCAGAGGAACCAAGATCAAATTGCCGACATATGTTGGATCATAGAAAAGCAAGAGAATTCCAGGAAATCATCTACTTCTGCTTTATTGGCTAACCCAAAGTCTTTCACTGTGTGGATCACAACATACTGTGGAAAATTCTGAAAGAAATGGGAATACCAAACCACCTGACCTGCCGCATGAGAAATTTGTATGCAGGTCAGGAAGCCATAGTTAGAAATGGACATGGAACAACAGACTGGTTCCAAATACGAAAAGGAGTACATCAAGGCTGTATATTGTCACCCTGCTTATTTAACTTCTATGCAGAGTATATCATGGGAAATGCTGGACTGGAAGAAGCACAAGTTGGAATCAAGATTGCTGGGAGAAACATCAATAACCTCAGATATGCAGATGACACCACCCTTATGGCAGAGCAAAGAAGAACTAAAGAGCCTCTTGATGAAAGTGAAAGAGGAAAGTGAAAAAGCTGGCTTGAAACTCAACATTCAAAAATCTAAGATCATGGCATCTGGTCTCATCACTTCATGGGAAATAGATGGGGAAACAATGGAAACAGTGACAGAATTTCTTTTTGGGGGGCTCCAAAATCACTGCAGATTTTGACTGCAGCCATGATATCAAAAGATGCTTGCTGCTTGGAAGCTATGAAAAACCTAGACAGCATGTTAAAATGCAGAGACGTTACTTTGCCAACAAAGGTTCGTCTAGACAAAGCTATTTTTCCAGTAGTCATGTATGAATGTGAGTTGGACCATAAAGAAATCTGAGTGCTGAAGAATTGATGCTTTTGAACTGTGGTGTTGGAGAAGAAAGGACATCTTTTTTAGGTGTTAGTTCTAAAAGATCTTGTAGGTCTTCATAGAACCATTCAACTTCAGCTTCTTCAGCTTTACTGGTCAGGGCATAGACTTGGATAACCGTTAAATTGGATGGTTTGCTTGGAAACAAACAGATCATTCTGTCATTTTTGAGATTGCATCCAAATACTGCAGTTCGGACTCTTTTTTTGACTATGATGGCTACTCCATTTCTTCCAAGGGATTCCTGCCCACAGTAGTAGATATAATGGTCATCTGAGTAATATTCACCCTTTCCAGTCCATTTGAGTTTGCTGATCCCTAGGATGTCAACGTTCACTCCTGCCATCTCCTGTTTGACCACTTCCAATTTGCCTTGACTCATGGACCTAACATTCCAGGTTCCTATTTAATATTGTTCTTTACAGCATTGGACCTTCTATCACCAGTCACATCCACAACTTGGTGTTGTTTTTGCTTTGGCTCCATCCCTTCATTCAAGTGGACCTGCTTCTCCACTGATCTCCAGTAGCATAGGAGAAAAGCAAAAATATACTTATTTGAATGCAGAGTTCCAAAGAATAGCAAGGAGAGATAAGAAAGCCTTCTTCAGTGATCAATGCAAAGAAATAGAGGAAAACAATAGAATGGGAAAGATTAGAGATTTCTTCAAGAAAATTAGAGATACCAATGGGACGTTTCATGCAAAGATGGGCACAATAAAGGACAGAAATCAAACAGACCTAAGAGAAGCAGAATATATTAAAAAGAGGTGGCAAGAATACACAGAAGAACTATACAAAAAAGATCGTCATGACCCAGATAATCACGATGATGTGATCACTGACCTAGAGCCAGACATCCTGGAATGTGAAGTCAAGTGGGTCTTAGGAAGCATCACTATGAACAAAGTTAGTGGAGATAATGGAATTCCAGTTGAGCTATTTCAAATCCTGAAAGATGATGCTGTGAAAGTGCTGCACTCAATATGTCAGCAAATTTGGAAAACAGCAGTGGCCACAGGACTGGAAAACGTCAGTTTTCATTCCAATCCCAAAGAAAGGCAATGCCAAAGAATGATCAGACTACTGCACAATTACACTCATCTCACACGCTAGTAAACTAATGTTCAAAATTCTCCAAGCCAAGCTTCAGCAATACATGAACCGTGAACTGCCAGATGTTCAAGCTGTATTTAGAAAAGGCAAGGAATCAGAGATCAAATTGCCAACATCCACTGGATCATCAAAAAAGCAAAAGAGTTCCAGAAAAACATCTATTTCTGCTTTATTGACTATGCCAAAGCCTTTGACTGTGTGGATCACAATAAACTGTGGAAAACTCTGAAAGAGATGGGAATACCCGACCACCTGACCTGCCTCTTGAGAAACCTGTATGCAGGTCAGGAAGCCACAGTTAGAACTGGACATGAAACAGCAGACTGGTTCCAAATAGGAAAAGGAGTATGTCAAGGCTGTATATTGTCACCCTGATAATTTAACTTATATGCAGAGTATATCATGAGAAATGCTGGGCTGGAAGAAGCACAAGCTGGAATCAAGATTGCAGGAAGAAATATCAATAACCTCAGATATGCATATGAGACCACCCTTATGGCAGAAAGCGAAGAACTAAAGAGCCTCTTGATGAAAGTGAAAGAGGAAAGTGAAAAACCTGACTTAAAGCTCAACATTCAGAAAACTAAGATCATGCCATCCGGTCCCATCACTTCATGGCAAATAGATGGGGAAACAGTGGAAGCAGTGACTGACTTTATTTTTGGGTCTCCAAAATCACTGCAGATGGTGATTGCAACCATGAAATTCAAAGACGCTTACTTCTTGGAAGGAGAGTTATGACCAACCTAGACAGCATATTAAAAAGCACAGGCATTACTCTGTCAACAAGAGACCATCTAGTCAAGGCTGCGGTTTTTCCAGTAGTCATGTATGGATGTGAGAGTTGGGCTATAAAGAAAGCTGAGCAATGAAGAATTGATGCTTTTGAGCTGTGGGGTTGGAGAAGACTCTTGAGTGTCCCTTGGACTGCAAGGAGATCCAACCAGTTCATCCTAAAGGAATTCAGTCCTGGGTGTTCATTGGAAGGACTGATGTTGAAGCTGAAACTCCAGTACTTTGGCCACCTGATTGGAAGAGCTGACTCATTTGAAAAGATTCTTATGCTGGGAAAGCTTGAGGTCAGGAGGAGAAGGGGACGACAGAGGGTGACATGGTTAGACGGCATCCCCAACTCAGTAGACATACTGCTGCTGCTGCTAAGTCGCTTCAATTGCGTCCGACTCTGTGTGACCCCATAGACGGCAGCCCACCAGGCTCCGCCACCCCTGGGATTCTCCAGGCTAGAACACTGGAGTGGGTGGCCATTTCCTTCTCCAATGCATGAAAGTGAAAAGTGAAAGTGAAGTCGCTCAGTCGTGCCCGAGTCTTCATGACCCTATGGACTGCAGCCCAACAGGCTCCTCTGTCCATGGGATTTTCCAGGCAAGAGTACAGGAGTGGGTCAGTGGACATGAGTTTGGATAAACTCCGGGAGTTGGTGATAGACAGGGAGGCCTGGCCTGCTGCGGTTCACGGGGTTGCATTGAGTCAGACACGAGTGAGCGACTGAACTGAACTGAGATGAACTAAGAGATCTTTTTAAACATTGTTTTTAACAAAAATTATAATAATAAGAGGTTGGTGGAATGACAGTAATGCTAAAGTGCATTACTATGTAAAATTGAGCTAGTCAGAGGGTCAAGTACACAATGAAATGAAGCAGAATAAAATATATGCAATTCTTATTTCATGCTTAAACTTTCAGATTCCTTTCATCTCACCAACCTTAGAAACACATAAATGACATTTGCCCCAATTTTGTGTCCTCATTCTTCAGTTCAGGGCTTAATACCAGGAACATTTGCCTTGTCCAGGACAAGATTGCCATCTAGTGATAATGACTTGTAACTACAGAATATGGGAATGTATTTAGTGCATACAAATATGGATGTGCTTGTGCTTAGTCACTCAGCCCTGTCCATCTCTTTGCTACCCCATGGACTGTAGCCTGCCAGGCTACTCTGCCCTTGGGGATTCTTCAGGCAAGAATACCTTCCTCCAGGGGATCTTTCCAACCCAGGGATCAAACCCAGGTCTCCCACATTACACGCGGAGTCTTTACTAACCGACCCACTAGGGAAGCCCACAAACATGCATGCATTACCTCAAAACAAACCATTCTTTTTTTTTCCCAATGAATATTTATAGAGCTCATATTATGAGTTGGAATGTGGAGAGACAATGGTTGGAAATAATTAATATGGCTCCTAAAAGTTTAATGGGGAAAACAGATATCCAAATAATCACCAGTTAAATGTAAAAATAGCAAATATAATCACTTCTCTAGCAAACATAATCAATTCTCTAATTGAAAAAATATGTATGTAATTAGGTTAAGATGAACTCATGAAGGTGGGGCCCTCATAATGGGATTTTCCCTTTTAAGAGTTATACCAGAACATTCACTCTATCTCCCTCTCCCTCTCTCTCTATCATGTGAGAAGGCCAGCCAGGAAAAGAGTTATCACAAAAACTTGATAATGCTCACACTGATCCTGGACTTTCAGCTTCCAAAACTGTAAGAAAATAAATTTCTTTAGGTAATCCACTTAGTTTATGGTATCTTTTTTATGGCAGCCCAAGCTATCTAATGTAAATTCTGAAAACAGAATTGTTAGATGAAAAGGTGTATTTATATTTTATTTAAGCAAAGGTTAAGGATTTACTCTTCTGAAAGCTAAGACAAAATTTACCTTCATATGCATGCCAACATAAGATTTCACAGTTGGTTAAAAGGCTTATTTTACCCAGAAGTAAATCTACACAAGCTATCCATAAGATCCACACATCATCATCTCTCAATAAGTAACACAGAATAATACTGACATTTTGTCTTGAGCAGCATGATAATTTTGCAATGAATTCTTTAGCCTAGTTTCTTAAAGTCAGCATGCAAATCAATGAATATGTAACCCCTAGTTACCAGCAGGATATATTTTAGCTTCTGTGAGCAATATTAATTTACACATAACATTCAGTGACCACTAATCTACTTGTAAGGCATACATTGGACCATTCAAATTCAGCTTCTTCAGCATTACTGGTGGGGGCATAGACTGGGATTACTGTGATACTGATGTCCTTTTCATTATTGGGGACTTGAATGCAAAAGTAGGAGTCAAGAAATACCTGGAGTAACAGGCAAATTTGGCTTTTGAGTACAGAATGAAGCAGGGCAAAGACTAAAAGAGTTTTGCCAAGAGAATGCACTGGTCATAGCAACCACCTTCTTCCAAAAACACAAGAGAAGACGCTACACATGGACATCACCAGATGGTCAATACTGAAATCAGACTGATTATATTCTTTGCGGCCAAAGATGGAGAAGCTCTATACAGTCAGCAAAAACAACACCAGGAGCTGACTGTGGCTCAGATCATGAACTCCTTATTGCCAAATTCGGACTTAAATTTGAAGACAAGTAGGGAAAATCACTAGACTATTGAGGTATGACCTAAATCAAATCCTTTACGATTATACAGTGGAAGAGAGAAATAGATTCAAGGGATTAGCTATGACAGACACAGTGCTTGCAGAACTATGGACAGAAGTTCATGACATTGTACAGGAGACAGGGATCAAGACCATCCCCAAGAAAAAAAAATGCAAAAAGGCAAAATGGTTGTCTGAGGAGGACTTATAAATAGCTGAGAAAAGAAGAGAAGCAAAAGGCAAAGGAGAAAAGGAAAGATATACCCATTTGAATCAGAGTTCCAAAGAATAGCAAGGAGAGATAAGAAAGCCTTCCTCAGCGATCAATGCAAAGAAACAGAGAAAACAATAGAATGGGAAAGATTAAGGATCTCTTCAAGAAAATTAGAGATACCAACGGAACATTTCATGCAAAGCTGGGCACAATAAAGAACAGAAATGGTATGGACCTAACAGAAGAAGAAGATATTAAGAAGAGGTGATAAGAATGCACAGAAGAACTATACACAAGATCTTCACAACCCAGATAATCACAAATGGTATGATCACTGACCTAGAGCCAGACATCCTGGAACGCAAAGTCAAGTGGGCCTTAGGAAGCATCACTATGAACAAAGTTAGTGGAGGTGATGGAATTCCAGTTGAGCTATTTCAAATCTTAAAAAATCGAAGCTGTGAAAATGCTGCACTCAATATGCCAGCAAATTTGGAAAACTCAGCAGTGGCTACAGGACTGGAAAAAGTCAGTTTTCATTCCAATCTCAAAGAAAGGCAATGCCAAAGAATGTTCAAACTACCACACAATTGCACTCATCTCACAGGCTAGGAAAGCAATGCTCAAAATTCTCCAAGCCAGGCTTCAACAGTACATGAACTGTGAACTTCCATATGTTTAAGCTGGATTTAGAAAAAGCAGAGGAACCAGATATCAAATTGGCAATATCCGTTGGATCATCAAAAACATAATAGAGTTCCAGAAAAACATCTACTTCTTTTATTGACTACGCCAAAGCCTTTGACTGTGCAGATCACAACAAACTGTGGAAAATTCAGAAAGAAATGGGAATACCAGACCACCTGACCTATTTGTTGAGAAATCTGTATGCAGGTCAGGAAGCAACAGTTAGAACTGGACATGGAACAACAGACTGGTTGCAAATCGGGAAAGGTGTACGTCAAGGTTGTATATTGTCACCCTGCTTATTTAACTTATATGCAGAGTACATCATGAAAAACGTTGGGCTGCAAGAAGCACAAGCTGGAATCAAGATTGCTGGGAGAAATTCAATAACCTCAGACATGCAGATGACACCACCCTTACGGCAGAAAAAGAAGAGGAACTAAAGAGCCTCTTGATCAAAGTGAAAGAGAATGAAAAAACTGGCTTAAAACTCAACATTAAGAATATTAAGATCATGGCATCTGGTCCCATCACTCTATCGCAAATAGATGGGAAAACAGTGGAAACAGTGGCAGACTTTATTTTTTTGGGTTCCAAAATCACTGCAGATGGTGACTGCAGCCATGAAATTAAAAGATGCTTGTTCCTTGAAGAAAAGTTATGACCAATCTAGACAGCATGTTAAAAAGCAGAGATGTTACTTTGCCAAAAAGGTTCATCTAGTCAAAGCTATGGCTTTTCCAGTAGTCATGTATGGATGTGAAAGTTGGATTATAAAGAAAACTGAGTACCAAAGAACGGATGCTTTTGAACTGTGGTGTTGGAGAAGACTCTTGAGAGTCCCTTGGATGACAAGGAGATCCAACCAGTCCATCCTAAAGGAAATCAGCTCTGAATATTCATTGGAAGGACTAATGTTGAAGCTGAAACTCCAATACTTTGACCACCTGATGGGAAGAACTGACTCATTGGAAAAGACCCTGATTCTGGGAAAGATTGAGGGCAGGAGGAGAAGGGGATGACAGAGGATGAGATCGTTGGATGCCATCACTAACTCAATGGACATGAGTTTGAGAAAGCTCCAGGAGCTGGTGAGGGACATCGAGGCCTGGCTACTGCACTCCATGGGATCACAAAGAGTCACAAACGACTGAGTGACTGAACTGAAGGAATATGTTAATGCTTAGGGGATACAGAGAACAAAATAGCAATGCCTATTTTCAAGCTTACTAGCAAGGGGGAAACCACACACACACTCAGTTAACTATAATAAAATGTATATATGATGATTTGAACTATAAAAATACATTCTGCCTTAGGAAAAGGAAAAAGTCTTTGGTGGTGGTTTTATTAAACTACAGAGTTTTGGCATGGTTTATTACACAGCAGTAAACAACAAAAGCATTGAAAAATCTAGTTTTCTGTGTTTCAGCTGCTGCAACACTAAGGAGAACAGAAAGTGCAGAGACAGTGCTGACGGACAAGGAACAATATAGTGAAAATGCAACATTTGAGGACATGAAGAAAATTAGGGAGCCAAAATGCAGATCTCTGTGGAAAAAACATTTTTGAAAGTTTTAGCTAGTACAAAGATCTTAGTCAGGGGTCTGAAAAACTCAAGAACAGAGAGAAGGTTCTATATGTCTATAGTACGGTGTGAAGGAGGGGGAAAAGAATAGATGAAGCTTGAAAAGTATTAAATACTACCCTGGAGAAGCCAGATCATATAAGCTCTTCCAAATCAAAGGAAGAACTTTAGCTTTTAGTCTAACTGAGAGGAAAGGTCACTGGAGAGTTCCAAGGGCATAACAGAATCACTGTGGCTGCTGTAACAAAAACATATTGAGGAAATATATATAATATTACACATGCATAATAAATTTAAAAATATAAAAATTAAGCATATGATTTATTAATGTATTTTCATATTTGAATAAATAAAAATAAAATTATATTTTATATTTATTTTTGGGTTGGTCATAAAGTTTGGGTTTTTCTGTAACATCTTATGGAACACTTGAACAAACATTTTGGCCAACCCAATATACATTTATGTTTTATAACAATATATATAATATCATATATTTATAAATTAAAATGTGCATTCATTTATATATTCTTAAAATATAAATATATATATTTATTATGAAGAATTGGCTCATGTGACTATGGAGGCTGAAAAGTCCCCTGATGTGTCATCTGCAAGCTGGAGATCCAGAAAAGCTGGTGGTGGAATTCAGCCTAAGTTTGAAAGCCTAAGAACCAAGGGGAGTTGATTGTGCAGAACCCAGTCTGATTGTTGAAGATGAGATCAGATGTCTCAGCCTAATCAGTGAGGCAGGAAAAAGGGGATGATTCTTCTTTTCTCCACCTTCTGTAGTATTCTGGTGCTCAACAGATTACATGATGCCTATCCACATTAGTGAAAGCAATCTACTTTACTGAGTTCACCAACGCAAATGTTAATCTCATCTAGAAACACCCTCAGCTACATACCCAGAAATAATATTTAATCTGGGTACCTTGTGGTCAGTCTAACTGACACATAAAATGAGTTATCACAGAGTATATTTTTAATGGTGAAAGAATAGGCTTTACTATGGAAAAAAAAATTAGCCCTAAACTAACAGTGTATTTATTCAATAAAAATTAATAAAAACTATTTCTTACTTATGCAAAATTTGGAGACAGTCAAGCACCTTTGTAGGGCAGTTGTCATTGATGTGGTGACCATGTAGGTATTCTATGCAGTGTTTACCTCACAGCTCTTTGACCTTAATAGGCAGCCCCCACAATCACTGCTTTCACATCTCTTCTTCTATAATATAGTTTGGAATTGACACATGTTGCTTTCATTAACAGCCAACTGACCAGAATGAATTGTATAGTCCCATCTAACAAGGGAATTGGAAAATGCAGAGAAATAATATGGAATAATTGCTGAGCCTTACTGAGCCTGCCCAGCGGGCAGTGCCTCTTAAAAATCAAAAGGTGGGACTTCCCTGGTGCCCAGTGGCTAAGACTCTGCTCTCTAAACCCAGGGGGCATTTCCAGGTCAGGGAACTAGATCCAACATGCCACAACTAAGAACTCACCTGTTGCAACTAAGATTCTAGGAAAAAAAAAAAAAAAAGAGGGGTAATAGGCAAGAAGGAAGCACTGAGGGATGTTGTGAAAAAATTACTAAAACAATAAGGGTACCACAAGCTGAGAAAAGTCTGGGAACCTCTGGGCTATAACAAGAAAAGGAAATGAGAAAAGCACAACTCAAAGCAGACCACAGCCACTTCCACTTAAACATGGAAGAAATGAAAGCAAATCACATCTTCCCCTATCCCTCAGGTCAAGCCTTATACGAGGGGAGGGTAAGAATTGTGAATTTATTAGAGTTTGAAGATGATATTTCAAATCAACTTGGACTATTAGTAACTGAGGATGACCAATATATTATGAAATCTGCCTGAGTTATTGTCAAGGGAAGGATAAGGTGTATTTCATTGACTACCACTAAAAGCAATTAAGTAGAGAGAAAATACGTTGTCATGTTCTTATCTCACTGAGTTGTGATAGCTCAATTATAGTAAAGACAATTAAACTTATCTTGACGATTGATGTAGCTATTACTGACTATAAGAGGAAGTGCAATATTAAAGTTAATCCATTCATGAATTCATTCATTGAACAAATATATACATATGCCTACCATATGCTAGGGCTTCCTTGGTGGCTCAGACATTAAAGAGTCTGCCTGCAATACAGGAGACCCAGGTTCAATCCCTAAGTTGAAAAGATCCCCTGGAGAAGGAAACAGCACCCCACTTTAGTATTCTTGCCTATGAAATCCCATGGACCGAGGAGCCTGGCAGGCTACAGTCCATGGGGTCACAAAGAGTCAGACATGACTGAGTGACTAACACACACACCATATGCTAATTATATATGATCACTGTAAGAGACGCTGGAGAAAGCCTCCAAAGATAGTGTTTAAAGCAGCATGCTCCAGTCAGTTTGGGCTTCCCAGGTGGCTCAGTAAAGAACTGGCCTGTCAAAGCAAGAGACACAGGAGATGAAGGTTTAATCCCTGAATTGGGAAGATCCCTGAAGGAGGAACTGGCAACCCACTCCAGTATTCTTGCCTGGAAAATCCCATAGACAGAGGAGCCCAGTGGGTTACAGTCCACGGGGCTGCAAAGAGTTGGATGCGACTTAGCAACTGAGCACACCAATCAGTTTCTCTCTCTACCTTGGCTATATATATTTTTTCTTTCTCACTCAAAGCACTTATTTATTCTCCAAAAGGAACCCATTTACTTACTCATCCACATGTTTCAGTCCGTCTTTACTACTAGAACGTAAGTGCCAAGAGAGAAAGGATTGCTTTGTTCTTCCTCCTCTCAATTCTCAACACCGGCATTCCCCATGGATCAATACTGGTCCCATTTCTCTCTACTTATAATCTTACACTTTGGATATAAATATTACATGTGCTGATGCCACATATGTACCCAGTGTTGCTGTCTCTCCAGAATGCCATACTTACACATCCAACTACCTACTTTAAAAATGTATACTGAATAGGTTCTTTAATGTTTTCCTTCCTCCCTTATAGTCCCTAAATTAGCTGCAATTTAGGAACTCTTCTCATCCTCAGTAAATGACATCATCATTCACCTAGATGGTTTGGGACTTAAGCCAAAATCTCCACATTTATGTGTAACTCCTCTTTTTCATCTGCAAATCTATTAATTCTAATTCCAAAATATATCCCAATTCCTGTTTGTTTTCTCCATATCTACTGTTACCAAGGGCTTTTCTGTTGGCTCAGTGATAAGGAACCCACCTGCCAATGAAGGAGAGGTGAGTTCCATCCCTGGGTTGGGAAGATCCTCTAGAGAAGAAAATAGCAACCCGCTCTAGTATTATTGCCTGGGAAATCCCATGGACAGAGGAGCCTGGCGGGCTATATCCATGGGGTTGCAAGAGTTGGACATGACTTAGCGACTAAACAACAACTGCTACCATACTATTTCTAACAGTGTCTTTTGCCTAGGCTGCTGCAGTAACCCAATTAGTCTTCCTGCTTCTACTCCATTTTTCACATTGCAACCAGAGAAATTTTCATATCTAACATGTAACCATTATATACATATTTACACAGGACTCTATTAAAAATTGTGTTAGTTTCCAATTGCTTTTCAGATAATCAAGACTCCGAACTAACCCATAGGGCCCTCATGGTCTGGCTCTCCATACATGACATTTTGTGGATGAGTTCCTCACGGTTTCTCTAGTTTTTATTCGTTTTTCCCTTCCCTGCTCCCCAATCCGTTTTCCGTGGGAGCCAAACTTTGGTATACTTCTGCTGCTGCTGCTGCTAAGTCGCTTCAGTTGTGTCCGACTCTGTGTGACCCCATAGACGGCAGCCCACCAGGTTCCGCCGTCCCTGGGCCTCTCCAGTCAACAACACTGGAGTGGGTTGCCATTCCCTTCTCCAATGCATGAAACTGAAAAGTGAAAGTGAAGTCGCTCAGTCGTGTCTGACTCTTCGCGACCTCAAGGACTGCAGCCTACCAGGCTCCTCTGCCCATGGGATTTTCCAGGGAAGAGCACTGGAGTGGGTCGCCATTGCCGTCTCCTTTGGTAAACTATATATTGCTATACAGTTACCATTTGATCAAGTAGCAAATTAAAAAGAGCAGTAAGAGGCACCTTAGACCTCCAGACTGTAGCTGCTGCACCTAAAATACCTCTACCTAGAATTCTCAAGGCCCTCACTGTATGGAATAAGTAAACATCTCAGGCTCACTCCATTCAGAAACAGGGCAGAATACTGTAAAGTCCAGTCTTACTAGCAGGATCAAATTCCAGCGCTCTCATTTACTAGCTATGTGATTTACACCTCCTTGTACACATCAGAGTCTTCAACTGTAAACTAGGGAGTGATGTTAGGGTATCTCTTCCTGCATGCCAGTCGTGTCCGACTCTGTGCGACCCTAAGGACTGTAACCTAAGAGGATCCTCTGTCCTCATGGGAGAATCGCATGGAATACTGGAGAGGGTTGCCATTTCCTCCTCCAGTGGATCTTCCCGACCCAGGGATCCAACCTGTGTCTCTTGCATTGGCAGGTGGATTCTTTTACCACTAAGCCCCAGAGGCCGCTAGTTGCATAAAAGGGAACTATGGCCATACCTTATCAGGCTGCTGGGTCCCGTGATTCAACAAAACAAAACACGGTTTGTGTCTCAATTTTTTCTTCCTTAAAACTGAGTTAGCCTGGTTATGTGAAGGATACTGAGCCGAAAAAGAAACAAACGTGCAACCTTCAGGCATCCCACTGCCGTGGGCAAACACCCTGTATTTGTCAGCCAATCACAAGCACTTGGAAATCTGCCAGGATTAGAAACCTAACAAGCGCCCTTCGGGACCGCCCCGGTGCCACGCCCAGACCTGCGGGCCGCTCGCACATGCGCAGCAGTAAGTCCTTCGGTCCTTGCGGGGTGGGGTTACTTCGTCTTCGGAAAAGGCGGCTGAAGTCTGTCGTACTTTAACATTTTAATCCTCACACCTCTCTCGGGGGAATTTTTGTTTTAAACATCATCAGCAGCTATCTGGAATTTGAATCATTTTGGTTTCCCGTCACTGTGGAAATTCCCCTTCCAATCTAAGGAATTTGTCTCCGAAAAGTTGTCACCCGTCTGTGGTGCAGGTCTCGCGAGAAGGCGACCGTCTCGCGTTATTTCCTTGTTTCCAGAATCCTTAGCGCGGAGTGGAAGAAGACTCTTTGAGCTCCGCTTCTTTTGATTACTGCGCGTTCCTCAGCGGCTTCTCAGGTCCTGAGTCTGTGTGAGAAATGGCGGCCCCAGAACAGCCGCTGCCGATGTCCAGAGGATGCCAGAGCTCTGCTTCGCTTTCTCCCCCGCGGGGCGACCGAACCCTTCTAGTGAGGCACCTGCCAGCCGAGCTTACCGCTGAGGAGAAAGAGGACTTGCTGAAGTATTTCGGGGCGCAGTCCGTGCGCGTCCTATCCGATAAGGGCCGCCTGGTAAGAGCGCGCGAGCCCCTAGTTTCCGGGGAAGATTCTAGGCCGGTGACCTGGGGAAGGGAAGTTCTGATAGAAGGAAAAAGAAGAGTGGGGAAGATGCACTTGTGGAGTGGGGCCTTCCTCTTCTCCTTCCCAGTGTTTCTTCTTTTATATCAAAATATCTTTTGTCCCAAATCAAGTTTTAATTGGCTGGTGCCTCGATTAGTTGCCGCTCTGAGGAAAAGGGCGATTGAGACAGGTAAAGCAGACAGAATGAGAAGTAACCTTTGTTATAGTTCGTGTCTCACCCACCCTGGGAATCTCTAAACTACTCGGATTTTAGAAGTATTTCTCTTAAACTCAAGAGTACTCTCAAAAATACGTTAAAAAAAAGGGACACTTAAAGATTTTGGTTTGCTTATAAGCTAGCGTTAAGACTTTCATCAAAATAGAGGAGAAACTACAGAAGTCGGCAACTTGAGTAAGCTAGTTAGAGGTTTTCTACTAGATTTTTGAGGAAGATGCTCTTCATAAAAATCGTACGACGTAGTCTTTCAGGGAGCGATAATTTAAGACGATTAAAAGTCCATTCCAGGAATGTACAAAATTACTTTATTTTCCATTATATCTGAAGATGTTTTAGATGGTTGCTCTTCATTAAAATAGTGACGGTGATGTTATGTTTCTGCCAGATGATCTATGACGGGACAGGGCATCAATAGTTAGTCTCCCCAAGTGATTTTAATATGCAGCCAAGGTTGTGAATTGAGTTAAAAGAAAGACCCATTTAAACTTTGCATTTCGCTATCTAGTGAAAAGTTTAGATCTTTGGGTGCGTTATACATGGAACATATTTTATGATTTTGGATAGTTTAAGAATGGACCTCTCTGGATAGTAGAGGTTTTTAAACTTACTGATGGTTGAAGTACTTGAAAATATATTTAAAACATACTGTGTGTGTGCACTCCCAAGGCTTTCATTTCAAAAAAGTCTGGTCCTAAACTGATTCAGAAACACTGTCCTGGAATTCGTAATCAGTTAAATGATCTTGATTTCCTGCCTTTTCTGTGATTTTATTAATATGTCAAATCACTGTCAGCTGGTAAAATATCAGACGTCCTTATGAGAAATTGAAATTATATTTGAAATAATTTGTACCTTAATTGTTTTTCAGAAACATACAGCTTTTGCTACTTTCCCTAATGAAAAAGCAGCTGTAAAGGTATGACCATTTCTTTTCTGTTACTTATTACCAACTTTCTATTATCCAGGCGTAGTTAAAAAATGAAACATGAGGCTAAACTATAGTTTTTAAAAGCAAAGTGAAGTAAGTGAAAGTCGTTCAGTTCTTTCCTACTCTTCAGGACCCCATGGCCTATACAGTCCATGGAATTCTCCAGGGCAGAATACTGGAGTGGGCAGCTTTTTCCTTCTCTGGAGGATCTTCCTAACCCAGGGATTGAACCAAGGTCTCTTGAATTGCAGGTGGATTCTTTACGAGCTGAGCCACCAGGGAAGCCCTTTTAAAGGCAAAAAGGTTTATATTTCCAGAGTTTGCCTCATTGGCTACATTTGGCTTGTCAGTTGGCAGATTTTGCCCAAAGTTTAGATATTTGGGCATAAGACTGTTATGAGTTTGACCAAAAAGTTCGTTGGGGTTTTTCCTTACGATGATATGCAATAGATTAACAGGAACATGAACTAAAATTGAATTGTAACCTGTTATATAATTAAAAATGACAAGCTTTGAAGGATGCAAACATCCCTTAGACATAACATTTGCAAGGCAAGGTGCCTTAAACATTAAATAGAAAATGTATATTTAAAAAATCCTAGGGGATCATTTGCAAAGGAGGTGACCTTTGAGGTAGACCTGTAATGATTAGTTGGATCTTGAGACAAAAACAAAGGAAGATGGGCCTTCCATGTTTAGAGACTACTAAAGAAAGCTGTGGAGCATGGAAAGCTCTAAGTGGAGCAAAAGCTGAGTGTTGAAATCAAAATAGGACTTGGAAAGTAGGTTGAGTCTAAATTTGGGTTGAATTAAGGGAGGGATTGAATTTTGTTTAGTAGTTATTCTTAAGGTACTTGGTAAATTTAAGCTGACCAGTAACATAGTCAGCTCTATGAAAGATATCTTGTAGAGTTCATGTAATGAATTAGGTATCGGAAAAGATTAGATAGAGAAAAATCAAAAGGAAAGCCTATACAAGAGAACTGGTACAGTGGCCAAGGTAGGAGAAAAGATCTGAATAAGGCAGTCAGAGAACAAAAGAAGAAGTAGATATACATTTGGTAGAGATTGTGTTTGTAGGTTCTGTGATCCCTGTAGATATGGTTGAGAGAGAGGGAACACTTGAAGATTTTCAGACCAAGTTCTTGAGTTATTAAGTTAGCTAATATGAGGGGCAGGACTCAGAGAATGTTTGCAAAGGTTTGTAATGAATTCATACGTTATCTATTAACTTTGAGGAGTCAGTGGGCTACTTCTGTGGAAATATTTTAAAAAGCAATTAAAAATACGGTCTAGAGTAGAGGCAGGCTTAAAAATGGAATTTCTTCAACAAGGTGAATGAATATGGTTTCCCAAAGGAAGAAGAGCCAGCCAAGAAGACAAGGAGGGAGGGAGAAGTTAAAAAAGGAAGTAGAACTAGAAAACAAATTCTCATGGCTGCAAAGAGAAGGGAGGTTTAAGAAGACAAGATCCTCTGATGACCCAAGGTGAAGAATTAACAGTCTAATAGTAAAGTAGTTTTTATTGTGAAACTGTAGAAATGACCAAATCCTTAATAAGGGGAAAGTACACTTTAAATTGTAGTATATCCATACACTGGACTACAACCCTCAGAAAATGAAGTCAGATGAATATGTATTGATCAGGAATGTAACCCAGATAGATTCATGAAAAAAGTTGGGAAATATATATGGTATAACCTTGGAGTTTTTGAAAACTACTACTATATATGTTAGTGTATGCCTAGAACAAAATGTGGAGAAGGCAATGGTGACCCACTCCAGTACTCTTGCCTGGAAAAATCCTATGGATGGAGGAGCCTGGTAGGCTGCAGTCCATGGGGCCGCTAGGAGTCGGACTCGACTGAGCAACTTCACTTTCACTTTTCACTTTCATGCATTGGAGAAAGCAATGGCAACCCACTCCAGTGTTCTTGCCTGGAGAATCCCAGTGACAGCGGAGCCTGGTGGGCTGCTTGTCTATGGGGTCGTACAGAGTCGGACATGACTGAAGTGACTTAGCAGCAGTAGCAGAACAAAATATAGCAGAGCTATATACCAAATAATAAATGTCTTTCTCCCAGGGTGGAATTACAGGAAACTTTCACGTTGTATATATTAAAATATAGGAAAACATTTTTTTTCAAAAAAGACCTTTTGAAATATAGTTTTAAAGTATTGTTGGTAAAATATGATAATGAACCACATTGTTCTAGAGTCAAAATTAACTTGGAGGAGAGGACATGGAACCCGTCATTGTCTTTGGGAAATACCATATTGAAAAGAAGGAATGAGAAGATAGTAGCAGTGATAGACTTTTTAGGCTATAGTGCACTTGATTGATAGTTTTTTAAAACAAAGGGAGAGACATGTTTCTAATAAGTAGCTGAGAAAGCTATGAGGACTAATTAACATTAAAAATTAAAAGCTATAACTTTGAAGAGAATGTGTGACACATTTTGAGGGGAAGAAACTTGAAGTAATTCACCTGTATTTCAGATAATCAAAGGTTCATTGACAGTGAGAAGTTCTAGATTGAATTAAGGACTTGAAAATTATTAAAGCATTTAGAAACTTGGTTTGTATAATGGAGTCAAATAAGAATGCGTAAAGATGGTAAAATAAAATATAGTCCCAGTTAAGCCCTAAAGTTCCATTTGTTCAAAAAATACTCAGTACCTGCTATGTGCTGGATGCTCCTTTAAATCTTGAGATGAATCAATAAATAAAACACAGATTTGTGCCCTCATCTGAACTCATGTTCTCGAAGGAGAGACAGACCATAAATAATAAACTTAATAAGTTGTTTAGTATTTTAGAAAATGAGAAATGCTATTTGAAAAAAAAAAAAGCAATAGGATCAGGAGTGCTGGGTTGAGAGGGTTAAGCTACAGTTAAGGTAGTTAGGGTCATGTTTGATCGACATTTTGAAAGAAGTGAAGGAAGTTAGCTAAAGAAATAATCTGGGGAAGTGAATTCCAGTGAGTGGAATAAGTGAAATGCACTAACGTGACCAAGGCATAAAAAATGAGGGGAGAAATTGAATTTGAGGTCAGAGAAGTTACGGCCATAACATGTACATTCTAAGTACACTAGATTTTGCTGAATAAAATTGGGTGCCATTGTAGTACTGTGAGCAAAACAGCATCATAATTTGACTTATACTTAGATGTATCACTTTGTGTTGAGAATAGATGGAAGGCAGGGAAGAGTAGAAACAGGAAAATGTGTTAAAAGATTATACTGCTAGTTTAGGCCAAAGATGATGGTTTCTTGGACCATGGTGGTAGCAGTGGAGATGGTAAGGAATAGTTAGATTCCAGATTAATTTGGAAGTAGAAGCAAATAGGAGTTCTTGATGGCTTGGATAAGCAACGTGGGAAAGAAGTATTAAGGGTGATTGGAAGATTTTTGACATGAGTAAATGAAAGAAGGGAGTTTCCATTGAAAGTTTCCAGATGGGAAACATTTGAGGTGAGGGTGGGGAGAGAAGATTCAGTTCCTGGAGTGTTAAGTTTAAAATGTTTAAAATTAAAAGAAGCTATCCAGTAGTTTGGATACATGTTTGTTGACTTAAGGGCAGAGATTTTGGCTGAAATTATAAGTTGGGAAATTATCAGCATAAAGATGGTCCATAAATTTAGGGTACTAGATTAGATCCAAAAATAGACCTCTGGAGTACACCGACATTAAGATTTCAAGACAATATAAGCCAAAGTGATTGAGGAGTAAAATACAGTAAGTGTGGAAGAAAACTGTAGGGAAGTTATAATGTCTATAGACCCCAAGTGAAGAACATGTATCAAGGAGGGAGTGATTGTGTTAAATAGTATAAAATGAATATGAGAGTCGGCCATTGGTGTGGCAGTACAGAATTTGTTGTTTATGACAAGCAGTGTCAGTGGAATGATTAAGGCATAAACCTGATTGGAGTGAGTTTGAGACTGGATGGGAGGAGAGGAATTTTAGATAGAGGGCATAAATGTTTCTTGAGGAGCTTTAGTGCAAGAGTCATTTAAGGGGAGGGAAGGGATAGAGGGGAATAGTGATAAGTGGGACCAATAGATGAGGAAAAAATACTTTTTTAGGATGGGAGAAATCAGATTGTGTTTGTATGCTGTTGTGGACAATCCCGTAGAGGACAGAAAATTAGCAATGTAGGTAGGAACACACCCTGTACAGTTCCAGAGAGAAGAGGGGCTGGGATTTAGTATACAAGTGAAGTGGAGTGAAGTTGCTCAGTCATGTCTGACTCTTTGCAATCCCATGGACTGTAGCCTACTAGGCTCTTCCATCCATGGAATTTTCCAAGCAAGAGTACTGGAGTGGGTTGCCATTTCCTTCGCCAGGGGATCTTCCTGACCCAGGGATTGAACCCAGGTCTCCCACATTGCAGACAGACTCTTTACCATCTGAGCTATCAGGGAAGTGTATACAGGTCAACTAGATTTAAATAAGAACATGGCTTGTTGATATGTGATAACAGATAGAAGGTAGAATATGTGGATTCAGAAGATGGTAGATGAGAAATTATGGTGGGAAATCCAAAGTTCTCATTTTGTAGCTTCAGTTTTCTTAAAGTAGGAAGCAATATCCAAGGCTAAAAGAATGAGACAGGAATATCATGAAGTTAAGGAAGAAGGAAATAGTGCAAAATATTACCTTAGACATTGGTAGAAAAAAATGAACTGAAATGTAATATGTAACTGGTTGGCTTCACTAAGGGTTGCCCTCAGATTTGTGTTTGAGATTGTGAATTTAAAGTGAGACCAGCCCAGTTCATTATGTTTGTTTTTCTAAACATTTTCTAAACATTGCCTAAGGAGTAGTGAAGGCTTGGCAGCCTGAGATTAGAAATGGGTGAAAAATAGCCAAGGAAATGTTATCAGCTTTAACAAAAAACATGTATAAATTACTTTATATGTTGTCTCTAACAGATAACTTTGGTACAGTTATTAATTTTTTTACTCTTTTGTTCTTCCAACTGAAGGCATTGA